>NC_135236.1:557510159-557813189 GCF_051348905.1 Ranitomeya variabilis | reverse complement strand
TGTGTTTAAAAACAGCAGTTAATCAGAGCCGGAAGGTAGAAGCTCAGCTTTATTCAGTTGAGGGCAACACCAGGGAGGGGCAGAAGCCGTTAGTAGGCCCTAACCACCATTTTGTTTTTTAAAAAACACTTAATGAGAGCCAGAAGGTTGAAGCTCAGCTTTATTCAGTTGAGGGCAACACCAGGCAGGGGCAGACACCGTTAGTAGGCCGGAACCAGCAATGTGTTTAAAAACAGCAGTTAATCAGAGCCGGAAGGTAGAAGCTCAGCTTTATTCAGTTGAGGGCAACACCAGGGAGGGGCAGAAGCCGTTAGTAGGCCCTAACCACCATTTTGTTTTTTAAAAAACACTTAATGAGAGCCAGAAGGTTGAAGCTCAGCTTTATTCAGTTGAGGGCAACACCAGGCAGGGGCAGACACCGTTAGTAGGCCGGAACCAGCAATGTGTTTAAAAACAGCAGTTAATCAGAGCCGGAAGGTAGAAGCTCAGCTTTATTCAGTTGAGGGCAACACCAGGGAGGGGCAGAAGCCGTTAGTAGGCCCTAACCACCATTTTGTTTTTTAAAAAACACTTAATGAGAGCCAGAAGGTTGAAGCTCAGCTTTATTCAGTTGAGGGCAACACCAGGCAGGGGCAGACACCGTTAGTAGGCCGGAACCAGCAATGTGTTTAAAAACAGCAGTTAATCAGAGCCGGAAGGTAGAAGCTCAGCTTTATTCAGTTGAGGGCAACACCAGGGAGGGACAGAAGCCGTTAGTAGGCCCTAACCACCATTTTGTTTTTTAAAAAACACTTAATGAGAGCCAGAAGGTTGAAGCTCAGCTTTATTCAGTTGAGGGCAACACCAGGCAGGGGCAGACACCGTTAGTAGGCCAGAACCAGCAATGTGTTTAAAAACAGCAGTTAATCAGAGCCGGAAGGTAGAAGCTCAGCTTTATTCAGTTGAGGGCAACACCAGGGAGGGACAGAAGCCGTTAGTAGGCCCTAACCACCATTTTGTTTTTTAAAAAACACTTAATGAGAGCCAGAAGGTTGAAGCTCAGCTTTATTCAGTTGAGGGCAACACCAGGCAGGGGCAGACACCGTTAGTAGGCCGGAACCACCATTTTGTTTAAAAACAGCAGTTAATCAGAGCCGGAAGGTAGAAGCTCAGCTTTATTCAGTTGAGGGCAACACCAGGGAGGGGCAGAAGCCGTTAGTAGGCCCTAACCACCATTTTGTTTTTTAAAAAACACTTAATGAGAGCCAGAAGGTTGAAGCTCAGCTTTATTCAGTTGAGGGCAACACCAGGCAGGGGCAGACACCGTTAGTAGGCCGGAACCACCATTTTGTTTTTTAAAAAAACACTTAATGAGAGCCAGAAGGTTGAAGCTCAGCTTTATTCAGTTGAGGGCAACACCAGGCAGGGGCAGACACCGTTAGTAGGCCGGAACCACCATTTTGTTTAAAAACAGCAGTTAATCAGAGCCGGAAGGTAGAAGCTCAGCTTTATTCAGTTGAGGGCAACACCAGGGAGGGGCAGAAGCCGTTAGTAGGCCCTAACCACCATTTTGTTTTTTAAAAAACACTTAATGAGAGCCAGAAGGTTGAAGCTCAGCTTTATTCAGTTGAGGGCAACACCAGGCAGGGGCAGACACCGTTAGTAGGCCGGAACCACCATTTTGTTTTTTAAAAAACACTTAATGAGAGCCAGAAGGTTGAAGCTCAGCTTTATTCAGTTGAGGGCAACACCAGGCAGGGGCAGACACCGTTAGTAGGCCGGAACCACCATTGTGTTTAAAAACAGCAGTTAATCAGAGCCGGAAGGTAGAAGCTCAGCTTTATTCAGTTGAGGGCAACACCAGGGAGGGGCAGAAGCCGTTAGTAGGCCCTAACCACCATTTTGTTTTTTAAAAAACACTTAATGAGAGCCAGAAGGTTGAAGCTCAGCTTTATTCAGTTGAGGGCAACACCAGGCAGGGGCAGACACCGTTAGTAGGCCGGAACCACCATTTTGTTTTTTAAAAAACACTTAATGAGAGCCAGAAGGTTGAAGCTCAGCTTTATTCAGTTGAGGGCAACACCAGGCAGGGGCAGACACCGTTAGTAGGCCGGAACCAGCAATGTGTTTAAAAACAGCAGTTAATCAGAGCCGGAAGGTAGAAGCTCAGCTTTATTCAGTTGAGGGCAACACCAGGGAGGGGCAGAAGCCGTTAGTAGGCCCTAACCACCATTTTGTTTTTTAAAAAACACTTAATGAGAGCCAGAAGGTTGAAGCTCAGCTTTATTCAGTTGAGGGCAACACCAGGCAGGGGCAGACACCGTTAGTAGGCCGGAACCAGCAATGTGTTTAAAAACAGCAGTTAATCAGAGCCGGAAGGTAGAAGCTCAGCTTTATTCAGTTGAGGGCAACACCAGGGAGGGACAGAAGCCGTTAGTAGGCCCTAACCACCATTTTGTTTTTTAAAAAACACTTAATGAGAGCCAGAAGGTTGAAGCTCAGCTTTATTCAGTTGAGGGCAACACCAGGCAGGGGCAGACACCGTTAGTAGGCCAGAACCAGCAATGTGTTTAAAAACAGCAGTTAATCAGAGCCGGAAGGTAGAAGCTCAGCTTTATTCAGTTGAGGGCAACACCAGGGAGGGACAGAAGCCGTTAGTAGGCCCTAACCACCATTTTGTTTTTTAAAAAACACTTAATGAGAGCCAGAAGGTTGAAGCTCAGCTTTATTCAGTTGAGGGCAACACCAGGCAGGGGCAGACACCGTTAGTAGGCCGGAACCACCATTTTGTTTAAAAACAGCAGTTAATCAGAGCCGGAAGGTAGAAGCTCAGCTTTATTCAGTTGAGGGCAACACCAGGGAGGGGCAGAAGCCGTTAGTAGGCCCTAACCACCATTTTGTTTTTTAAAAAACACTTAATGAGAGCCAGAAGGTTGAAGCTCAGCTTTATTCAGTTGAGGGCAACACCAGGCAGGGGCAGACACCGTTAGTAGGCCGGAACCACCATTTTGTTTTTTAAAAAACACTTAATGAGAGCCAGAAGGTTGAAGCTCAGCTTTATTCAGTTGAGGGCAACACCAGGCAGGGGCAGACACCGTTAGTAGGCCGGAACCACCATTGTGTTTAAAAACAGCAGTTAATCAGAGCCGGAAGGTAGAAGCTCAGCTTTATTCAGTTGAGGGCAACACCAGGGAGGGGCAGAAGCCGTTAGTAGGCCCTAACCACCATTTTGTTTTTTAAAAAACACTTAATGAGAGCCAGAAGGTTGAAGCTCAGCTTTATTCAGTTGAGGGCAACACCAGGCAGGGGCAGACACCGTTAGTAGGCCGGAACCACCATTTTGTTTTTTAAAAAACACTTAATGAGAGCCAGAAGGTAGAAGCTCAGCTTTATTCAGTTGAGGACAACTTGAATTAGGGACTGCATACAGACTTAGCAGGCTGTCCCCTGTGTGGACCATGCATCCAATACATTAACCCATTGAGCCACAAAGGACACGTAACCTTCCGTGGCCATGCCTACAGGTCCATGTGTCTGTTGTCAGGTGTACCTTTGTCAGTGTAGGCCTATTGGAAGGAGGGACCGCAGACAGGCTATCAAAGGCCTAAAATAACAAACAATAGGCTCATGGCAGTTTTACAGCGGTTACATGGATACACAGGCAGCTGGTGGTGAGTGGAGGAGTATTTAAAGTAGGGACCGCAGACAGGCTATCAAAGGCCTAAAATAACAAACAATAGGCTCATGGCAGTTTTACAGCGGTTACATGGATACACAGGCAGCTGGGGATGAGTGGAGGAGTATTTAAAGTAGGGACCGCAGACAGGCTATCAAAGGCCTAAAATAACAAACAATAGGCTCATGGCAGTTTTACAGCGGTTACATGGATACACAGGCAGCTTGGTGGTGAGTGGAGGAGTATTTAAAGTAGGGACCGCAGACAGGCTATCAAAGGCCTAAAATAACAAACAATAGGCTCATGGCAGTTTTACAGCGGTTACATGGATACACGGGCAGGCAGCTGGTGATGAGTGGAGGAGTATTTAACCCCTTAACGACCGCCGATACGCCTTTTAACGGCGGCCGCTAAGGGTACTTAAACCACAGCGCCGTTAATTAACGGCGCTGTGGAAAAAGTGAATAGCGCCCCCCAGAGTCGGATTTTCTCTGGGGTCTCGGTTGCCGAGGGTAGCCGAGACCCCAGAGAACATGATTCGGGGGTTTTTTACCGACCCCCGAGTTGCGATCGCCGGTAATTAACCGTTTACCGGCGGTCGCAACAAAAAAAAAAAAAACGCGATTTGCCGTTTAATTTCTCTGTCCTCCGATGTGATCGCACATCGGAGGACAGAGAAATGTGGTCCCCGATGGCCCCCAATAGCCCCCCAATACTTACCTACCTCCCCCGGTGCTCCTCGTGTCTCCCCATGGGCGCCGCCATCTTTTTTCCGGGAAAAAATGGCGGGCGCACGCGCAGTGCGCCCGCCGCCCGGCACCCGGATGTTCTTTGGGGTCTCGGCTGCCGGGGGTAGCCGAGACCCCAAAGAACATGATCGGGGTCGATTTGCACCGACCCCTGCTTTGCGATCGCCGGTAATTAACAGTTTACCGGCGACCGCAAAAAAAAAAAAAAAAAAAAAAGCGATCAGTTATTTCTCTGTCCTCTGATGTGATCGCACATCAGAGGACAGAGAAATAGGGGGATTCGGGGACCCTATCATACTCACCCGGGGTCCCTGGGTCCTCTTCTGTCTTCTCCTGCCAGCCGGCTTTTTCATCATGGCGGGCGCATGCGCAGTGCGCCCGCCATCTGCTGCCATCTGCCGGCCGGCAGGAGAAGACAAGTTGGGGCTAAAATTAGGGTTAGGGTTAGGGTTAGGGTTAGAGTTAGGGTTAGGGTTAGAGTTAGGGTTAGGGTTGGGGCTAAATTTAGGGTTAGGGTTAGGGCTAGGGTTAGGGTTAGGCTACTTTCACACTAGCGTTTTTTGGCTTCCGTCGCAATGCGTCGTTGGAGAAAAAACGCATCCTGCAAAAGTGCTTGCAGGATGCGTTTTTTCTCCATTGGCTTGCATTAGCGACGCATTGCGACGGATTGCCACATGTCGCATCCGTCGTGCGACGGATGCGTCGTGCTTCGGCGGACCGTCGACACAAAAAAAACTACATGTAACTTTTTTGTGCGACGTGTCCCACATATTTCAGTGCCACGTGCCACGTATTTAAGTGACACATGCCACGTATCAAAGTGCCACGTGCCACATATTTCAGTGCCACGTATCAAAGTGCCACGTGCCACGTATCAAAGTGCCACGTATCAAAGTGCCACGTGCCACGTATCAAAGTGCCACGTGCCACGTATCAAAGTGCCACGTGCCACATATTTCAGTGCCACGTATCAAAGTGCCACGTGCCACGTATCAAAGTGCCACGTGCCACGTATCAAAGTGCCACGTGCCACATATTTCAGTGCCACGTGCCACGTATCAAAGTGCCACGTGCCACGTATCAAAGTGCCACGTGCCACATCTTTCAGTGCCACGTGCCACGTATTTAAGAGACACGTGCCACGTATCAAAGTGCCACGTATCACGTATTTCAGTGCCACGTATTTAAGTGACACGTATCACGTATAAGTGCCACGTGTCACGTATTTAATTGCCACATATTTAAGTGCCACGTATCAAGATTTTCCATGGAGAACAGACACATCCAGAGATATGTCTGCTCTCCACGGCTGCAGCAACACACTGACAGGAGCCATAGTTCCTGTCGGTGTGTCACTGCGCATGCGCGAGCGAGTTTACCGGCGGTCATTGACCCCGGCACTCTCGCTTAACGGCAGTGCTGCGTGGGAAAGTTCAACGCAGCTGTACTGCTGTTAACCGAGACGCCGGAGTAATTGAACTCCGGAACAGTACGCGATACACTGCTAGGAGCTTCGCTCCTGGCAGTGTATCGCCGGAGAGCAGCCGATCGGCGTGGGACACTCGTTTTATGGATTCTGCGGACAGGGAGTATGAATTTGGTTTATTATTTTTGGATTTTTTCCTGGAGGATCGAGGGCTTCGCCTACAAGTGTGCTGTTGGTGAGTATATACTCTGTGTTATATGTTGTATGTACTGTGTGTCATGTATGTGTATTGTGTGTAGGTGTTTTGTGTAACTTTACAATTGTGCTAAGTCGCCGGACACAGGGACAACTCTCCCATCCTAATACCGGATGGGAGTAGTAGTCCCATACGGCGACTTAGCACAATGGTGGCACTAGCGTCGCATGGGGACACATGTACCGACGCACGTTGTGAAAATTGTGCACAACGTGGGCAGCGGATGCAGTTTTTCAACGCATCCGCTGCCCAGTCTATGTCCTGGGGAGGAGGGGGCAGAGTTACGGCCACGCATCCGCGGAAATGGCGGACGCGACGTACAAAAAAAAGGTTACATTGAACTTTTTTTGTGACGACGGGGGCTAAAGTTATGGTTAGGTTTGGGGCTAAAGTTAGGGTTGGGGCTAAAGTTAGGGTTAGAGTTGGGATTAGGGTTAGGGTTTGGATTAGGGTTGGGATTAGTGTTACGTTTGGGATTAGGGTTGGGATTAGGGTTAGGGTTGGGATTAGGGTTAGGGGTGTGTTGGATTTAGGGTTTTGATTAGGGTTATGGTTAGGGTTGAGATTAGGGCTGTTTTTGGGTTAGGGTTGTGATTATCGTTAGGGTTGTGATTAGGATTATGGATCGGGTTGAGATTAGGGTTAGGGCTGTGTTGGGGTTAGGGTTGGAGTTAGAATTGGGGGGTTTCCACTGTTTAGGTACATCAGGGGGTCTCCAAACACGACAGCCAATTTTGCGCTAAAAAAGTCAAATGGTACTCCCTCCCTTCTGAGCTCTGCCGTGCGCCCAAACAGTGGTTTACCCCCACATATGGGGCATCAGCGTACTCGGGATAAATTGGACAACAACTTTTGGGGTCCAATTTCTCCTGTTACCCTTGTGAAAATAAAAACTTGGGGGCTAAAAATCTTTTTTGTTGGAAAAAAATATATTTTTTTATTTTCACTACTCTGCATTATAAATTTCTGTGAAGCACTTGAGCTTTCAAAGTTCTCACCACATATCTAGATAAGTTCCTTAGGGGGTCTAGTTTCCAAAATTTGGTCACTTGTGGGGGTTTCTACTGTTTAGGTACATTAGGGGTCTGCAAACGCAACATAACGCCCGCAGACAATTCTATCAAAGTCTGCATTGCAAAATGGCGCCCCTTCCCTTCCGAGCTCTGCCGTGCGCCCAAACAGTGGTTTACCCCCACATATGGGGTACCAGCATACTCAGGACAAATTGGACAACAACTTTTGGGGTCCAATTTCTCTTGTTACCCTTGTGAAAATAAAAATTTGGGGGCTAAAAAAATCTTTTTTTGTGGGAAAAAAAATATTTTTTATTTTCACTACTCTGCATTATAAACTTCTGTGAAGCACTTGGGCATTCAAAGTTCTCACCACATATCTAGATAAGTTCCTTGGGGGGTCTATTTTCCAAAATGGGGTCACTTGTTGGGGGTTTCTACTGTTTAGGTACATTAGGGGTCTGCAAAGGCAACATAACGCCCGCAGACAATTCTATCAAAGTCTGCATTCCAAAATGGCACTCCTTCCCTTCCGAGCTCTGCCATGCGCCCAAACAGTGGTTTACCCCCACATATGGGGTACCAGCATACTCAGGACAAATTGGACAACAACTTTTGGGGTCCAATTTCTCTTGTTACCCTTGTGAAAATAAAAACTTGGGGGCTAAAAAATCTTTATTGTTAAAAAATATATATTTTTTATTTTCACGACTCTGCATTATAAACTTCTGTGATGCACTTGGGCATTCAAAGTTCTCACTACACATCTAGATAAGTTCCATGGGGGGTCTAGTTTCCAAAATGGGGTCACTTTTGGGGGGTTTCTGCTGTTTAGGCACATCAGGGGCTCTCCAAACGCGACATGGCGTCCGATCTCAATTCCAGTCAATTTTGCATTGAAAAGTCAAATGGCGCTCCTTTGCTTCCGAGCTCAGCCATGCGCCCAAACAGTGGTTTACCCCCACATATGGGGTGTCGGCGTACTCAAGACAAATTGTACAACAGCTTCTGGGGTCCATTTTCTCCTGTTACCCTTGGTAAAATAAAAATTTGGAGGCAAAAAGATCATTTTTGTAGGAAAAATGCGATTTTTTTATTTTCACGGCTCTACGTTATAAACTTCTGTGAAGCACCTGGGGGTTTAAAGTGCTCACCACACATCTAGATAAGTTCCTTAAGGGGTCTAGTTTCCAAAATGGTGTCATATGTGGGGGGTCTCTACTGTTTAGGCACATCAGCGGCTCTCCAAACGTGACATGGCGTCCGATCTCAATTCCAGCCAATTCTACATTGAAAAAGTAAAACGACACTCCTTCTCTTCCAAGCTCTGCGGTGCGCCCAAACAGTGGTTTACCCCCATATATGGGGTATCGACGTACTCAGGAGAAATTGCACAACAACTTTTGTGGTCTAATTTCTCCTGTTACCCTTGTGAAAATAAAAATTTGGGGGCAAAAAGATCATTTTTGTAGAAAAAATGAGATTTTTTATTTTCACGGCTCTACGTTATAAACTTCTGTGAAGCACTTGGGGGTTCAAAGTGCTCACCACACATCTAGATAAGTTCCTTGGGGGGTCTAGTTTCCAAAATGGTATCACTTGTGGGGGGTTTCCACTGTTTAGGCACATCAGGGACTCTCCAAACGCGACATGGCATCCGATCTCAATTCCAGCCAATTCTGCATTGAAAAAGTCAAACGGTGCTCCTTCACTTCCAAGCTCTGCGGTGCGCCCAAACAGTGGTTTACCTCCACATATGGGGTATCGACGTACTCAGGAGAAATTGCACAACAACTTTTGTGGTCTAATTTCTCCTGTTACCCTTGTGAAAATAAGAATTTGTGGGCGAAAAAATCATTTTTGTGAAAACAAATGCGATTTTTTATTTTCACGGCTCTACGTTATAAACTTCTGTGAAGCACTTGGGGGTTCAAAGTGCTCACCACACATCTAGATAAGTTCCTTGGGGGGTCTAGTTTCCAAAATGGTGTCACTTGTGGGGGGTTTCCACTGTTTAGGCACATTAGGGGCTCTCCAAACGCGACATGGCGTCCGATCTCAATTCCAGCCAATTCTGCATTGAAACAGTCAAACGGTGCTCCTTCACTTCCAAGCTCTGCGGTGCGCCCAAACAGTGGTTTACCTCCACATATGGGGTATCGGCGTACTCAGGAAAAATTGCACAACAAAATTTGTGGTTAAATTTCTGTTTTTACACTTGTGAAAATTAAAAAAAATGGTTCTGAAGTAAAATGTTTGCAAAAAAAAGTAAAATGTTAATTTTTTTCTTCCACATTGTTTTAGTTCCTGTGAAGTACGTAAAGGGTTAATAAACTTCTTGAATGTGGTTTTGAGCAGCTTGAGGGGTGCAGTTTTTAGAATGGTGTCACACTTGGTTATTTTCTATCATATAGACCCCTCAAAATCACTTCAAAGGTGATGTGGTCCCTAAAAAAAACATGGTGTTGTAAAAATGAGAAATTGCTGGTCAAATTTTAACCCTTATAACTCCCTAACAAAAAAAAAAATTGTTTCCAAAATTGTGCTGATGTAAAGTAGACATGTGAGAAATGTTATTTATTAACTATTTTTTGTGACATATCTCTCTGATTTAAGGGCATAAAAATACAAAGTTTGAAAATTGCAAAATTTTAAAAATTTTCGCCATATTTCCATTTTTTTCATAAATAATCGCAAGTAATATCGAAGAAATGTTACCACTAACTTGAAGTACAACATGTCACGAAAAAACAATCTCAGAATCAGCGGGATCCGATAAAGCGTTCCAGAGTTATAACCTCATAAAGTGACACTGGTCAGAATTGTAAAAATTGGCTCGGTCATTAAGTACCAAATTGGCTCTGTCACTAAGGGGTTAAAGTAGGGACCGCAGACAGGCTATCAAAGGCCTAAAATAACAAACAATAGGCTCATGGCAGCTTTACAGCGGTTACATGGATACACAGGCAGCTTGGTGGTGAGTGGAGGAGTATTTAAAGTAGGGACCGCAGACAGGCTATCAAAAGCCTAAAATAACAAACAATAGGCTCATGGCAGCTTTACAGCGGTTACATGGATACACAGGCAGCTTGGTGGTGAGTGGAGGAGTATTTAAAGTAGGGACCGCAGACAGGCTATCAAAGGCCTAAAATAACAAACAATAGGCTCATGGCAGTTTTACAGCGGTTACATGGATACACGGGCAGGCAGCTGGTGATGAGTGGAGGAGTATTTAAAGTAGGGACCGCAGACAGGCTATCAAAGGCCTAAAATAACAAACAATAGGCTCATGGCAGTTTTACAGCGGTTACATGGATACACAGGCAGCTGGTGATGAGTGGAGGAATATTTAAAGTAGGGACCGCAGACAGGCTATCAAAGGCCTAAAATAACAAACAATAGGCTCATGGCAGTTTTACAGCGGTTACATGGATACACAGGCAGCTTGGTGGTGAGTGGAGGAGTATTTAAAGTAGGGACCGCAGACAGGCTATCAAAGGCCTAAAATAACAAACAATAGGCTCACGGCAGTTTTACAGCGGTTACATGGATACACGGGCAGGCAGCTGGTGATGCGTGGAGGAGTATTTAAAGTAGGGACCGCAGACAGGCTATCAAAGGCCTAAAATAACAAACAATAGGCTCATGGCAGTTTTACAGCGGTTACATGGATACACAGGCAGCTTGGTGGTGAGTGGAGGAGTATTTAAAGTAGGGACCGCAGACAGGCTATCAAAGGCCTAAAATAACAAACAATAGGCTCATGGCAGTTTTACAGCGGTTACATGGATACACAGGCAGCTGGTGGTGAGTGGAGGAGTATTTAAAGTAGGGACCGCAGACAGGCTATCAAAGGCCTAAAATAACAAACAATAGGCTCATGGCAGTTTTACAGCGGTTACATGGATACACAGGCAGCTGGTGATGAGTGGAGGAGTATTTAAAGTAGGGACCGCAGACAGGCTATCAAAGGCCTAAAATAACAAACAATAGGCTCATGGCAGTTTTACAGCGGTTACATGGATACACGGGCAGGCAGCTGGTGATGAGTGGAGGAGTATTTAAAGTAGGGACCGCAGACAGGCTATCAAAGGCCTAAAATAACAAACAATAGGCTCATGGCAGCTTTACAGCGGTTACATGGATACACAGGCAGCTGGTGATGAGTGGAGGAGTATTTAAAGTAGGGACCGCAGACAGGCTATCAAAGGCCTAAAATAACAAACAATAGGCTCATGGCAGTTTTACAGCGGTTACATGGATACACAGGCAGCTTGGTGGTGAGTGGAGGAGTATTTAAAGTAGGGACCGCAGACAGGCTATCAAAGGCCTAAAATAACAAACAATAGGCTCATGGCAGTTTTACAGCGGTTACATGGATACACGGGCAGGCAGCTGGTGATGAGTGGAGGAGTATTTAAAGTAGGGACCGCAGACAGGCTATCAAAGGCCTAAAATAACAAACAATAGGCTCATGGCAGTTTTACAGCGGTTACATGGATACACGGGCAGGCAGCTGGTGATGAGTGGAGGAGTATTTAAAGTAGGGACCGCAGACAGGCTATCAAAGGCCTAAAATAACAAACAATAGGCTCATGGCAGCTTTACAGCGGTTACATGGATACACAGGCAGCTTGGTGGTGAGTGGAGGAGTAGTGCAAGGAGTGTCTGTCCCAGTACTCCCAAAATATAAATAGATGTTAATGTCTCGCAAAACAACCAAAACAAAAAAAAAGGTGGCATACTTAGGTACAGGGGTGGGCTCATCTACTGAGTTTCTGACATAGTAATTTGGCAGTAACTATTTAATGGTGCCAATATAGGACACAGACACAGACTACTTTAAGTTGCATCATAGATGTCTACAAATTTGTATTGTCAGTGCCAGACATTGAATGATGTCAGCGAATAGACTAAAGATTGGTGGAGCTGTGCGAATTTTGCACGTGGTAGAGCACATTTTGAGCTGGGGTAGGGGGGAACTCTCTTGAGGCCGGCGGGACCGCCCCAGGGCCCCTCATGTTACAACGGTGTGTCTGACGTTGGGTGCGCACCGCCACCGCCAGAGACACTACATTGTACTATGAGGGACCCAGTAGCAATGCCGTCAACCAAAAGCGAGCACACCCACCTCTTCAGACAAACATCAGTCTCACGGGTGCTTGCGCCAAGTCGCGATACCACGGCCCCGTGTGGGGAGTTTGGCCATTTAGGGAGGTGTAAACATGTCGTATGCTGTACAATCAGCTGCAGCAAATTAGACATTAGAAAAGTAATTCACAGGCAAGAGCTTTTCATAGGAAAGCTAGGTGTCGGCCGGGCAAGGTGGGGCAAAAGATTTCGAAATCCAGTTGTGGTTCATTTTAATGAATGTTAGATCGTCAACATTTTGGGTAGCCAGACGAGTCCTTTTTTCGGTTATTGAACCTGCAGCACTGAATACTCTTTCTGATAGGACACTTGCTGCCGGGCAAGCAAGCTCCTGCAATGCATATTCTGCCAATTCTGGCCAGGTGTCTAATTTGGAGGCCCAGTAATCAAATGGGAATGACGGTTGAGGGAGAACATCGATAAGGGATGAAAAATAGTTAGTAACCATACTGGACAAATGTTGTCTCCTGTCACTTTCAATTGATGCAGCAGTACCTATCCTGTCTGCGGTCATAGCAAAATCACTCCACAACCTGGTCAGAAAACCCCTCTGTCCAACGCCACTTCTGATGTGTGCACCCCTAACACTCCTAGTCTGCTGCCCCCTGGAGCTCGTGTGAGAACGATCACGTGCGCTGTGTGCTGGGAATGCCTGAAGCAAACGGTCAACAAGAGTTGATTGTTTGGTTGCTAATATTAGTTCCAAGTTCTCATGTGGCATAATATTTTGCAATTTGCCTTTATAGCGTGGATCAAGGAGGCAGGCCAACCAGTAATCGTCATCGTTCATCATTTTCGTAATGCGTGTGTCCCTTTTTAGGATACGTAAGGCATAATCCGCCATGTGGGCCAAAGTTCCAGTTGTCAAATCTCCGGTTGTGATTGGTTGAGGGGCAGTTGCAGGCAAATCTACGTCACTTGTGTCCCTCAAAAAACCAGAACCCGGCCGTGACACGCAACCAATTTCCTGTGCCCCCGGGAAAGGTTCGGCATTAAAAATATACTCATCCCCATCATCCTCCTCGTCCTCCACCTCCTCTTCGCCCGCTACCTCGTCCTGTACACTGCCCTGACCAGACAATGGCTGACTGTCATCAAGGCTTTCCTCTTCCTCTGGTGCAGACGCCTGCTCCTTTATGTGCGTCAAACTTTGCATCAGCAGACGCATTAGGGGGATGCTCATGCTTATTACGGCGTTGTCTGCACTAACCAGCCGTGTGCATTCCTCAAAACACTGAAGGACTTGACACATGTCTTGTATCTTAGACCACTGCACACCTGACAACTCCATGTCTGCCATCCTACTGCCTGCCCGTGTATCCTCCCACAAATAAATAACAGCACGCCTCTGTTCGCACAGTCTCTGAAGCATGTGCAGTGTTGAGTTCCACCTTGTTGCAACGTCTATGATGAGGCGATGCTGGGGAAGGTTCAAAGACCGCTGATAGGTCTGCATACGGCTGGCGTGTACAGGCGAACGTCGGATATGTGAGCAAAGTGCACGCACTTTGAGGAGCAGGTCGGAGAACCCAGGATAAGTTTTCAATAAGCACTGCACCACCAGGTTTAAGGTGTGAGCCAGGCAAGGAATGTGTTTCAGTTGGGAAAGGGAGATGGCAGCCATGAAATTCCTTCCGTTATCACTCACTACCTTGCCTGCCTCAAGATCTACTGTGCCCAGCCACGACTGTGTTTCTTGTTGCAAGAACTCGGACAGAACTTCCGCGGTGTGTCTGTTGTCGCCCAAACACTTCATAGCCAATACAGCCTGCTGACGCTTTGCAGTAGCTGGCCCATAATGGGACAACTGGTGTGCAACAGTGTCATCTGCCGATGGAGTGGTTGGCAGACTGCGTTCTGTGGAAGAGCTGTAGCTTCTGCAGGAGGACGAGGAGGAGGAGGAGGAGGGGGTGCGAACGCCTACAGCCAACTGTTTCCTAGACCGTGGGCTAGGCACAACTGTCTCTAAATTGATGTCGCCTGTGGACCCTGCATCCACCACATTCACCCAGTGTGCCGTGATGGACACATAACGTCCCTGGCCATGCCTACTGGTCCATGCATCTGTAGTCAGGTGCACCTTTGTACTCACAGATTGCCTGAGTGCATGGACGATGCGCTGTTTAACATGCTGGTGCAGGGCTGGGATGGCTTTTCTGGAAAAAAAGTGTCGACTGGGTAGCTCGTATCGTGGTTCAGCGTACTCCATCAGGGCTTTGAAAGCTTCGCTTTCAACTAACCGGTAGGGCATCATCTCTAACGAGATTAGTCTAGCTATGTGGGCGTTAAAACCCTGTGTACGCGGATGCGAGGATAAGTACTTCCTTTTTCTAACCAGAGTCTCATGTAGGGTGAGCTGGACTGGAGAGCTGGAGATCGTGGAACTTTCGGGTGTGCCGGTGTACATGGCAGACTGAGAGACGGTTGGAGACGGTATTGTTTCCGCCGGTGCCCTAGATGCAATATTTCCTCCTACAAAACTGGTGGTTCCCTGACCCTGACTGCTTTTGGCTGGCAAAGAAACCTGCACAGATACTGCCGGTGGTGCGGAAAATGGTGGCCTTACAGTGACGGAAGGGATGTTGCGTTGCTGACTAGCTTCATTGGCCGAGGGTGCTACAACCTTAAGGGACGTTTGGTAGTTAGTCCAGGCTTGAAAATGCATGGTGGTTAAGTGTCTATGCATGCAACTAGTATTTAGACTTTTCAGATTCTGACCTCTGCTTAAGCTAGTTGAACATTTTTGACAGATGACTTTGCGCTGATCAGTTGGATGTTGTTTAAAAAAATGCCAGACTGCACTCTTCCTAGACTCGGATCCCTTTTCAGGGATTGCAGACTGAGCTTTAACCGGATGGCCACGCTGTCCTCCAACAGGTTTTGGCTTTGACACGCGTTTTGGGCCAGATACGGGCCCGGCAGATGGAACCTGTTGCGATGTTGATGCCTGCTGCGGCCCCTCCTCCACCTCCGCTTCTGAACTACTGCCGCCTGCACCCTGTTCCCCCAATGGCTGCCAATCGGGGTCAATAACTGGGTCATCTATTACCTCCTCTTCGAGCTCGTGTGCAACTTCGTCTGTGTCACTGTGTCGGTCGGTGGTATAGCGTTCGTGGCGGGGCAACATAGTCTCATCAGGGTCTGATTGTGGATCTGTACCCTGAGAGGGCAATGTGGTGGTCTGAGTCAAAGGAGCAGCATAGTACTCTGGCTGTGGCTGTGCATCAGTGCACTCCATGTCAGAATATACTTGTAATGGGCATGGCCTGTTAAATGTTTCACTTTCTAAGCCAGGGACGGTATGTGTAAAGAGCTCCATGGAGTGACCCGTTGTGTCGCCTGCTGCATCCTTCTCTCTTGTTGTAGTTTTTGCTGAGGAGGACAAGGAAGCGACTTGTCCCTGACCGTGAACATCCACAAGCGACGCGCTGCTTTTACATTTACCAGTTTCGGAAGAGGAGGCAAAAGAGCTAGAGGCTGAGTCTGCAATGTAAGCCAAAACTTGCTGTTGCTGCTCCGCCTTTAAAAGCGGTTTTCCTACTCCCAGAAAAGAGAGCGTTCGAGGCCTTGTGTAGCCTGACGACGAAACTGGCTCCACAGCTCCAGACTTAGGTGGAATATTTTTATCCCCACGACCACCTGATGCTCCACTACCACTACCATCATTACCAGCTGACAATGAACGCCCACGACGACCTCTTGCACCAGACTTCCTCATTGTTTTAAAATCTTAACCAAAGTAACTTTATTTGTTGCTGTCAAACAACTTACACGGTGAGCTATAACTTCAGTATGATTTCAATATCCCTTAACAGGTTGGTGAGACCACAAGGAAAATCAGGCACAATGTTACACACTCTGTTTTCTGTGGCACAAAATCACAGAGATGACACACACGCAGGACTATCACTCAAGCACTAATCTCAATATTAATCTCCCACCTAATTTTTTTTTTTTTTTTTCCTTAGGGAGACTTTAGAAACCAAATAATATTAAAAAAAAAAACAAAAAAAAAAACAAAAAAAAAAAGGCTTTCTATGGCCCACAATTAGAGAGAGAGAGGTGGCACACCCAGGAGTCAAGACTGGCGCACAAGCTGAAAGGGCAATATTACTCTCCCACTGTTTTTTTAAGTTTTTTTTTTATTATTTTCAGGGAGACTTTAGAAACCAAATAATATTAAAAAAACCAAAAAAATAAATAGCCTTTCTATGGCCCACTGAATGAGAGAGAGAGGTGGCACACCCAGGAGTCAAGACTGGCACACAAGCTGAAAGGGCAATATTACTCTCCCACTGTTTTTTTATGTTTTTTTTTTTTCAGGGAGACTTTAGAAACCAAATAATATTAAAAAAAACCAAAAAAATAAATAGCCTTTCTATGGCCCACTGAATGAGAGAGAGAGGTGGCACACCCAGGAGTCAAGACTGGCACACAAGCTGAAAGGGCAATATTACTCTCCCACTGTTTTTTTATGTATTTTTTGTTTTTTAAGGGAGACTTTAGAAACCCAATAATATTTAAAAAAAAAAAAAAAAAAAGGCTTTCTATGGCCCACTGAATGAGAGAGAGAGGTGGCACACCCAGGAGTCAAGACTGGCACACAAGCTGAAAGGGCAATATTACTCTCCCACTGTTTTTTTATGTACTTTTTGTTTTTTAAGGGAGACTTTAGAAACCAAATAATATAAACAAAAAAAACAAAAAAAAAAAGGCTTTCTATGGCCCACAATTAGAGAGAGAGAGGTGGCACACCCAGGAGTCAAGACTGGCGCACAAGCTGAAAGGGCAATATTACTCTCCCACTGTTTTTTTAAGTTTTTTTTTTTTTATTTTCAGGGAGACTTTAGAAACCAAATAATATTAAAAAAAACAAAAAAATAAATAGCCTTTCTATGGCCCACTGAATGAGAGAGAGAGGTGGCACACCCAGGAGTCAAGACTGGCACACAAGCTGAAAGGGCAATATTACTCTCCCACTGTTTTTTTATGTTTTTTTTTTTTTCAGGGAGACTTTAGAAACCAAATAATATTAAAAAAAACAAAAAAATAAATAGCCTTTCTATGGCCCACTGAATGAGAGAGAGAGGTGGCACACCCAGGAGTCAAGACTGGCACACAAGCTGAAAGGGCAATATTACTCTCCCACTGTTTTTTTATGTATTTTTTGTTTTTTAAGGGAGACTTTAGAAACCAAATAATATTAAAAAAAAAAAAAAAAAAAAAAAGGCTTTCTATGGCCCACAATTAGAGAGAGAGAGGTGGCACACCCAGGAGTCAAGACTGGCGCACAAGCTGAAAGGGCAATATTACTCTCCCACTGTTTTTTTAAGTTTTTTTTTTTTTATTTTCAGGGAGACTTTAGAAACCAAATAATATTAAAAAAACAAAAAAAATAAATAGCCTTTCTATGGCCCACTGAATGAGAGAGAGAGGTGGCACACCCAGGAGTCAAGACTGGCACACAAGCTGAAAGGGCAATATTACTCTCCCACTGTTTTTTTATGTTTTTTTTTTTTTCAGGGAGACTTTAGAAACCAAATAATATTAAAAAAACCAAAAAAATAAATAGCCTTTCTATGGCCCACTGAATGAGAGAGAGAGGTGGCACACCCAGGAGTCAAGACTGGCACACAAGCTGAAAGGGCAATATTACTCTCCCACTGTTTTTTTATGTATTTTTTGTTTTTTAAGGGAGACTTTAGAAACCAAATAATATAAAAAAAAAGGCTTTCTATGGCCCACTGAATGAGAGAGAGAGGTGGCACACCCAGGAGTCAAGACTGGCACACAAGCTGAAAGGGCAATATTACTCTCCCACTGTTTTTTTAAGTTGTTTTTTTATTATTTTCAGGGAGACTTTAGAAACCAAATAATATTAAAAAAACCAAAAAAATAAATAGCCTTTCTATGGCCCACTGAATGAGAGAGAGAGGTGGCACACCCAGGAGTCAAGACTGGCACACAAGCTGAAAGGGCAATATTACTCTCCCACTGTTTTTTTATGTTTTTTTTTTTTTCAGGGAGACTTTAGAAACCAAATAATATTAAAAAAACCAAAAAAATAAATAGCCTTTCTATGGCCCACTGAATGAGAGAGAGAGGTGGCACACCCAGGAGTCAAGACTGGCACACAAGCTGAAAGGGCAATATTACTCTCCCACTGTTTTTTTATGTATTTTTTGTTTTTTAAGGGAGACTTTAGAAACCCAATAATATTTAAAAAAAAAAAAAAAAAAAAGGCTTTCTATGGCCCACTGAATGAGAGAGAGAGGTGGCACACCCAGGAGTCAAGACTGGCACACAAGCTGAAAGGGCAATATTACTCTCCCACTGTTTTTTTATTTATTTTTATTTTTTTCAGGGAGACTTTAGAAACCAAATAATAAGAAAAAAAATAAATAAATAAATAGGCTTTCTATAGCCCACTGAATAAGAGATAGCACACACAGCAGTGGCACACAAGCCCTGACTGAGGCCAATATTTTTCTACCACTGATTGATGTAGTGTTTTTGTGTTGAGGTAGAATTTAGAACACAAATCACGGAAAAAATAAATAGGCTTTCTATGGCCCACTCAGTGAGAGATGGCACACACAGGGATGGCACTGTAGCAGAAATGTCAATCTTAATCTCCCACAAAAAAAAAAAAAAAAAACAGGGACTGTCCTACAATTACTATCTCCCTGCAGTAATCTAAGCCAGGTATGGCAGGCAGCAATAGGAGTGGACTGATGCACAAATTAAATAAAAAGTGTGGACAAACAAAAAAGATAGCTGTGCAGAAAGGAACAAGAGGATATGTGCTTTGAAAAAAGCAGTTGGTTTCCACAGTGGCGTACACACAGCAATACAGCTATCACGGAGCCTTCTAGGGCAGCCCAATGAGCTACAGCGCTGAGGAAAAAAAAAAAAAATAGCTTCCACAGTCCCTGCACACCGAAGGTGGTGTTGGACAGTGGAAATCGCTACAGCACAAGCGGTTTGGTGGTTAGTGGACCCTGCCTAACGCTCTCCCTGCTTCTGACGAAGCGGCAGCAACCTCTCCCTAAGCTCAGATCAGCAGCAGTAAGATGGCGGTCGGCGGGAACGCCCCTTTATAGCCCCTGTGACGCCGCAGACAGCAAGCCAATCACTGCAATGCCCTTCTCTAAGATGGTGGGGACCAGGATCTATGTCATCACGCTGCCCACACTCTGCGTTCACCTTCATTGGCTGAGAAATGGCGCTTTTCGCGTCATTGAAACGCGACTTTGGCGCGAAAGTCGCGTACCGCATGGCCGACAAGCACAGGGGTCGGATCGGGTTTCATGAGACGCCGACTTAGCCAAAAGTCGGCGACTTTTGAAAATGATCGACCCGTTTCGCTCAACCCTACTGATCGCTGTCCACCTGGTAGACTGTTTGTTCCTGATGATTGGACCAGTAGAGTCATCTCGGAGGTTCATTCTTCTACGCTGGCGGGTCATCCTGGAATTTTTGGTACCAGGGATTTGGTGGCTAGATCCTTCTGGTAGCCATCTCTGTCTCGAGATGTGCGTGTTTTTGTGCAGTCTTGTGATGTGTGTGCTCGGGCCAAGCCTTGTTGTTCTAGGGCTAGCGGGTTGTTGTTGCCCTTGCCTATTCCGAAGAGGCCTTGGACGCACATCTCGATGGACTTTATTTCTGATCTTCCTGTCTCTCAGAGGATGTCTGTTATCTGGGTGGTGTGTGACCGTTTTTCTAAGATGGTTCATTTGGTGCCATTGCCGAAGTTGCCTTCCTCGTCTGAGTTGGTTCCTTTGTTTTTTCAAAATGTGGTTCGCTTGCATGGTATTCCTGAAAATATCGTTTCTGATAGGGGTACCCAGTTCGTTTCTAGATTTTGGCGGGCATTCTGTGCCAGGTTGGGCATTGATTTGTCTTTTTCGTCTGCCTTCCATCCTCAGCCTCAGACTAATGGCCAGACGGAGCGAGCTAATCAGACTTTGGAGACGTATTTGAGGTGTTTTGTGTCTGCGGATCAGGATGATTGGGTTGCCTTTTTGCCGTTGGCGGAGTTTGCTCTTAATAATCGGGCTAGTTCGGCCACTTTGGTTTCCCCTTTCTTTTGCAATTCGGGGTTTCATCCCCGTTTTTCTTCTGGTCAGGCGGAGTCTTCGGATTGTCCTGGAGTAGATGCTGTGGTGGATCGGTTGTATCGGATTTGGGAACAAGTGGTGGACAATTTGAATTTGTCCCAGGAGAGGACTCAGCGGTTTGCTAACCGCCAGCGTCGGGTTGGTCCTCGCCTTCGTGTTGGGGACTTGGTGTGGTTGTCTTCCCGTTTTGTCCCAATGAGGGTTTCTTCTCCTAAATTTAAGCCTCGGTTCATCGGTCCCTATAGGATTTTGGAGATTATTAACCCTGTTTCCTTTCGTTTGGACCTCCCGGCATCTTTCGCTATCCATAATGTGTTCCATCGGTCGTTGTTGCGGAAATACGAGGTGCCGGTGGTTCCTTCTGCTGAGCCTCCTGCTCCTGTGCTGGTTGAGGGTGAATTGGAGTACGTTATAGAGAAGATCTTGGACTCCCGTATTTCCAGGTGGAGACTCCAGTATCTGGTTAAATGGAAGGGCTATGGTCAGGAAGATAATTCTTGGGTAACTGCCTCTGATGTTCATGCCTCGGATTTGGTTCGTGCCTTTCATAGGGCTCATCCAGGTCGCCCTGGCGGTTCTTGTGAGGGTTCGGTGCCCCCTCCTTAAGGGGGGGGTACTGTTGTGATCCGCTTTTTGGGCTCCCCTAGTGGTGGCTGGTGGTACTGGAGACTTGTGTGTTCTTTTCTGCCTCAGCTCACCTGCTTCCATCAGTTTTGGGAGTTCCCTATTTAGCCTTGCTCTCCAGTCACTTCCTTGCCGGTCATCATTGTAACCTGAGTCTTTCAGTTGCATGTTCCTGCTACCAGTCTGCTGATCAGCTAAGTGGACTCTTGTCCTTTTTGTTTTGTATTTTTTGTCCAGTTTACAGTTTGTCATTTCCTGTTACTGGAAGCTCTTGTGGACTGAAATTGCCACTCCTGTGTCATGAGTTGACACAGGAGTCTTAAAGTAATTTCAGGATGGGTTTTTGAAAGGGTTTTTCAGCTGACCGTGAAGTCCTCTTTTGTATCCTTCCTCTATCTAGTAAGTGGACCTCGCTTTGCTAAATCTACCTTCATACTGTGTATGTCTTTTCCTCTGAACTCACCGTTAATATATGTGGGGGCTACTATCATCTTTGGGGAATTTCACTAGAGGTAAGCCAGGTCTGTTCCTTCCTCTTCCAGGCGTAGTTAGTTCTCCGGCTGGCGCATGGCATCTAGGCAGCCGTAGGAATGCTTCCTGGCTACTGTTAGTTGTGTGGTAGATTTAGGTCACGGTCAGCTTGAGTTTCCATCACCCGAGGGCTAGTCTGTTATTTTGTGTTTCTGATGTTCCCATGCCATTGGGGAATCATGACAGAGATCCCACAACATGATCGCGGGGTCCCCATCATTGCCATGAAGACCCGATATTGTCATGACGACTTATGGGTCATCAGAGATAGAAAAGTTGCTTGATCATGCTCAGAACATGATCAGCAAGTTTGCCTATCAGTGCAGACCTGACAGTTTGCATAGCATAGGGATTCTCCTGCATAACATAACAGAGCCTCCTCCATGTTTCACAGTAGGGACAGTGTTCTTTTCTTGATATGCTTCATTTTCCATCTGTGAGCATAAAGCAGATGTGCCTTGCCAAAAAGTTCCATTTTTCTCTCATCTGTCCATAGGAGATTCTCCCAGAGGCTTTGTGCCTTGTCAACATGTAGTTTGGCAAATTCCAGTCTGGATTTTTTATGATTTCTTTTTCAATAATCGTGTCCTGCTTGGTCGTGTCCCGTGAAGTCCACTTTGGCTCAAACAAAAACAATAATGTTCCTTGAGCTTGAAGTTCACCTTTAATCTGTTTAGAAGTTTTTCAGAGCTCTTCTGTTACCATTCGTATTACATAGTAACATAGTTATTAAGGTTGTAGGAAGACTTTAAGTCCATCTTGTTCAACCCATAACCTAACCTAACATGCCCTAACATGTTGATCCAGAGGAAGGCAAACAGTAAGCTCCACTTTGGGGAAAAAAATTCCTTACCGACTCCACATACGGCAATCAGACTAGTTCCCTAGATCAACGCCCTATCAAGGAAAATAGTGTATATAACCTTTAACAGTATGCTTTTCAAGAAAGGCATCCAGTCACCTCTTAACTTTTAGTAATGAATCACTCATTACAACATCATGCGGCAGAGAATTCCTTAGGGTATGTGTCCACGTTCAGGAAACGCTGTGTTTTTGACGCAGCATTGAGCAGCATGCATTAAAAACGCAGCGTCCAGATGTTACAGCATAGTGGAGGGGATTTCATGAAATCCTGTCTCCACTATGCAGTAAAGACGCATGCGGCACACCCGAGAAAACTCACATGTGGCGCGTCTTTTAAGAACGCTGCATGTCCTTACATTGCAGAAAAAACTCAAGAACAACGCAGGTGACCTGCTAGTGACCTCAGGTGCAGATTTGGTAAGGATTTTACCTGCATAAAATCTGTATCACACCTGTGATACTAGTTAGTGGACACACCGTGATTTAACATGTCCCTTTTGTCATATTATTTTCAGGGGTACCATCATTTCTGTCCATGGCTATTTCATGAGTTTTATTTTTTCTAAATTTCTGTGGAAGCATGGTTGAAAAGCAATATCTGACTTTCATTTGTTCATTTTCATAGATCTTTTATTTATTATTATTACTTTTGTCAGATTCAAGTTATTCCTGTGACCATTGTTGCTTTTTCTGTCATTAAATGAGGGGTACCAACAATTTTGGCCATGTGTGCATATGGGGTATAGGTGTAATCAGGAGAAATTGCACTACAAATTGTATGGTGCAATTTCTCCTATTACACTTGTAAAATTTTAAAAATTGGGGCTAAAAAACATTTTTGTGGGGAAAATGTAATTTTTTTATTTTCACGACTCAACGATATAAACTTCAGTGAAGCACGTGGAGGTTCTAGATGCTCACCACACATCTAAATACATTCCTTGAGAAGTCTAATTTAAAAAATGGGGTCACATTTATGGGGTTTCCATTATTTAGGCACATTGGGGCTCTCCAAACGGCACATGGTGTCTGCGAATCATTCCAGCAAACTTTACATTCAAAAAGTCAAATGATGCTCCTTCCCATCTATGCCCTGCCATGCTCCCAAACAGTAGTTTTTGCCCACATATGAGGTATCAGCGTACTCAGTAGAAATTGCACAACAAATTGTACAGTGGAGTTTCTCCTGTTACCCTTATGAAAATGCAAAATTTGGGGCCAAAATACATTTTTGCTGGGAAAGTGTAATTTTTTTTTATTTACACGGCTCTACGTTATAAACTTCTGTGAAGCACCTAGGGGTTCAATGTGCTCAAGATACATCTAAATACATTCATTGAGCGGTCTAGCTTCCAAAATGGTGTCACTTGTAGGGGAATATTTACTATTTCGGCACATCAGGGGCTCTCCAAACACGACATGACGTCTGCTAATTGTTCCAGCAAATTTTGCATTCAAAAAGTCAAACGACGCTGATTCCCTTTTGAGCTCTGCTGTGTGTCCGAAAAATGGTTTTCCCCACATATCGGGTATCAGCATGCTCAGGAGAATTTTGGCGTCCATTTTTTACTGTTACCCTTGTAAAAATAAAAAAACTGGGTCTAAAGTTAATTTTTTGTGAAAAAAGTTAAATGTTATTTTTTTTCCACATGAAAAAAATTCCTGTGATGCACTTGAAGGGTTAATAAACTTATTGAATGTGATTTTGAGAACAGGTAGATATTTACCACATAGACTAAATACAAATACCGTATATACTCGAGTATAAGCCGACCCGAGTATAAGCCGACCCCCCTAATTTTGCCACAAAAAACTGGGAAAACTTATTGACTCGAGTATAAGCCTAGGGTGGAAAATGCAGCAGCTACCGGTGAATTTCAAAAATAAAAATAGATGCTCCATACCGTTCATTATGGCCCCATAGCTGTGCCATATAGTGCTCTGCACCATTCATTATTGCCCCATAGCTGTACCATAGAAAGCTGTGCCATATAGTGCTCTGCACCATTCATTATTGCCCCATAGCTGTGCCATATAGTGCTCTGCACCGTTCATAATTGCCCCATAGCTGTGCCATATAGTGCTCTGCACCGTTCATTATTTCCCCATAGCTGTGCCATATAGTGCTCTGCACCGTTCATTATTGCCCGATAGCTGTACCATATAGTGCTCTGCACCGTTCATAATTGCCCCATAGCTGTGCCATATAGTGCTCTGCACCGTTCATTATTGCCCCATAGCTGTGCCATATAGTGCTCTGCGCCATTCATTATTTCCCCATAGCTGTGCCATATAGTGCTCTGCACCGTTTATTATTGCCCCATAGCTGTGCCATATAGTGCTCTGCACCGTTCATTATTGCCCCATAGGATGTGCCATAGAAAGCTGTGCCATATAGTGCTCTGCACCGTTCATTATTTCCCCATAGCTGTACCATATAGTGCTCTGCACCGTTCATAATTGCCCCATAGCTGTGCCATATAGTGCTCTGCACCGTTCATTATTGCCCCATAGGATGTGCCATAGAAAGCTGTGCCATATAGTGCTCTGCACCCTTCATTATTGCCCCATAGCTGTGCCATATAGTGCTCTGCACCGTTCATTATTGCCCCCATAGCTGTGCCATATAGTGCTCTGCACTGTTCAGAATTGCCCCATAGCTGTGCCATATAGTGCTCTGCACCGTTCAGAATTGCCCCATAGCTGTGCCATAGAAAGCTGTGCCATTGCTGCTGCTGCAATAAAAATAATAAAACACATACTCACCTCTCTTGCTTGCAGCTCCTCAGCGTCCCGTCCCAGCGTCTCTCTGCACTGACTGATCAGGCAGAGGGCGGTGCGCACACTATATGCGTCATCGCGCCCTCTGACCTGCACAGTCAGTGCGGAGAGAGAGACGCCGGGAAGACAGAGCGGCGCCCGGCGTGTGGAAAGCGGACAGGTGAATATGTAATACTTACCTGCTCCCGGCGTCCCGCTCCTTCCCCCGGACAGCTGGTCTTCAGTGCCGCAGCCTCTTCCTCTGTCAGCGGTCACCGGCACCGCTGATTAGAGAAATGAATATGCGGCTCCGCCCCTATGGGAGTGGAGTCCATAGTCATTTCTCTAATGAGCGGTCCCACGTGACCGCTGAACAGGGGAAGAGCTGCGGCACCCGGAGACCGTGGGACGGGCAGGGGGAGCGCCAGGAGCCCCGGAAGCAGGTAAGTATGCCTCAGCGCCCTCTCCCCCTCACCCTCCAACCGTGACTCGAGTATAAGCTGACAGGGGCACTTTCAGCCCAAAAATTTGGGCTGAAAATCTCGGCTTATACTCGAGTATATACGGTACATATATTTGGATATCTCTTTTTGGGATCACACTATTTTATCATCTCCAAATATATGTATTTGTATTTTGTCTATGTGGTAAATATCTACCTTTAATAAAATGTTTATATTTTGAGATACAGTACAATTCAAGTTCTCCACATACTTAGTTGATCTTTTTGACTCTGTATTTTTTATATTTTTGATTGTGTATATATACTGGTGACCTATATAATCACTTTATATATTTTGCTGAAAAAATGAAAAATCGCTGGTCAACTTTTAACCCTTATAACTTTCTAACAAAAAAAATTTTGCTTCACAAATTGTGCTGATGTAAAGTAGATGTGTGGGAAATGTTATTTATTAACTATTCTATGTGACACATCTCTCTGATTTAAGGGCATAAAAATGAAAACTTTGCAAATTGCAAAATGTTCATAATTTTTGCAAAATGTTCATAATTTTCGCCAAATTTCCGCTTTTTCACAAATAAACACAAGTCATATCAAAGAAATGTTACTACAATCATGAATGCTTTGCATCGTGGCATCCGGCATCTTGTGTGACATCAAGTGATATGTGTGACATCAAATAAGCCTCCTGATGAACCGTGACAACGGGGAAACACGTTGGGGCATATCCTCTTAACGATAAGTGTGCACTTTATCTAAAACCGTAATTTATGGAAGTTATATGGTGTTTTTTGATCACTGGGCTAGTTATTGATTGCTAAGCCCAGGTAGGAGGTTCCATACATCAGTAACTCCTACGCACACTCTTATAGGATATTATGTTATTTTTTTGGAGCATATCAATTTACTGATAAGTGTGCACTTTATCTAATACCATCCTTTATGGAAGCTATATGGTGTTTTTTTATCATTGGGCCAGTTATTGATTGCTAAGCCCAGATAGGGGGTTCCATACATCAGTGACCTCTGCGCACACTGTTATAGTATATAATGTTTTTATTTATTGTTGCTCATAGGTCATAGAGTGCCCATATTTAATTATTGTTTTTCATTCCTTTCCTCTCATCTATATTGTTTTCCCACCTGTCTACAACAGGGTTATCTAGGGGAGTGAGGGATAGTCCATGCTGAGTGTGAGTGCCAAATAATTGTACTCTTAGGGTGCCAACCTCCACTGATAGGTAGGCGTGAGACTAGGTGTATTGTAGGGTCTCTATAGGTTTTCTTGATTGTGGTCCTTTTTATTGCTGGTATTTACCAATAGTTTAACTGGGTAGGTGTGTTTTTAGCTATATTAATATAATTGGTATGTTTTAAAGGGATTATATGTTCACAAATTAAATTTGTCTTCCCTATGTTTTCATTTATTTTTTATGTTAATCAGTATCATGAAGTACAATATGTCATAAAAAAAAACATTCTCAGAATCAGTGGGATTCATTGAAGTGTTCCAGAGTTATAACCTCATAATATGACAGTGGTCAGAATTGTAAAAATTGGCCCGGTCGTTAACATGCAAACCACCTTGAGGGGTAAAGGGGTTAGGGTAGAAGGGAATCGCTTTTTCACACTGGGCCCTGTAGTTAGGGATTTCACTTTCCCTGAATAATAAAAACCTTATTTTTTTTTTTATTCTTTATTTATAAATTTTAAACATACAATGAAGGTAAGCTCGATAGATCACAGAGAATGTTGTCTCCTGTATAAACATAGTTATACACGTGAGCTTGTACAAACAACAAGGGGAATGTAAAACAATAATAAACAGAATAAAAGTAACAAGACATAAACTAGGTGCATCTAGAAACTTACAGACGGCGTAGATTCATTGAGTAAACAATTATTTGTGATTAATATGTTAATAGAATCAAACTTGTTATCCTAGAAGAAATATTGTGGCTAAAATCAAGAGTCGCGTAAACTGTAGAGGGAACCACCAGGTCAACCTTTATTTGAAAACTGCACAAAAGTGTCTAAAAAAGTTCTGTACTGTATTTATTGCCAGCAGGTAAACAGGTGTTACTAACTCCTATTACATTAACCTGTTTGGGACCAGTCCATTTTTTCCTGTTCGTGATCAAGCGCATTTTCGTTTTTATTTTGTATATGAGGTTTTAACAGATTGAAAAGAAAATTCTCATTCACATATTCATTCAATAACTTTTACCTCTTTTTTTCATAATGCATGCTACTAGTGATGAGCGAATATACTCGTTACTCGAGATTTCCCGAGCATGCTCGGGGGTCCTCCGATTATTTTTTTAGTGCTCGGAAATTTAGTTTTTCTTGCCGCAGCTGAATGATTTACATCTGTTAGCCAGCATAAGTACATGTGGGGATTCCCTAGCAACCAGGCAACCACCACATGTACTTATGCTGGCTAACAGATGTAAATCATTCAGCTGCGGCAAGAAAAACTAAATTTCCGAGCACTAAAAAATACTTGGAGGACCCCCCGAGAATGCTCGAGAAATCTTGAGTATATTCGCTCATCACTACATGCTACCAAATTTTTATATCATTTTTATATACCCTATTTTTCTGATATCAATGGAGAAATGTAAAGAAAAAATAGGATGAACAATAACTGTGGTATTGCACTATAGAATCCTTTATGGACAAAAGTCATATCACAGATGTCAACTTGGTCTTAATGAAAAAGTTAGAATGCTTCTGCAAAACAGCTTGGAATCCAGCAGTGTCTCTCAACCAATTCTAAGTATCCTTGGGATTGTGGACGAGCTTGGATTCAATAGAATTACATTTTACCTATCTGCATTCAGTTTATATCAGTACATACAAAGACACGGAGCTACAGTCTCATTCACAAATACAGCTCTGAAAAAAATTAGAAGACCACCATATCAAAACCCTGTCATGGCAGCCCAATCTCCAGACCTGAACCCCATTGAAAACCTCTGGAATGTAATCAAGAGGATGATGGATAATCACAAGCCATCAAACAAAGAACTGCTTAGATTTGTGCCCCAGAATCAGTGTGAAAGACAGGTGGAAAGCATGCCAAGGCGCATGAAAGCTGTGATTAAAAATCATGGTTATTCCACAAAATATTGATTTCTGAACTCTTCCCGAGTTAAAACATTAGTATTGTTGTTTCTAAATGATTATGAACTTGTTTTCTTTGCATTATTTGAGGTCTGAAAGCACTGGGTTTTTTTTAATTTTGACCATATTTCTTTGTCAGAAAAAAAAATGCAAAATGTATTGCTTGGAAATTCGGAGACACGTCAGAAGTTTATAGAATAAAAGAACAATTTACATTTTACTCAAAAATATGCATATAAAGAGAAAAATCAGACAAATTTAACATTTTGCAGTGGTCTCTTAATTTTTGCCAGAGCTGTACGTCTGCATGAACTTTTCTCTTAAATGTAGCAAAGTCAGTCTGAACAAACTTCCTGTGCCAAGTGGTGTGAAATGTGTTCATGCAAAAAAAATAATTTAATGTAATGAAAACAGCTACATCATGTTGCAGCACCATGGAGGTCTCAAGTCACATCATATCTGGGGAATGCAGATAAATAGATACTGCAGATATTAATAATAATTCCCAAAATCACACGGATTGTCTCAGTTTTCAGCATACAGCCTATTTCTAAATCTGCACTGATTTGCAACTACTACCCTAGCAATGATACTCCCCCCCTCCCCCCAGGACTCTCGTATCCTCTGCTTTAACTGGATCCGTCCTCAAGAAGTTTTAATGTTGTTGGTTGAGCATACTTGGACGCTCCTAATGGCTCTGTCTATTAAAAGAGCTGACAGCTGAATTGTAGCACATTTCAGCTATTGCATGTTGAAGATTTAGTTAATAGCAGCTGCAGTTGCACCTAATGACCCTGTCAAATTAATACAAAAATGGATGCATCTATGACCCTTCCCATAAAACACCCTTCAAATACTCTCACTACACCCTCATTGTCCCAACAGTCATGTTGGGCCACAGCTAAGCTTTTCCTTGCACAGCTGTGCTATGCAGGGAGGAGAGAACATGATCATGCTCTGAATATATCCATGAACCACCAAGGAAATGTGGAGTTTGTAAGTAGTAATGAATATAGGGCAAAAGTGGGTCAGTGTCATTATATTCAAAATTTTCAATGATCCATGAAAATAAAAACCTGCCTATGTTGAGATCTATCTACCTCCATACACAGTAGATTAGAGGCAGGGACCTGCAGCACTGAGAGGAAGCATGGTGCTGATGTGAAATGTAGGCTTAGAAAAGCTATCAGTATGGTGAGAGGACTGCAAACTATGTCCTACGCGGAACGATTACAGTATCTGGGAATGTTTAGCATGAAAAAAAGAAGGCTAAGAGGACACTTAATAGCGGTCTACAAATATCTGAAGGGATGTCACAGTGTAAAGGGATCATCCTTATTCTCATTTGCACATGGAAAAACGAGAAGAAATGGAATAAACTGAAATGGAGAATATACAGATTAGATATTAGAAAAAAACTTTTTGACAGGGAGGGTGATCAATGAGTGGAAGAGGCTGCCACGAGAGGTGGTGAGTTCTCAGTCAATGGAAGTCTTCAAACAGAGGTTGGAGAGACATCTGTCTGCGATGATTTAGTGAATCCTGCTTTGAGCGGGGGGTTGGACACAATGACCCTGGAGGTCCCTTCCAACTCTCACATTCTATGATTCTATGAAGATGAGAATAAGACCACCTATTCAGTGCCGAAAAAAGGCAAAATTATAGCATTGTCCCACACAGCTTTGTCAATAAAAAAAAAACTTCTGACTCTCAAAATATGGAACACAATTTTTTTAAAATGTATTTAATGTGTAAAATAGTACACTATAAACAAGGGAAATAAATATGGTATTATATTGACCCACTGGCTCGCAAGCCCACATCTTTCCTAGCAAATTGTGGCTGAATTATTCAGCCATTATCTGCCTTTAACAGCTGCGGGTGGCGGAGAGCTATGCCAGCTGCTGTTAACTTGTTAAATGACACTGTCAGTCTGTGACAGTAGCATTTAGTGCACACTGGTATGGTGGCACACCATTCTATGTGCCCATCAGCGCACCAGTGACGTAATCACGAGTCGCTGATAGCTTGCTATGACAGCCGTGGGTCTGCTGAAGACCTCTGTGCCTGTCGCTAAGGTACTCCTGTGAATGCCACTCTATAGGTGGCCTTCATAGGAGACCATGATTTTCTCTGTACATAGCAGTGCTGATGCACTGCTGTGTATAGTACAAGTGATCGGACAATTGAAGGTTCAAGTCCCCATACTAAAAATATAGTAGAAAGTGGAAAAAAATAAAAAGGTTAAAATTGCCCTCCTTTTGCTCTATTAAAAACAAAGCAGTTAAAGAATTTTAAAAAATACACATATTTGGTTTTGATAAGTTTGTAAAAGTCTGATCTATCAAAATATAAAATAAATGAATCCGATTGGTAAACGGCGTAACGAGAAAAAAATTGAAACCCCAGAATTATGTTTTTTTGGCCACGGCAATAGTGTAATAAACTGCAATAAGAGGCAATCAAAGCATTGCATGTACTGCAAAATGATATCAGTAAAAACGTCAACTCAGGGCACAAAAAATAAACCCCCACAGAGCCCCATATCCTGAAAATAGCTCAGAAAATGGAGACAAAAGCAAAAATGTTTCTTTTTTACAAATTTCAGAATAAAAAAAATGAAGTGATATATATTTGGTATCTGCATAATTGTACTGACCTGGAGAATCATATTGTATGGTCAGTTTTACCGTATATTGGACATTAAGTGAAAAAAAAATTGTGGAATTGCACTTTTTTGCAATTTCGATGCACTTGGAATATTTTTCCTGCTATCCAGTGCATCACATAATAGAATGAATGGTGTCATGTAAATGTACCAACCCTCATACGCCTATGTGGATGGAAAAATGAAAAAGCTATGGCTTTTGGAAGAAGGAGGGAGAAGATGAAAAAACAACAGAAATTGGCTGCAGTGTGAAGGGGTTAAGGGGAAAGTCAATTTCAACCTTTGAACAACATTGATTCATAACACGATAATAGATATCTAGACTTCATTTTTGTTACACATCTGTGTGAGTATTAACATCTGAAAGAAGCAGAGTCTTTTCCTCAGGTGTCATCCTATTTACTTCCTTTTATTTTTTCACTGAAGCAGGGAGATTGTCTGAATTTTTTTGTCTCCAGACTATTAACAATATATCAGTTAAAAGTGGATGGGTGGAACTCTGAAGTGCAAAGTCTGTCTTCATGCTGCTACCTCTTGGAGTTTACTGCAGAGATTCCTATAGCTCACATTGAATTTATTAATAAATCTTTATGCAGAAACGTCTGTTCTCTCTAATGGCAGCTAGAAAAAAGCAAATATTATACTATTAATCTGTAGAACTATAAATGAACGAATGCAAGTAAGGTCAAGTTCACAATATCAGTATTTGGTCAGTATTTTACAACGGTATTCGTAAGCCAAAACAGGTGAGGAACAATCAGAGGAAAAGCATAATAGAAACACGTCACCACTTCTGTATTTTTCACCCACTCCTGGTTTTGGCTTACAAATAGTGTTGAGCGATACCGTCCGATACTTGAAAGTATCGGTATCGGAAAGTATCGGCCGATACCGGCAAAATATCGGATCCAATCCGATACCGATACCCGATACCAATACAAGTCAATGGGACTCAGGTATCGGACGGTATTCCTGATGGTTCCCAGGGTCTGAAGGAGAGGAAACTCTCCTTCAGGCCCTGGGAACCATATAAATGTGTAAAATAAAGAATTAAAATAAAAAATATCGCTATACTCACCTGTCCGACGCAGCCGGGACCTCGGCGATTGTAAGCGGCAGCGTTGTTTCTTTAAAATTCGCGCTTTTACTTGCTTACGTGAATTCCCGGCTTCTGATTGGTCAGGGCGGCCATGTTGCCGGGACTCGGACCAATCACAGCAAGCCGTGACGAAATTACGTCACGGCTTGCTGTGATTGGTCCGCGTCCCGGCAATATGGCGCCGTGACCAATCACAAGCCGTGACGTCACGGGAGGCTGGACACGCGCGCTTTTCAAAATAAGCGCGTGTCCAGCCTCCCGTGACGTCACGGCTTGTGATTGGTTAATGGCGGCCATGTTGCCGGGACGCGGACCAATCACAGCAAGCCGTGACGTAATTTCGTCACGGCTTGCTGTGATTGGTCCGCGTCCCGGCAACATGGCCGCCCTGACCAATCAGAAGCCGGGAATTCACGTAAGCAAGTAAAAGCGCGAATTTTAAACAAACAACGCTGCCGGTTCCTTCGCTGAGGTCCCGGCTGCGTCGGAGAGGTGAGTATAGCGATTTTTTTTATTTTAATTCTTTCTTTTACACCTTTTTACATTAATGTTGTTTCGATACCGATATCCGATATTACAAAAATATCGGATCTCGGTATCGGAAATTCCGATACAGCAAGTATCGGCCGATACCCGATACTTGCAGCATCGGAATGCTCAACACTACTTACAAATACTGATGTAAAATACTGACCAAATACTGAATGTGTGGACATAACCTTACTTAGAACCTCAGCCAGTACAAAATCAGAGCACTGGCCCTTAGAAAAATCTCTAAAACTCTGTAACAATACGCACACACAAAATCCTATTAAAAGTTGAACATTCATATTCACTGTGTTGTGACAGTTGAACAACTTCTAAGGAAGGCAGAGGTAGATGTTACCACTTCTGCAATGAATAAGACTATGTACAGTATAGGGTACAGGATGCTGAAATTCTACATCCTGTGTCCGCCCCAGTGAGTGAGTAATGAATCGTGTGATCACTGGCCGCATTCTCCATGTCAGAGCTGGGGAGTATAATTTTTGGCAAATACTGTAACAGAGTAATATTTTCCCCTGTAGTTTGGACTACAGTTACAGGGGAAATCTAAAATTAGAAATATGGTAGACAAATGTTCAAACAAACTTTTTCAATTGCCACCGTCAAAGTTTCAAACTTTCTTTTTTACTGGGTAGAACAGGCTGGAACAAACTTATAAGAGCTTTAAAATGTATTTAAATTAATGGATCTTTTAACGAGTTATTTCTAAAATAGTAAATTATTCACTATCCACAGGGATCACTCATCAGACTGCTAGGGATCAATACTTTGACCTCTATCATAGTGATAGGTATTACCATACTACCTTGAAAATAACCCTTTAATAAAGAGATGTATTTTTTCATACATAAGAACATTATTGAAATATTCACCACTGTAAGGACAGCTTAAAAGGGTTAGTGACATTATGGACACACAGTGGCTCAGTGGTTAGCAGCACTGTGGCTTTGTAGTGTGGGGGGTTCTGGGTTCAAATCCCACCAAGCACAACATCTGCAAGGAGCTTGTATGTTCTCCTTGTGTTTTTGTGGGTTTCCTCCGGGTTCTCCGGTTTCCTCCCACACTCCAAACATAATCGTAGGGAATTTAGATCATGAGCCCCAATGGGGACACTGTTGAGATTGTCTGTAGAATATGATGGTGCTATATAAATAAGCATAATAAATAAATATATTTATGGCATGTCCAGAAGATATGCCAATAAAGTAGTATTCCTCTTTCAGACACAGTGATAATTTAACAATGTAATGGGGATCACACTAACCCTAGCCCTGGCCATAAATATAATCCATTGGAATTACCCTTTTGTTTTGTGCAAAAAGTACAACAATGCCCAGGTATTAGTAAGTTATATCATATTTTCTGGTGAAAAAATAAAACAAAAACTTTAAATACCTAGGTCACAAAAATAATAAACTGATACAAAAAGTTTTTGTGGCAAATAAATATTTATTATAATAATCAATGGTTTACAAAATGTCAGTTTAACATTCAACATTACAAAAAATAATTAAAAACAGAAATAACATCATATAATTTAAACAATGTATTGTACTAGTTTTTCAGCTGTTACAATACTATTTCCCAGTTAATAAATAATAAATAAATATAAATACATAGCTTAAATTGCAAATAATAAATTAAATTTAACAATAAATAAATAATAATCTTAATATTTGTCAAGTATACTGTTGGTCATCATAAATATAAAAGAAAAATAACCGTGTAAGCAAAAGAAAAATCTAAAAACAGTTCTAAACACAAAGAAAAAGTGGTAAATCTTTAATTCAAATGTGTTTTTTCCGCCTTTTGGTATTTCAGTAGTTTTGTACCTTGTATAAAAGTAATGTTTACAATTCAACATAAAATAATGGTTCAGAATATGATCTTTAAGGTTTATTCTGGTCAAAATCAATGGCTTAATCCTCAGTGTTGCCTGTACATGCCATGTACATGTACTGTGCAAGATAGACAGTGATGGATAATTTTAGACAATTTTGTTTGCTGGAAATTACTTTGCAGATCTAATATTATAATTTTATATATAACTATTTATATTAACATTATTGCTATGGCAATCAGTTATCGATGGACCTCCAGGATCAACTTTATCCATAAAGGGGTTGTCTACATGAGGCAAACCCTTTCTTCACACTTTTATAAACTGCAATTTAATATTGATGTAACGATACAGTACATGTTTCATTATGAAACAAAGGTTCCAAAAGATTTTTAAAAAAATAAAAAATATATAAAGCAATCAAGTGTCCATAGGGTAAAGAGGAATGTGATAAAAATACTTAATATTTAAACTAGGGGTGTTTTCTACCATTCATGTTGTCATAGACCATAAACATTATTAATTATCTTGAATCTTTGAAACACCTTCTTTTATGGAGGTTCCCAAAAAAATCTTCGACTTTTTTTGTTGTGTTCTTGGGATTCCAGCACAAAAACTTGCATTCTTCCTAGATTGATAAATAGAAGTAAAAAATGAATGAAAAGACGAAGAAAAAAAATAAAATAAAGTGTTTTATTCATTCATTTAATTTCCTAGAATGCTAGATGAAGAGTAAAAAGATGCACTGATATCCATCATATACTTTCATTACACTAAAAATATATATTCCGATTTCAGTTACATACAATAGAAACAGACATTTATAAGGGCAAAGGTTTCAAGATGTCATTATTGCAGTGATAGGCTCTGAAACCATATAGAATTTTCTTTAAGGATTATTACAATCATTAAAGAAGTTATCTTTCTAGAGGAAAGGTGATAACTTGTGAAGTGGTGAGGAGTCTGAGTGTGGCCCCACCACCATGGCCAACGGTCCCAAGAATGTGGATCTGATATGTCCCATTAAAATGAACATTGCAAATGAACGAACTTTCATAGTTACCAGTATATTCTGTTGGGGCATTCCTAAGCCCCATTCTTGGGATAGGTGGGAGTCCCAGCAGTTGAACCACCACTTTTCCACTAGTTGTCACTTATATGTTGAAGTAATTTTTCACAATTTTTATCTCCAGAATTGTAGTGCTTTTTATGCATCTACACTTTACTCTTTGCATTACAAAAAATCAAATTGTCGTTACATTATTTGACTTAATGTTAATGTTCAACACATTCACAAAAAGCTTTCTATCTATCTATCCCATATCTATCTATCCCCTATCTATCTATCTACCTGTCTATCTATCTATTTCTATCTATCTACTATCTATGTATCTATAGATCTATCTATTATCTATCTATCCCATATCTATCTATCTATCTATCCCATATCTATCTATCTATCTATCTATCTATCTATCTGTCTGTCTGTCTGTCTGTCTATCTATCTATCTATAGATCTATCTATTATCTATCTACCTATCTATATATATAATTGTCTAAGGGTTTTTCTGTCTGTCTGTCTGTCCCGTTTATTCATTCGCTGATTGGTCGAGGCCGCCTGGGCCTCGACCAATCAGCGACGGGCACAGTATCGACGTAGAAATCCCGCGTCTCTGATTGGTCGAGGCCGCCAGGCCTCGACCAATCAGCGACGGGCACAGTATCGACTTAGATGTCATAATGGTTGCCATGGCGACGATGATGTAAAAAAGGTTGCCTCGACCAATCAGCGACGGGCACAGTCGGAATCATCATTGTCCATATACTACGGGGACATGCATATTCTATAATACCCGATGCGTTAGAATCGGGCCACAATCTAGTCTATTTATATCTATCTATAGATCTATCTATTTATATCTGTTTATCTATCTATTTATCTTTCACCCTTTTCTGAATCTGTTCAACTCTCCTTCATATAATTATCTAGCAGAACACTATTAGAATCTTGATTATATTTTAGACTGGCACATTCCACTTCTGTTGACATTAGCAGAAGTGTGTACTATGGCAGGCTGCCTTCTTGACCTAATACTTACTCGTAATCTTGATGTTTATTCAAGAAATTCCCTAAACTGAATTGCTTAACCACATGAGGACCAGGGTATGTTTTCTTTTTAAATGACCAGACACACTTAGTTTTTCTTTTTTGAATACATGTGGGTTTAGCCTCTATAACCTAATCCTCGTTAGCATGAACAACTTTTACTCACTTTCCTAGAGATTTTTTTGCACCTTTTTATTACATGTATCCCTCTTTTCACTGTTATTGCCAAAAAAAAAATAATTCAAGCACAATTTTCAGACTTTTTTTCATTCCTCTAAAAATATTAAGATAGAATAAGATTGTATTAAGATAAAGCATTTTATGGCTCTATTTGAACATTGTATGCTGAGCAATCAAGCACAGAAAAGGTAAGAAATAATCTTTGCCACCTTTAAGAGGAGTCAAAATGTTTCTGACAGTTTTATCCGTTTTCATTTTTGGATTCTGCACTGCCATTTCTAAACGTGATCACAGGGTCAATTATGGACCAGTCTACCACTTAAGTGTGCTAATTGGTCATTTCTCAGTTAAAACATGTGGACTTGTCCTAATAGATACATAAACAAAGCCGCATAAAAGGCCAAATTTCGCCAGCGCCGATCTCATTCTTATGATAACAATACAATAAGCTCCATGTATTAAAGCAAGCAAATATTCATTATGTCAACAGTTCTAAGAAAATACAATAAATTCTCCAGGTACGCAAGGTCAATGTAACTAACTCTTAACTTTTAAGTTTTGCTCATGGAGTTTTCTGCCTACACACTTTTATTTTAAACTGTATGATAAAATACGTGAACAGTGTTTAAAATATGCTATATTAAAATAAAGATGAACATTTCTGACCATTCTCATTTTTCAATGTCTTTGTACTGATTTACTGTTGGAACAAGGCCCCCTTACACACAAGTTGGACAAAGCCATTTTTGGCAGAAGCGACCAACCATTTAATTTGCATGGCAGCATCCTAACTCTCTCCTGAGAGAAGATGTTGGCCAAGAGAAGGATTGTGTATTTTCAACTCAAGCACCTAATATCTTTTTTGTTCTCTAGGGACAACGGGTTCTGGCAGTGGCTTTCTCCACTCCCTTCACATCAACTCTCAGCTGTGTCGGGAGAGATGGTGGTTGGTTGACAACTAGCTAGGGTGTAAGGAGCCTTTAGCATAGCAGTACATTGTAACACTTTAATAATTTAATTTATGCACTTTCCTTTCTCTATTAACCATTTAATTAATACCTTTTGCCTATAGCACTAACACAGTGAAAATGTAAGCATTAGCACCATTATTATTCTACTTCTCAGTTAGCTAATGAAAATTCAACTAATTTTGACCAAGATTATTATCTACAAATGAATCTTCCAATATTCTCAAGAAAAGTAACCACAGTACGGGTATCAACCAGACATTTTTTTAAAACTGCAATAAAAATGAATCTAAATACTATTGGATTGCTGTTAGCAAAGAACAAAATTCACTGATCTATTGATGACCAATATTGCATATTTTAGGGACATAGCTTCCTAATTAAATTAGTACTATTTTTTTCTAACAAAGTCTCATGTGAATCAAAATATTTTTATGGAAATATTGCCATTTAGGAAATAATATTTATGTACAATTAATATAAACTCATTGAAACAATGACATAGGGTCAACTTGACATACGTCATAATATATATACATATATACTATAAGCTAAAATATGATAATTTTTAATTTTCAAACATAGAACATACCCGTTTGCCTGATCGCGAGATTTGAGCTTTTGATTTGTCCGATTTTATGAACTCTGCTAATGCTTGAAGATTCTTTTTCATCATGACAGCTTCAGTAGAATTGTGGTTTTGGAGGAAGTCTTGAATATTCGTCAGCTGCTTGATGGCACATGGGCACTAATTGAAATAAACAAAAAAAAATTAGTTTCAATAAGAGAAGTTCTTTATACTGTGCATGTTAAGTGTACTTGCAAAAAAATTCCCATATCCTAGAGAGTAGTAGTCATCGCCATATTACTACACAGAAGTGTTGTAACTGGTGTTCCACAGACTTTTGTTTCCTCAGCACTGGTGTGACAGATAACATCACCATTTCCTCTTTGGCGAGGCTCTGATTTGGTCATTTTGTTATGACAAACATACAACACGATATCCTAATTCCTACGCAGCCACTTTGCGGTATAGTGCTGTTACTTCATGTTCTGGCATGTACTGTAGCTCACAAAAAAAGAAAAACTTTATATTCAATGAGAAATCATCAAGCTGACCTTAATTTTGACAAAACCCAATATTTAATTGCTTTTAAATGACTAAACAAATTATATATATCTTATAGCCTTTGTGTTTAAGTCAAATTAGACTTACCGGGTGATTTAAATTCTTTAGAAAATCAATGCAGCTCTGAAAGTACAAAAAAAAATCAGAATGGTGAAAATGTAATATAGCATTCAATGCTAAGAAGTCTAAAATTAAAATGTTAACTAGAATAATAATTTGTAATTCTAACACAAAAGCAGTAAAATAATGTTCTAAAAGCCAGATCATTGTACTTACCAAGTTAGATGACTTCTGGCTCACAAATGTTTTGAAGTGTTCTTGGAATTCCTCTATTATAATTTTAACATTCCCTCTGACATCATAGATAGAGAGATAAAAAAAGCAGCTCAAGAAAAGCAAATAGCTGATCTTCATTTTGGATGATAGAGAGGGTTGGATAAAATATTTCTGGCAGCATTTGTGTTTTTATATACACATACATATGCTGTCAAACTTACGTGGGAGGTGGAAAGGTTTGATCACATGAAAGCATCATTAGGAGGAGCCAATGGAAAAGCAATGACCGTATCAGATTGAAAAAGAAATAGAAAGTAAATTCAAAATTCCACACTTAAGACATTACAAGGATTTTTCTGAAAATACAAAGATTTTGCTCATCTCTATAGGCGACCCAGATTTGTTTAACCTTTTTTTCCCCAAGGTATTCAATTCAAGTTAAAACTTATTGCTTAAGGCAGTAAGATCCAACCATAAACAGAACATTTACCACAAAAAAACCTATGATCATAAAGAACATTCACCACTGCAATGTTATAATCGTGTGTACTGACCCACTTTTAGATTTACTAGGGTAACTACAAGATTTTATCAGAATGGGAAATAAGGTAGGTTTCACCACAATATCCTTCACCTAGAGCTACAATGTATACCACAATATTCACATGAAAATTATTACATAATAACATACTAATTACGTATATATAGTGTTAACAGGATTGTACAGACTGTAATTACTTTCATTAGAGAGTGAACTCTTTCCCACATATAATAGTGACGAGTTCATCAATCTGTCGGTATATGTTGGGTGCATTGGAGAAAACCCAAGCAAACATGGGGAGAACATAAAGATGTTACATGGATTCGTACTCAACACTCCAGGGCTCCAAGACAATTATGCAAATCTCTTTTCAGTCAATTATCTTTATTTAATTCAATGATATCATACATGGAGCTTAATTCCTTCATGACCTTGGACATATAGGTACGTCCAAGATCGTGTCCCTGCCTTTGATGCGGGTTCTGACGCTGAGACCACATCTTTCCCTGCACATAGCAGGTAATCTGATCAGCTGTTATGTGCCTCTAACAGTAGCGTGTGGATCCGAGATTCATTGAGCCTGTTAACCAATCACTGACAGTGACATTTAACATGCAGAGGTAGGAAAATTGTACATGTCCCATCATGACGACCATGGGTCAGCGGATTACCCCCTTGCCTGTCACTGAGAATTTCTTATGATTGTGATTTCTGCTACCCATGGCATTGCCAAAGCTCTGCTATGTTTAGCACAGGGGATCGGATTATCGCAGTTTCAAGTCTCCTAGGGGATTATTGAAGTCAGTAATAAGTAAAAAAAAATGTACAAAAACATATCCAGTATCGCTGCTTTCAAAAATGTCCGATCTATCAAAATCTAAAATAAATTAATCAAAACTCCAAAATTACTTTTTTTGGCAGCCGCAACAGTGCAATAAAATGCAATTAGAAGCAATTAAAACATCACATCTACCTCAAAATGGTATCAATAAAAACGTCAGCTCAGGTCTCAAAAAATAAGCCCTCACCCAGATCCCGAAAAATAGAGATGAGTCTTGGAAAATGCCTACATTAACAAAAAAAAATGTTCTCATGAATATCTGATTTTTTTCACTATTTAAATAAAAATATATATGTTTGGAATCTGCGTACTTGTACTGACCTGGGGAATCATATTGCCAGGTCAGGTTTAGCATTTAGTTAACATAGTAAATAATTGTGTAATTGCACTTGCTTTGCAATTCCAAATATTGAAATATTTTTCCCGTTTTCCAGTACGCTGTATGGTAAAATCAATGGTGACATTCAAAAGTAAAACTCATCCGGCAAAAAACAAGCCATCAAACAGCTATATTGATGGAAAAATAAGAAGGGGATCAAAAAATGAAAGTGCAAAAACAGAAAATTGCAAGGTGGTGAAGGGGTTAAAAATTATTTTGGCAAATTTTGCTTTTATTAGTCAAGTTAATAATATTTTACATTACAAAACCTATGTAAGCACAGCATATTATAGTTGCAGAAAAATTAAGGTGTTTGGCTACTAGTAGTGCATATAGTATACACGGAACACAAAGTTTGAGCCAAATGGTATTAACAAGCAGAAAGTAACCCTGACCTCTTCTGGGCTCCCCCTACCCCTCTTTAAAGTGACTTATGTGACAGGTCAGAGTGTAGAGATTGGGTCAGTTATTTGCTTATGAATTCCAACAGACTTAAACTACAGTATGTTTCTGGTGCATTTTTATAGCTCTGCCTGTAGCCAAACACCACAAACTTTTTGTCTATGAGGAATACAGACCCGTAGTTGTAATATGGTGCCTAGAAATTGGCAACATATTAAAGGGAACCTGTCACATCCAAAAACTATACAGGGCTAATCTGCAGGTACATTAGCATTTAAATCTTATTTAGCCAACTTTCTGGTACAGCGGCTAGAGGGAAATAATTAAATTTTATTCTTCTTTCAGCTGTTCGCTTCCAGCCATTGTGGGGGTGCAGGGAGCAGTTACAGTAACTGCTCACTGTACAGTAAGTGCAGCTGTAATCGCTCCCCGGCACTTTGACACATACATGTGCTTCTCACTAAATTAGAATATCATAAAAAAGTTAATTTATTTCAGTTCTTCAATACAAAAAGAGAATTTAAAATATTATATAGAGTCATTATAAACAGAGTGATCTATTTCAAGTGTTTATTTCTGTTAATGTTGATGATTATAGCTTACAGCCAATGAAAACCCAAAAGTCATTATCTCAGTAAATTAGAATAATTAACAAAAAACACCTGCAAAGGCTTCCTAAGCGTTTTAAAAGATCCCGTAGTCTGTTTCAGTAGGCTCCACAATCTTGGGGAAGATTGCTGACTTGACAGATGTCCAGAAGGCAGTCATTGACACACTCCACAAGGAGGGTAAGCCACAAAAAGGTCATTGCTAAAGAAGCTGGCTGTTCACAGAGTGCTGTATCCAAGCATATTAATGGAAAGTTGAGCGGAAGGAAAAAGTGTGGTAGAAAAAGGTGCACAAGCAATCGGGATAACCACAGCCTTGAAAGGATTGTTAAGAAAAGGCCATTCAAAAATTTTAGGGAGATTCACAAGGAGTGGACTGCTGCTGGGGTCATTGCTTCAAGAGCCACCACACACAGACGTATCCAGGATATGGGCTACAAGTGTCGCATTCCTTGTGTCAAGCCACTCGTCATGACAATAGACAATGCCAAAAGTGTCTTACCTGGGCCAGGGAGAAAAAGAACTGGACTGTTGCTCAGTGGTCCAAGGTGTTGTTTTAAGATGAAAGTAAACATTGCATTTCATTTGAAAATCAAGGTTCCAGAGTCTGGAAGAAGAGTGGAGAGGCACACAATCCAAGCTGCTGGAGGTCTAGTGTGAAGTTTCCAACATCAGTGATGGTTTGAGGAGCCATGTAATCTGCTGGTGTAGGTCCACTGTTTATTATCAAGACCAAAGTCAGTGCAGCTGTCTACCAGGAAATTTTAGAGCACTTAATGCTTTCCTCTGCCGACAAGCTTTTTGGAGATGGAAATTTCATTCTCCAGCAGAACTTGGCACTTTTACACATTGCCAAAAGTACCAATACCTGGTTTAAAAACAACAGTATCACTGTGCTTGATTGGCCAGCAAACTTGCCTGACCTTAACCCCATAGAGAATCTATGGGGTATTGTCAAGAGGAAGATGAGACACCAGACCCAACAATGCAGACAAGCTGAAGACTGATATCAAAGCAACCTGGGCTTCCATGACACCTCAGCAGTACCACAGGCTTATCGCCTCCATGCCACACTGCATTGATGCAGTAATTGATGCAAAAGGAGCCTCAACCAATTATCGAGTGTAGGGTTGAGCGACTTTCATTTTTTTAAGATCGAGTAGGGTTTTGGGAAACCCGATTTTGTCCAGAGTCGAGTCGAGTGCAGTCGGCCGATTATCGCTAAAAGTCGGGGATCGACCGAAACACGAAACCCAATGCAAGTCAATGGGGAAGCATAGTCGGCAGTGAGTGGAGGCCAGGAAAACACCTACAGTGCCCATTTTAATGCCAAAAACATCCATTCTTGTTTCTGAAGCTTGCCAATCTTAATTAACTGTATAATAATAGTTGGGCATAGGGAATTGGGGGAAAGTTGTGGGGGGAGTAGGGCTGGCTCAAGTTTTTCGTGGGCCCAGGAAATGCGGACTACGTCACGGCGGTGTTGCAGGGAAAGGTAAGTATTTAAACGTTGCAAGTGCTGTGATCCTGAGAAAGCAGGGGGGGGCCCACTCGTTCGCATTGCCACTGGCACAGGGCCCCTCAAAGTACGGCGGTGTGTTTGCATGGCGGGGGCGCCTCCCACCAGCAGCGACACTTTTGCGTACTCTGAGGGGCCCTGTGCCAGTGACGTCGCCAACGAGTATGCCCCCCCACCTGATGAAGGAACCTGCACTTTCATCTGCACCTTCCTCTTTGTCCCTGTGTAAGGTGGTATAACATGCGGGAAGGGGAACCTTACTTTCAGCAGGGTCAGATTCTGGCTGTGTAGAGTACAAGGGGAATGTAGTGGTCTAGGTCAATGTACCAGCAGACTCATTTAGCAGTGGCTGGGCAATGGGCAGGATGAGGAGGAAACAGATATAGGGCCAAAGAATAAAGTAGGCTACATGCAGTTCAAACTTGGTAACAGGACTAAACAGGCGGCATTGCTTTGTTCAGTGGAGTAGCAAACCCAAGAGCAGCAGACACTGTTTCAAGGGCCTAACCACACTAGTAGGCCAAATGCAGTTTAATATCTGATAGTATAGGGCGAAAGCCAGAATGTGGAAGCTCAGCTTTGTTCAGTTGAGGACAACACCAGGGAGGGGCAGACACCTTTAGTAGGCCGGAAAAGCCTATTGCATTTTTTAAAATGGTAATTTGGAGCAGAAGGTTGAAGCTCAGCTTTATTTAGTTGAGGGCAACACCAGGGAGGGGCAGAAGCCGTTAGTAGGCCCTAACCACCATTTTTTTTTTTTAAAACCACTTAATGAGAGCCGGAAGGTTGAAGCTCAGCTTTATTTAGTTGAGGACAACACCAGGCAGGGGCACACAGACAGACACCTTTAGTAGGCCGGAAAAGCCTATTGCATTTTTTAAAATGGTAATTTGGAGCAGAAGGTTGAAGCTCAGCTTTATTTAGTTGAGGGCAACACCAGGCAGGGGCACACAGACAGACACCTTTAGTAGGCCGGAAAAGCCTATTGCATTTTTTAAAATGGTAATTTGGAGCAGAAGGTTGAAGCTCAGCTTTATTTAGTTGAGGGCAACACCAGGGAGGGGCAGAAGCCGTTAGTAGGCCCTAACCACCATTTTTTTTTTTTAAAACCACTTAATGAGAGCCGGAAGGTTGAAGCTCAGCTTTATTTAGTTGAGGACAACACAAGGCAGGGGCACACAGACAGACACCTTTAGTAGGCCGGAAAAGCCTATTGCATTTTTTAAAATGGTAATTTGGAGCAGAAGGTTGAAGCTCAGCTTTATTTAGTTGAGGGCAACACCAGGCAGGGGCACACAGACAGACACCTTTAGTAGGCCGGAAAAGCCTATTGCATTTTTTAAAATGGTAATTTGGAGCAGAAGGTTGAAGCTCAGCTTTATTTAGTTGAGGGCAACACCAGGCAGGGGCACACAGACAGACACCTTTAGTAGGCCGGAAAAGCCTATTGCATTTTTTAAAATGGTAATTTGGAGCAGAAGGTTGAAGCTCAGCTTTATTTAGTTGAGGGCAACACCAGGCAGGGGCACACAGACAGACACCTTTAGTAGGCCGGAAAAGCCTATTGCATTTTTTAAAATGGTAATTTGGAGCAGAAGGTTGAAGCTCAGCTTTATTTAGTTGAGGGCAACACCAGGCAGGGGCAGAAGCCGTTAGTAGGCCCTAACCACCATTTTTTTTTTTTTAAACCACTTAATGAGAGCCGGAAGGTTGAAGCTCAGCTTTATTTAGTTGAGGACAACACCAGGCAGGGGCACACAGACAGACACCTTTAGTAGGCCGGAAAAGCCTATTGCATTTTTTAAAATGGTAATTTGGAGCAGAAGGTTGAAGCTCAGCTTTATTTAGTTGAGGGCAACACCAGGCAGGGGCACACAGACAGACACCTTTAGTAGGCCGGAAAAGCCTATTGCATTTTTTAAAATGGTAATTTGGAGCAGAAGGTTGAAGCTCAGCTTTATTTAGTTGAGGGCAACACCAGGCAGGGGCAGAAGCCGTTAGTAGGCCCTAACCAAAGTTGAAGGCCAAATGCAGTTTAATTTCTGATACTATAGGCCGAAAGCCAGAAGGTGGAAGCTCCGATTTAGACAGTGGAGGACAATTTGAATTAGGGACTGCAGACAGACTTAGTAGGCTGTCCCCTGTGGACCATGCATCCACCACATCAACCCATTGCGCCGTAATGGACACGTAATCTTCCGTGGCCATGCCTACAGGTCCATGCGTCTGTTGTCAGGTGCACCTTTGTACTCACAGATTGCCAGAGTGCATGGACAATGCGGTCTTCTACATGCTGGTGGAGGGTTGGGATGGCTTTTCTCGCAAAAGAAGTGTCGACTGGTTAGCTTGTAGCGTGGTACAGCGTAGTCCATCATGGCCTTATTAATAGTAAATAAAATATATAACTAGGCTCTATGAACTTTTAAATAGGTTCCAGGGGTACACGGGCAGCATTGGTGTGGTCAGTGGAGGAGTATTGCAAGTAGGGGCTGCAGACAGGCTATCAAAGGCCTAAAATAACAAACAGTAGGCAGTCATGGAAGTCTTACATCGGTTACATGGATACACAGGCAGGCACTCCAGGCAGCATTGTGGTCAGTGGAGGAGTATTGCAAGTAGGGGCCGCAGACAGGCTATCAAAGGCCTAACATAACAAACAATAGGCTCATGGCAGTTTTACAGCGGTTACATGGATACACGGGCAGGCAGCTTGGTGGTCAGTGGAGGAGTATTTAAAGTAGGGACCGCAGACAGGCTTCAAAGGCCTAACATAAGAAAATGGGCTGGCGGTAGGCACTTTATTATTGGTTCCAGGGGTACACGGGCAGCAGTGGTCTGGTCAGTGGAGGCCTAGTGGAAGGAGGGACCGCAGACAGGCTTCAAAGGCCTAAAATAACAAACAATAGGCTTATGGCAGTTTTACAGCGGTTACATGGATACACGGGCAGGCAGCTGGTGATGAGTGGAGGAGTATTTAAAGTAGGGACCGCAGACAGGCTATCAAAGGCCTAAAATAACAAACAATAGGCTCATGGCAGTTTTACAGCGGTTACATGGATACACGGGCAGGCAGCTTGGTGGTCAGTGGAGGAGTATTTAAAGTAGGGACCGCAGACAGGCTATCAAAGGCCTAAAATAACAAACAATAGGCTCATGGCAGCTTTACAGCGGTTACATGGATACACAGGCAGCTTGGTGGTGAGTGGAGGAGTAGTGCAAGGAGTGTCTGTCCCAGTACTCCCAAAATATAAATAGATGTTAATGTCTCGCAAAACAACCAAAACAAAAAAAAAGGTGGCATACTTAGGTACAGGGGTGGGCTCATCTACTGAGTTTCTGACATAGTAATTTGGCAGTAACTATTTAATGGTGCCAATATAGGACACAGACACAGACTACTTTAAGTTGCATCATAGATGTCTACAAATTTGTATTGTCAGTGCCAGACATTGAATGATGTCAGCGAATAGACTAAAGATTGGTGGAGCTGTGCGACATAATTTTGGACGTGGTAGAGCACATTTTGAGCTGGGGTAGGGGGGAACTCTCTTGAGGCCGGCGGGACCGCCCCAGGGCCCCTCATGTTACAACGGTGTGTCTGACGTTGGGTGCGCACCACCACCGCCAGAGACACTACATTGTACTATGAGGGACCCAGTAGCAATGCCGTCAACCAAAAGCGAGCACACCCACCTCTTCAGACAAACAGCAGTCTCACGGGTGCTTGCGCCAAGTCGCGATACCACGGCCCCGTGTGGGGAGTTTTGCCATTTAGGGAGGTGTAAACATGTCGTATGCTGTACAATCAGCTGCAGCAAATTAGACATTAGAAAAGTAATTCACAGGCAAGAGCTTTTCATAGGAAAGCTAGGTGTCGGCCGGGCAAGGTGGGGCAAAAGATTTCGAAATCCAGTTGTGGTTCATTTTAATGAATGTTAGATCGTCAACATTTTGGGTAGCCAGACGAGTCCTTTTTTCGGTTAATATTGAACCTGCAGCACTGAATACTCTTTCTGATAGGACACTTGCTGCCGGGCAAGCAAGCTCCTGCAATGCATATTCTGCCAATTCTGGCCAGGTGTCTAATTTGGAGGCCCAGTAATCAAATGGGAATGACGGTTGAGGGAGAACATCGATAAGGGATGAAAAATAGTTAGTAACCATACTGGACAAATGTTGTCTCCTGTCACTTTCAATTGATGCAGCAGTACCTGTCCTGTCTGCGGTCATAGCAAAATCACTCCACAACCTGGTTAGAAAACCCCTCTGTCCAACGCCACTTCTGATGTGTGCAACCCTAACACTCCTAGTCTGCTGCCCCCTGGAGCTCGTGTGAGAACGATCACGTGCGCTGTGTGCTGGGAATGCCTGAAGCAAACGGTCAACAAGAGTTGATTGTTTGGTTGCTAATATTAGTTCCAAGTTCTCATGTGGCATAATATTTTGCAATTTGCCTTTATAGCGTGGATCAAGGAGGCAGGCCAACCAGTAATCGTCATCGTTCATCATTTTCGTAATGCGTGTGTCCCTTTTTAGGATACGTAAGGCATAATCCGCCATGTGGGCCAAAGTTCCAGTTGTCAAATCTCCGGTTGTGATTGGTTGAGGGGCAGTTGCAGGCAAATCTACGTCACTTGTGTCCCTCAAAAAACCAGAACCCGGCCGTGACACGCAACCAAATTCCTGTGCCCCCGGGAAAGGTTCGGCATTAAAAATATACTCATCCCCATCATCCTCCTCGTCCTCCACCTCCTCTTCGCCCGCTACCTCGTCCTGTACACTGCCCTGACCAGACAATGGCTGACTGTCATCAAGGCTTTCCTCTTCCTCTGGTGCAGACGCCTGCTCCTTTATGTGCGTCAAACTTTGCATCAGCAGACGCATTAGGGGGATGCTCATGCTTATTACGGCGTTGTCTGCACTAACCAGCCGTGTGCATTCCTCAAAACACTGAAGGACTTGACACATGTCTTGTATCTTAGACCACTGCACACCTGACAACTCCATGTCTGCCATCCTACTGCCTGCCCGTGTATCCTCCCACAAATAAATAACAGCACGCCTCTGTTCGCACAGTCTCTGAAGCATGTGCAGTGTTGAGTTCCACCTTGTTGCAACGTCTATGATTAGGCGATGCTGGGGAAGGTTCAAAGACCGCTGATAGGTCTGCATACGGCTGGCGTGTACAGGCGAACGTCGGATATGTGAGCAAAGTGCACGCACTTTGAGGAGCAGGTCGGAGAACCCAGGATAAGTTTTCAATAAGCACTGCACCACCAGGTTTAAGGTGTGAGCCAGGCAAGGAATGTGTTTCAGTTGGGAAAGGGAGATGGCAGCCATGAAATTCCTTCCGTTATCACTCACTACCTTGCCTGCCTCAAGATCTACTGTGCCCAGCCACGACTGCGTTTCTTGTTGCAAGAACTCGGACAGAACTTCCGCGGTGTGTCTGTTGTCGCCCAAGCACTTCATAGCCAATACAGCCTGCTGACGCTTGGCAGTAGCTGGCCCATAATGGGACAACTGGTGTGCAACAGTGTCATCTGCCGATGGAGTGGTTGGCAGACTGCGTTCTGTGGAAGAGCTGTAGCTTCTGCAGGAGGACGAGGAGGAGGAGGAGGAGGGGGTGCGAACGCCTACAGCCAACTGTTTCCTAGACCGTGGGCTAGGCACAACTGTCCCTAAATTGATGTCGCCTGTGGACCCTGCATCCACCACATTCACCCAGTGTGCCGTGATGGACACATAACGTCCCTGGCCATGCCTACTGGTCCATGCATCTGTAGTCAGGTGCACCTTTGTACTCACAGATTGCCTGAGTGCATGGACGATGCGCTGTTTAACATGCTGGTGCAGGGCTGGGATGGCTTTTCTGGAAAAAAAGTGTCGACTGGGTAGCTCGTATCGTGGTTCAGCGTACTCCATCAGGGCTTTGAAAGCTTCGCTTTCAACTAACCGGTAGGGCATCATCTCTAACGAGATTAGTCTAGCTATGTGGGCGTTAAAACACTGTGTACGCGGATGCGAGGATAAGTACTTCCTTTTTCTAACCAGAGTCTCATGTAGGGTGAGCTGGACTGGAGAGCTGGAGATCGTGGAACTTTCGGGTGTGCCGGTGTACATGGCAGACTGAGAGACGGTTGGAGACGGTATTGTTTCCGCCGGTGCCCTAGATGCAATATTTCCTCCTACAAAACTGGTGATTCCCTGACCCTGACTGCTTTTGGCTGGCAAAGAAACCTGCACAGATACTGTCGGTGGTGCGGAAAATGGTGGCCTTACAGTGACGGAAGGGATGTTGCGTTGCTGACTAGCTTCATTGGCCGAGGGTGCTACAACCTTGAGGGACGTTTGGTAGTTAGTCCAGGCTTGAAAATGCATGGTGGTTAAGTGTCTATGCATGCAACTAGTATTTAGACTTTTCAGATTCTGACCTCTGCTTAAGCTAGTTGAACATTTTTGACAGATGACTTTGCGCTGATCAGTTGGATGTTGTTTAAAAAAATGCCAGACTGCACTCTTCCTAGACTCGGATCCCTTTTCAGGGATTGCAGACTGAGCTTTAACCGGATGGCAACGCTGTGCTCCAACAGGTTTTGGCTTTGACACGCGTTTTGGGCCAGATACGGGCCCGGCAGATGGAACCTGTTGCGATGTTGATGCCTGCTGCGGCCCCTCCTCCACCTCCGCTTCTGAACTACTGCCGCCTGCACCCTGTTCCCCCAATGGCTGCCAATTGGGGTCAATAACTGGGTCATCTATTACCTCCTCTTCGAGCTCGTGTGCAACTTCGTCTGTGTCACTGTGTCGGTCGGTGGTATAGCGTTCGTGGCGGGGCAACATAGTCTCATCAGGGTCTGATTGTGGATCTGTACCCTGAGAGGGCAATGTGGTGGTCTGAGTCAAAGGAGCAGCATAGTACTCTGGCTGTGGCTGTGCATCAGTGCACTCCATGTCAGAATATACTTGTAATGGGCATGGCCTGTTAAATGTTTCACTTTCTAAGCCAGGGACGGTATGTGTAAAGAGCTCCATGGAGTGACCCGTTGTGTCGCCTGCTGCATCCTTCTCTCTTGTTGTAGTTTTTGCTGAGGAGGACAAGGAAGCGACTTGTCCCTGACCGTGAACATCCACAAGCGACGCGCTGCTTTTACATTTACCAGTTTCGGAAGAGGAGGCAAAAGAGCTAGAGGCTGAGTCTGCAATGTAAGCCAAAACTTGCTGTTGCTGCTCCGCCTTTAAAAGCGGTTTTCCTACTCCCAGAAAAGAGAGCGTTCGAGGCCTTGTGTAGCCTGACGACGAAACTGGCTCCACAGCTCCAGACTTAGGTGGAATATTTTTATCCCCACGACCACCTGATGCTCCACTACCACTACCATCATTACCAGCTGACAATGAACGCCCACGACGACCTCTTGCACCAGACTTCCTCATTGTTTTAAAATCTTAACCAAAGTAACTTTATTTGTTGCTGTCAAACAACTTACACGGTGAGCTATAACTTCAGTATGATTTCAATATCCCTTAACAGGTTGGTGAGACCACAAGGAAAATCAGGCACAATGTTACACACTCTGTTTTCTGTGGCACAAAATCACAGAGATGACACACACGCAGGACTGTCACTCAAGCACTAATGTCAATATTAATCTCCCACCTAATTTATTTATTTTTTTTTCTCAGGGAGACTTTAGAAACCAAATAATATTAAAAAAAAAAAAAAAAAGGCTTTCTATGGCCCACAATTAGAGAGAGAGAGGTGGCACACCCAGGAGTCAAGACTGGCGCACAAGCTGAAAGGGCAATATTACTCTCCCACTGTTTTTTTAAGTTTTTTTTTTATTTCAGGGAGACTTTAGAAACCAAATAATATTAAAAAAACCAAAAAAAAAAATAGCCTTTCTATGGCCCACTGAATGAGAGAGAGAGGTGGCACACCCAGGAGTCAAGACTGGCACACAAGCTGAAAGGGCAATATTACTCTCCCACTGTTTTTTTATGTATTTTTTGTTTTTTAAGGGAGACTTTAGAAACCCAATAATATTTAAAAAAAAAAATAAATAGGCTTTCTATGGCCCACTGAATGAAAGGGAGAGAGGTGGCACACCCAGGAGTCAAGACTGGCACACAAGCTGAAAGGGCAATATTACTCTCCCACTGTTTTTTGTATGTTTTTTTTTTTTTTTTTCAGGGAGACTTTAGAAACCAAATAATATTAAAAAAACCAAAAAAAAAATAGCCTTTCTATGGCCCACTGAATGAGAGAGAGAGGTGGCACACCCAGGAGTCAAGACTGGCACACAAGCTGAAAGGGCAATATTACTCTCCCACTGTTTTTTTATGTATTTTTTGTTTTTTAAGGGAGACTTTAGAAACCCAATAATATTTAAAAAAAAAAATAAATAGGCTTTCTATGGCCCACTGAATGAAAGGGAGAGAGGTGGCACACCCAGGAGTCAAGACTGGCACACAAGCTGAAAGGGCAATATTACTCTCCCACTGTTTTTTGTATGTTTTTTTTTTTTTTTCAGGGAGACTTTAGAAACCAAATAATATTAAAAAAACAAAAAAAAAAATAGCCTTTCTATGGCCCACTGAATGAGAGAGAGAGGTGGCACACCCAGGAGTCAAGACTGGCACACAAGCTGAAAGGGCAATATTACTCTCCCACTGTTTTTTAATGTATTTTTTGTTTTTTAAGGGAGACTTTAGAAACCCAATAATATTTAAAAAAAAAAATAAATAGGCTTTCTATGGCCCACTGAATGAAAGGGAGAGAGGTGGCACACCCAGGAGTCAAGACTGGCACACAAGCTGAAAGGGCAATATTACTCTCCCACTGTTTTTTGTATGTTTTTTTTTTTTTTTTCAGGGAGACTTTAGAAACCAAATAATATTAAAAAAACCAAAAAAAAAATAGCCTTTCTATGGCCCACTGAATGAGAGAGAGAGGTGGCACACCCAGGAGTCAAGACTGGCACACAAGCTGAAAGGGCAATATTACTCTCCCACTGTTTTTTTAGGTTTTTTTTTTTTTTTCAGGGAGACTTTAGAAACCAAATAATATTAAAAAAAAAATAAAAAAATATAGGCTTTCTATAGCCCACTGAATGAGAGATAGCACACACAGCAGTGGCACACAAGCCCTGACTGAGGCCAATATTTTTCTACCACTGATTGATGTAGTGTTTTTGTGTTGAGGTAGAATTTAGAACACAAATTACGGAAAAAATAAATAGGCTTTCTATGGCCCACTCAGTGAGAGATGGCACACACAGGGATGGCACTGTAGCAGAAATGCCAATCTTAATCTCCCACAAAAAAAAAAAAAAAAAAACAGGGACTGTCCTACAATTACTATCTCCCTGCAGTAATCTAAGCCAGGTATGGCAGGCAGCAATAGGAGTGGACTGATGCACAAATTAAATAAAAAGTGTGGACAAACAAAAAAGATAGCTGTGCAGAAAGGAAGGAACAAGAGGATATGTGCTTTGAAAAAAGCAGTTGGTTTCCACAGTGGCGTACACACAGCAATACAGCTATCACGGTCACGGAGCCTTCTAGGGCAGCCCAATGAGCTACAGCGCTGAGGGGAAAAAAAAAAAAAAATAGCTTCCACAGTCCCTGCACACCGAAGGTGGTGTTGGACAGTGGAAATCGCTGCAGCACAAGCGGTTTGGTGGTTAGTGGACCCTGCCTAACGCTCTCCCTGCTTCTGACAAAGCGGCAGCAACCTGTCCCTAAGCTCAGATCAGCAGCAGTAAGATGGCGGTCGGCGGGAACGCCCCTTTATAGCCCCTGTGACGCCGCAGACAGCAAGCCAATCACTGCAATGCCCTTCTCTAAGATGGTGGGGACCAGGATCTATGTCATCACGCTGCCCACACTCTGCGTTCACCTTTATTGGCTGAGAAATGGCGCTTTTCGCGTCATTGAAACGCGACTTTGGCGCGAAAGTCGCGTACCGCATGGCCGACAAGCACAGGGGTCGGATCGGGTTTCATGAGACGCCGACTTAGCCAAAAGTCGGCGACTTTTGAAAATGATCGACCCGTTTCGCTCAACCCTAATCGAGTGCATTTACTGAACATACATTCCAGTAGGCCAACATTTCGGATTTTAAAATCATTTTTCAAGCTGGTGTTATAAAAGTATTCTAATTTGCTGAGATAATGACTTTTGGGTCATAAACATTAACAGAAATAAACACTTGAAATAGATCACTCTGTTTGTAATGACTCTATATAATGTATGAGTTTCACTTTTTGTATTGAAGAACTGAAATAAATTAACTTTTTGATGATATTCTAATTTAGTGAGAAGAACTTGTACACTGCACACACGCTGTAGATCAGGTTTTCAATCAATGTGTATGATTCGGGCTGTCAAATAAAAGTATCATATTTTTCAGACTATAAGACGCACCGGACCGGGGTGTTCAGTTGTCCGGCGATATGATTCCCATCCCAGACTGATGTGGCAGGTTCGGCGATGCTGAGGGCGGCACATGCTCAGATTAAAATCTTGGCAACAAGATCTCATCTCAAGATCTCATGAAACGAGATCTCGATGCCGAGATTACGTCTCCTGAGATCTCGGGACGAGATCTCATTGCCGAAGCAACCGCATCGCAGCAATGGCTTTCACTGAGCACCGTTGAACCTGCTGCACCAGCCTGCGAAGGGAGTGTGATCATCGCCCTGCAGCGTCGGACCCAGACTGCCGCAGAATCACCCGACTCCTGCTGCTACCACAATACTTAAGTATAGTATATTCTGATTATAAGATGCACCCCCATTTTCCCCCAAAATTTTGATGGAATAAAGTGCATCTTATAGTCCAAAAAATACAGTAATGACAGGGATGTTCACTAGGGTTGAGCGACTTTCATTTTTTAAAGATCGAGTCGGGTTTTGTGAAACCCGACTTTGTCCAGAGTCGAGGGCAGTCGGCCGATTATCGCTAAAAGTCGGGGATCGACAGAAACACGAAACCCAATGCAAATCAATGGGGAAGCATAGTCGGCAGTGAGTGGAGGCCAGGAAAACACCTACAGTGCCCATTTTAATGCCAAAAACATCCATTCTTGTTTCTGAAGCTTGTCAATCTTAATTAACTTTATAATAATAGTTGTTCATTGGAACTTGGGGGTCATTTGGCAAAAGTTGTGGGGGGTAGGGCTGGTTCAAGGTTTTAGTGGGCCCAAGAATCGTGGACTACGTCACGGCGGTGGAGCAGGGAGAGGTAAGTATTTCAACGTTGCAAGTGCTGTGATCCTGAGCAAGCAGGGGGGGCCCACTCGTTCGCATTGGCACTGGCACAGGGCCCCTCAAAGTACAGCGGTGTGTTTGCACGGCGAGGGCGCCTCCCACCAGCAGCGACACTTTTGCGTACTCTGAGGGGCCCTGTGCCAGTGACGTCGCCAACGAGTATGCCCCCCCCACCTGATGAAGGAACCTGCACTTTCATCTGCACCTTCCTCTTTGTCCCTGTGTAAGGTGGTATAACATGCGGGAAGGGGAACCTTACTTTCAGCAGGGTCAGATTCTGGCTGTGTAGAGTGCAAGGGGAATGTAGTGGTCTAGGTCAATGTACCAGCAGACTCATCTAGCAGTGGCTTGGCAATGGGCAGGATGAGGAGGAAACAGATATAGGGCCAAAGAATAAAGTAGGCTAAATGCAGTTCAAAATTGGTAACAGGACTAAACAGGCGGCATTGCTTTGTTCAGTGGAGTAGCAAACCCAGGAGCAGCAGACACTGTTTTAAGGGCCCAAACACACTAATAGGCCAAATGCAGTTTAATATCTGATACTTTAGGCCAAAAGCCTAAAGACTGAAGCTCAGCTTTATACAGTGGAGGACAACATCAGGGAGGGGCAGACACCGTTAGTAGGCTGTAACCACCAAGTTTTTTAAAAAACAGCACTTAATGAGAGCCAGAAGGTTGAAGCTCAGCTTTATTCAGTTGAGGACAAACACCAGGGAGGGGCAGACACCGTTAGTAGGCCGTTACCAAAGTTGAAGGCCAAATGCAGTTTAATATCTGATACTATAGGCCGAAAGCCAGAAGGTGGAAGCTCAGCTTTATTCAGTTGAGGGCAAACACCAGGGAGCGGCAGACACCGTTAGTAGGCCGTAACCAAAGTTGAAGGCCAAATGCAGTTTAATATCTGATACTATAGGCCGAAAGCCAGGAGGTGGAAGCTCAGCTTTATTCAGTTGAGGGCAAACACCAGGGAGGGGCAGACACCGTTAGTAGGCCGTAACCACCAAGTTTTTAAAAAACAGCACTTAATGAGAGCCAGAAGGTTGAAGCTCAGCTTTATTCAGTTGAGGGCAAACACCAGGGAGCGGCAGACACCGTTAGTAGGCCGTAACCAAAGTTGAAGGCCAAATGCAGTTTAATATCTGATACTATAGGCCGAAAGCCAGAAGGTGGAAGCTCAGCTTTATTCAGTTGAGGGCAAACACCAGAGAGGGGCAGACACCGTTCGTAGGCCATAACCACCAAGTTTTTAAAAAACAGCACTTAATGAGAGCCAGAAGGTTGAAGCTCAGCCTTATTCAGTTGAGGGCAAACACCAGGGAGCGGCAGACACCGTTAGTAGGCCGTAACCAAAGTTGAAGGCCAAATGCAGTTTAATATCTGACACTATAGGCCGAAAGCCAGAAGATGGAAGCTCAGCTTTATTCAGTTGAGGGCAAACACCAGGGAGCGGCAGACACCGTTAGTAGGCCGTAACCAAAGTTGAAGGCCAAATGCAGTTTAATATCTGATACTATAGGCCGAAAGCCAGAAGGTGGAAGCTCAGCTTTATTCAGTTGAGGGCAAACACCAGGGAGGGGCAGACACCGTTAGTAGGCCGTAACCACCAAGTTTTTAAAAAACAGCACTTAATGAGAGCCAGAAGGTTGAAGATCAGCTTTATTCAGTTGAGGTCAACACCAGGGAGCAGCAAACAGAGGTATTATGCCCCAACCAGCACTTAAAAAAAAAATAAAAAAATTAGAGCCAGAAGGTTGAAGCTCAGCTTTATACAGTGGAGAACAACACCAGGGAGCGGCAGACACCGTTAGTAGGCCGTAACCAAAGTTGAAGGCCAAATGCAGTTTAATTTCTGATACTATAGGCGGAAAGCCAGAATGTTGAAGCTCCGATTTAGACAGTGGAGGACAATTTGAATTAGGGACTGCAGACAGATTTAGTAGGCTGTCCCCTGTGGACCATGCATCCACCACATTAACCCATTGCGCCGTAATGGACACGTAATCTTCCGTGGCCATGCCTACAGGTCCATGCGTCTGTTGTCAGGTGCACCTTTGTACTCACAGATTGCCAGAGTGCATGGACAATGCGGTCTTTTACATGCTGGTGGAGGGTTGGGATGGCTTTTCTCGCAAAAGAAGTGTCGACTGGTTAGCTTGTAGCATGGTACAGCGTAGTCCATCATGGCCTTATTAATAGTAAATAAAATATATAACTAGGCTCTATGAACTTTTAAATAGGTTCCAGGGGTACACGGGCAGCATTGGTGTGGTCAGTGGAGGAGTATTGCAAGTAGGGACCGCAGACAGGCTATCAAAGGCCTAAAATAACAAACAATAGGCTCATGGCAGTTTTAAATCGGTTACATGGATACACAGGCAGGCACTCCAGGCAGCATTGTGGTCAGTGGAGGAGTATTGCAAGTAGGGGCCGCAGACAGGCTATCAAAGGCCTAAAATAACAAACAATAGGCTCATGGCAGTTTTAAATCGGTTACATGGATACACAGGCAGGCACTCCAGGCAGCATTGTGGTCAGTGGAGGAGTATTGCAAGTAGGGGCCGCAGACAGGCTATCAAAGGCCTAAAATAACAAACAATAGGCTCATGGCAGTTTTAAATCGGTTACATGGATACACAGGCAGGCACTCCAGGCAGCATTGTGGTCAGTGGAGGAGTATTGCAAGTAGGGGCCGCAGATAGGCTATCAAAGGCCTAAAATAACAAACAATAGGCTCATGGCAGTTTTAAATCGGTTACATGGATACACAGGCAGGCACTCCAGGCAGCATTGTGGTCAGTGGAGGAGTATTGCAAGTAGGGGCCGCAGACAGGCTATCAAAGGCCTAAAATAACAAACAATAGGCTCATGGCAGTTTTAAATCGGTTACATGGATACACAGGCAGGCACTCCAGGCAGCATTGTGGTCAGTGGAGGAGTATTGCAAGTAGGGGCCGCAGACAGGCTATCAAAGGCCTAAAATAACAAACAATAGGCTCATGGCAGTTTTAAATCGGTTACATGGATACACAGGCAGGCACTCCAAGCAGCATTATGGTCAGTGGAGGAGTATTGCAAGTAGGGACCGCAGACAGGCTAACAAAGGCCTAAAATAACAAACAATAGGCTCATGGCAGTTTTAAATCGGTTACATGGATACACAGGCAGGCAGCATTGTGGTCAGTGGAGGAGTATTGCAAGTAGGGACCGCAGACAGGCTAACAAAGGCCTAAAATAGCAAACAATAGGCTCATGGCAGTTTTAAATCGGTTACATGGATACACAGGCAGGCACTCCAGGCAGCATTGTGGTCAGTGGAGGAGTATTGCAAGTAGGGGCCGCAGACAGGCTATCAAAGGCCTAAAATAACAAACAATAGGCTCATGGCAGTTTTAAATCGGTTACATGGATACACAGGCAGGCACTCCAGGCAGCATTGTGGTCAGTGGAGGAGTATTGCAAGTAGGGGCCGCAGACAGGCTATCAAAGGCCTAAAATAACAAACAATAGGCTCATGGCAGTTTTAAATCGGTTACATGGATACACAGGCAGGCAGCATTGTGGTCAGTGGAGGAGTATTGCAAGAAGTGTCTGACACAGTTAGTACTCCTAAAAAATAAATAGATGTTAATGTCTCGCAAAACAACTATAAATAAAAAAAGGGTGGCATGCTTAGGTACAGGGGTGGGCTCATTTGCAGAGTTTATGACAAAGTAATTTGGCAGTAAATTAGTATTTACTGGTGTCAATATAGGACACTGACCCAGACTACTTTAACTAGCATCATAGATGTCAACAAATTGGTATTGTTTGTCAGTGCCAGGCATTGAATGATGTCAGCGCATAGACTAAACATTGGTGGAGCTGTGCGAGATAATTTTGCACGTGGTAGAGCACAGTTTGAGCTGGGGGGGGGAACTCTCTTGTGGCCGTCGGTACCGCCCCAGGGCCCCTCATGTTACAACGGTGTGTCTGACGTTGGGTGCACACCACCACCGCCAGAGACACTACATTGTACTATGAGGGACCCAGTGGCAGTGCCGTCGACCAAAAGCGAGCACACCCACCTCTTCTGACAAACAGCACTGTAACTAGCGGGTGCTTGCGCCAAGTGTCGAGAGTGAGACAACGGCCCCGTGGGGGGAGTTTTCCCATTGGGGGATGTGTAAACATGTCGTATGCTGTTCAAACAGCTGCTGCAAATTAAGAGATTTGAACACTCAGTAAGACCACTCCACAAGCAAGACCTTTTTATAGGAAAGCTAGGTGTCAGCCGGGAAAGGTGGGGCAAAATAATTTGAAATCCAGGAGTGGTTCATTTTAATGAAGGTGAGATCATCCACATTTTGGGTAGCCAGACGAGTCCTTTTTTCGGTTAATATTGAACCAGCAGCACTGAATACTCTTTCTGATAGCACACTAGCTGCTGGGCAAGCAAGCTCCTGCAACGCATATTCTGCCAATTCAGGCCAGGTGTCTAATTTGGATGCCCAGTAATCAAATGGGAATGACGGTTGAGGGAGAACATCAATAAGGGCTGAAAAATAGTTAGTAACCATACTGGACAAATGTTGTCTCCTGTCACTTTGAATAGATGCTGCAGTACCTGTCCTGTCTGCGGTCATTGCGAAATCACTCCACAACCTGGTCAGAAAACCCCTCTGTCCAACACCACTTCTGATCTGTGCACCTCTAACACCTCTGCCATGTAGCCCCCTGCAGCTTGTGTGAGAACCATCACCGGCGCTGTGTGATGGGAATGCCTGAATCAAACGGTCTACAAGAGTAGCTTGTTTGGTTGCTAAGATTTGTTCGAGGTTCTCATGTGGCATAATATTTTGCAATTTGCCTTTATAGCGAGGGTCAAGGATGCAGGCCAACCAGTAATCGTCATCGCTCATCATTTTAATAATGCGTGTGTCCCTTTTGAGAATACGTAAGGCATAATCCGCCATGTGGGCCAAAGTTCCAGTTGTCAAATCTGCGGTTGTGCTTGTTGGAGGGGCAGTTACAGGCAAATCTACGTCACTTATCTCCCTTAAAAATACAGAACCCGGCCTTGCAACGCCACTAATTTCTGTTGGCCCAGGAGAAGCTTCCTCATTCAAAAAGTACTCATCCCCATTATCCTCCTCGTCCTCCTCCTCTTCGCCCGCTACAGCGTCCTCTACACGGCCCTGACCAGACAATGGCTGACTGTCATCAAGGCTTTCCTCTTCCTCGGCTGCAGATGCCTGCTCCTTTATGTGCGTCAAACTTTGCATCAGCAGACGCATTAGGGGGATGCTCATGCTTATTATGGCGTTGTCTGCACTAACCAGCCATGTGCATTCCTCAAAACACTGAAGGACTTGACACAGGTCTTGTAGCTTCGACCACTGCACACCTGACAACTCCATGTCTGCCATCCGACTGCCTGCCCGTGTATGTGTATCCTCCCACAAAAACATAACAGCACACATCTGTTCGCACAGTCTCTGAAGCATGTGCAGTGTGGAGTTCCACCTTGTTGCAACGTCGATGATTAGGTGATGCTGGGGAAGGTTCAAAGACCGCTGATAGTTCTGCATACGGTTGGAGTGTACGGGCGAACGGCGGATATGCGAGCAAAGTCTGCACACTTTGAGGAGCAGGTCGGGTAGCCCCGGGTAACTTTTCAGGAAGCACTGCACCACCAGGTTTAAGGTGTGAGCCAGGCAAGGAATGTGTTTCAGTTGGGAAAGGGCTATGGCAGCCATGAAATTCCTTCCGTTATCACTCACTGCCTTGCCTGCCTCAAGATGTACAGTGCCCAGCCATGACTGAGTTTCTTTCTGCAAGAACTCGGAGAGAACTTCCGCGGTGTGTCTGTTGTCGCCCAAACACTTCATTGCCAATACAGCCTGCTGACGCTTGCCACTAGCGGTCCCATAATGGCACACCTGGTGTGCAACAGTGGCAGCTGCGGATGGAGTGGATGTGCGACTGCGGTCTGTGGACGAGCTCTCACTTCTGCATGAGGAGGAGGAAGAGGAGGAGGGGGGGCGAACGCCTACAGCCAACTCTTTCCTTGACCGTGGGCTAGGCAGAACTGTCCCAATATTGCTGTCCCCTGTGGACCCTGCATCCACCACATTCACCCAGTGTGCCGTGATGGACAAGTAACGTCCCTGGCCATGCCTACTGGTCCATGCATCTGTTGTCAGGTGCACCTTTGTAGTCACAGACTGCCTGAGTGCATGGACGATGCGGTCTTTAACATGCTGTTGGAGGGCTGGGATGGCTTTTCTAGAAAAGAAGTGCCGACTGGGTAGCTCGTAGCGTGGTACAGCGTAGTCCATCAGCGCTTTGAAAGCTTCGCTTTCAACTAACCGGTAGGGCATCATCTCTAATGAGATTAGTCTAGCAATGTGGGCGTTCAAACCCTGTGTACGCGGATGCGAGGATGAGTACTTCCTTTTCCTAACAAGAGTCTCATGTAGGGTGAGCTGGACTGGAGAGCTGGAGATCATGGAACTAGCGGTGGTGCCGGTGGACATGGGTGACTGAGAGAGGGTTGGAGATGGTATTTTTGCCGGTGCCCTACATGCAGTGTTTCCTACTACTAACCTGGTGATTCCCTGACTGCTTTGGCCTGGCGACGAAAGCTGCACAGATACTGCAGGTGGTGTGGGAAATGGTCGGCTTACAGGGAGGGAAGGGATGTAGCGTTGCTGACTAGCTTCATTGGCCGAGGGTGTTGCAACCTTTAGGGACGTTTGGTAGTTAGTCCAGGCTTGCAAATGCATGGTGGATAAATGTCTATGCATGCAACTTGTATTTAGACTTTTAAGATTCTGACCTCTGCTTAAGGTTGTTGAACATTTTTGACAGATGACTTTGCGCTGATCATTTAGATGTTGTTTAAAAAAATGCCAGACTGCACTCTTTCTACTATCGGATACCTTTTCAGGCATTGCAGACTGAGCTTCTTTAACCGGATGGCCACGCTGTCCTCCAACTGGGTTTATTTTTGCCACGCGTTTTTGGCCAGATACGGGCCCGGTAGATGGAACCTGTTGTGATGTTGATGCCTGCTGCGGCTCCTCCTCCTCCGCTTCAGAACTACTGCCGCCTGCACCCTGTTCCCCCAATGGCTGCCAATCGGGGTCCACAACTGGGTCATCTATGACCTCCTCTTCTATGTCGTGTGCAATTTCGTCTGTGTCACCGTGTAAGCCGGTGGTATAGCGTTCGTGACAGGGCACCATAGTCTCCGCTGGGTTTGATTCTGCCTCAGTACACTGCGAGGGCAATGTTCTGGTCTGAGTCAAAGGAACAGCATAGTAATCTGGCTGTGGCTGTGCATCTGTGCACTCCATGTCCGATTCAACTTCTAATGGGCATGGCCTGTTAACTGTTTCACTGTCTAACCCAGGAACGGTATGTGTAAAGAGCTCCATGGAGTAACCTGTTGTGTCGACTGACGCATCCTTAACTGTTGTTTTTAGTGAAGGACACAAGGAAGCGACTTGTTCCTGACCGGGAGCATCCACTGACGATGCACTGCTCTGACATTTGGCACTTTCCGAGGAGGAGGCGAAAGAGCTAGAGGCAGAGTCAGCAATGAAAGCCAATACTTGTTCCTCCTGCTCCGGCTTCAAAAGTGGTTTTCCTACTCCCAGAAAAGAGAGCGTTCGAGGCCTTGTGTAGCCAGACAACGAACCTGGCTCAACAACTCGAGACTTAGGTGCTGTACTGCTTTTACCACGACCACCTGATGCTCCACCACCACTACCATCATTACCAGCTGACAATGACCGCCCACGGCCACGACCTCTTCCACTAGACTTCCTCATTGTTTGCAAAACGTAACCAAAGTAACGCTATTTGTTACTGTAAAACAACTTATAAGGTGAACTCAAACTTCTGTAGGATTTATATATACCTTTATAGGTGCCTGACACTGAAATGAAAATCAGGCCCAATGTTACACACTAGGTTTTCTGTGCCCCAATAATTTGAGACAGATGGCACACATTGGACCAGCACTCAAGCAGAAATGCCAATCTTAATCTCCCACTATTATTTTTTTTTTAAAAGGGAGAATTTACCCCCCCCCAAAAAAAAAGGCCAAGTATTACACAGTGGTTTTCGGTGGCACACAATGAGAGACAGATGCCACACACAGCAATGGCACGGAGGCAGACTTGCCAATATTTATCTCCCACTAATTTTTTTTTTTGAAAAGGGAGAATGCACCAAAAAAAAAAAATGGCCAAGTATTACACAGTGTTTTCGGTGCCACACAATGAGAGACAGATGCCGCACACAGCAATGGCACGAAGGCAGACTTGCCAATATTTATCTCCCACTAATTTTTTTTTTTGAAAAGGGAGAATTTAGCAAAAAAAAAATAAATGGCCAAGTATTACACAGTGGTTTTTGGTGGCACACAATGAGAGACAGATGCCACACTGTTGTGAACTCTGTGTTCAGGCTCCCTCTTGTGGTCACTGGTGGTATGGTGTGACTTTTGCTTTGGGCTCCCCCTGGTGGCTTTGTCTGTTCTCCTGCTGGTCTCTGGCTATCAGCTGGTTCGTTATCCTCTGGGAGGTTCCTATATAGCTCTGTTTTACTTCCACTTGTTGCCGGCTGTCGATGTAATCAGTGCTACTCAGATTCCTTCTGACTACCTTGCTCCCAGTCCGTCCAGGATAAGCTAAGTTTTGTTTGCTCATTTTTTGATCAGCAGTGTTTATCATGTTTTCTGTTCCAGCTTGCTAAAATGTAATTCCCTCGCTTGCTGGTTGCTCTAGTGGGCTGAGTTTCTCCCCACACACCGTTAGTTGGTGTGTGGGTTCTTGAAATCTCAGGATGGATATTTTGTAAGGGTTTTTTATTGATCGCATAGACCCCTGCTCTATTTTCTGCTTTCTAGTACTAGTGGGCCTCTTTTGCTGAATCTGATTTCATCCCTATGTATGTGCCTTCTTCTTACTTCACCGTTAATATTTGTTGGGGGCTTCTATATCTTTGGGGATTATTTCTCTGGAGGCAAGCGAGGTCTATCTTTCTCTTTAGGGGTAGCTAGTTCCTTAGGCTGGCTCGAGACGTCTAGGAATTTTTTAGGCACGTTCACCGGCTACCTCTAGTTGTGTTGGATAGGTTCAGATTTGCGATCAGTCCAGTTACCATCTCCCTAGAGCTTGTCCTTAGTTTAATCACTTGCTGATCTATTTGTGATCCTCAGCCACTAGGGATCATAACACCACACACAGCAATGGCACGGAGGCAGACTTGCCAATATTTATCTCCCACTATTTTTTTTTTTTTTGAAAAGGGAGAATGTACCCAAAAAAAAAAAAAATGGCCAAGTATTACACAGTGTTTTGGGTGGCACACAATGAGAGACAGATGCCACACACAGCAATGGCACGGAGGCAGACTTGCCAATATTTATCTCCCTGCAGTTATCTCAGAAAAGTATGGCAGGCAGCTATAAAAAGGACTGCTGCACACAAAAGTGTGGACAAACACACAAGATAGCTGTGCAGAAAGGAAGGAAAAACAGGATTTGTGCTTTGAAAAAAGCACTTGGTTTGCACAGCGGCGTACACACAGGCACAGCAACGCAGCTATCAGGGTCAGGGAGCCTTCTAGTGCAGCCCAATGAGCTACAGCGCTGAGGAAAAAAAAATGTAGCTTCCACTGTCCCTGCAATCAAAATGTGGTGTTGGACAGTGGAAATCGCTACAGCACAAGCGGTTTGTAGCTTTATGTACCCTGCCTATCACTATCCCTGCTTCTGAAGAAGCTGCAGCAACCTCTCCCTACGCTCAGATCAGCAGCAGTAAGATGGCGGTCGGCGGGAACACCCCTTTATAGCCCCTGTGACGCCGCAGAAAGCAAGCCAATCACTGCAATGCCCTTCTCTAAGATGGTGGGGACTGAGATCTATGTCATCACGCTGCCCACACTCTGCGTCCACCTTCATTGGCTGAGAAATGGCACTTTTAGCGTCATTGAAACGCGACTTTGGCGCGAAAGTCGCGTACCGCATGGCAGACCCCACACAGGGATCGGCTCGGTTTCATGAGACGCCGACTTTGCCAAAAGTCGGCGACTTATGAAAATGAATGATCCGTTTCACTCAACCCTAATGTTCACTGTACAGTGAGCGGTGACTGTAACAGCTTCATGAAAAACCCCGATGACTGGAAGCGAGCAGCTACAGGTGGGATATTTACATGCAGATTAACCCTATATCTGCAGTGAAATATAATTTCTTGATGTGACAGTTTCCCTTGAAGCTGACAGATCCATTTTCATACCAGGGACCTTGTATTTTGTAAATCTCCAAGACCTGCCCAACCCTTTTTAAATCTGTACTTGTGGTAATTGTAAGATCATATTTGCTTGTTCTTTATCTTCATAGTTTGGATAAAAAAATAATGTATAAATATTTTGAGATAAGTTCACTCTTACCTTGGCTGAAAGCAGTAATTACAAATTCTATCACAAGGATTTTAATAGGATACATTTACATATTATATAAAGTGTTATTTCAAAGGGCGCAAACTTGTTTAAAAAATTAGAAAAGTGATACATTCACAGATCCTCTGCCGATCCCATTCTCATACATATCTGATCTCTGCTGGTTATTACTTCCTGGTATGGTCTCGATACACTGAAAGTAGAAGGAAATGCCTACTTGACAATCTCTGGCTGAGAAAGGTTTCTATACTGTAACTTTGATTGCAAGTCTTGTTGGAAGGCATAGGTTACTGTATGGGGTGAGTGGGGGGGGGAATTAAACATGGAACTTATGCCACTTTTACTATGTAAAAACTTCACCAATTTCAGCCCTTGACATTTTTGCTAGATGAGACATGTGCAACTGCTACCTCACAGGTTTACTACAATTTATGCCAGAAATTGGCATAAATTAGAATGCAAATTTTATTTGTAATACCGACCCAAGGACAACCTGAGATGAACCAAATGTGTTAAGCAGTGTGCTACTATTAGTTATACTTTATCTGACAAGGGTTTTAGAGTGGAATATAAAAAGCTAGTCTAAGTAAATCTCCTCATTACATCCTGTGCTAAGAACATGGCTGCACCTGCCATGAGTCGAGATGAGCATCTCACCTCAGATAGTGGTCTATACAGATTTTAGGTGAGGGCAGTGCTACAGCAGGACAACCAACAGTGCTGGTGAAAATGCAATACACTGCACAGCTGGTGCCACTGCCCGACTCTCTAATCCCGGGTGGAGGCTGCAGCTGTTCTGTGTCCTCCATCCTCCAGCTTTTAGAGGCAGGCCCAATTCTTTCCTTAATGGTAAGCTTCCCCTTGTGCTGGGAAACAATGCCATGTCACTCATATGTTAATAATTCTAAAATATAAAGCGCAGGTGATAGCACTGTAAGTTGTCATGTGGTCTTGACAGGAGGCAGCACTATGAGAACTAACTAGCATTTTGATACAGGAAAAATATACCTTTGTACTAGGTTAGCCAATGGATAGAAAATTATTCAAAATTGAGAGTTCACAATGGTTGATACCTTTTAATGGCTAATTATAAAGATGGTAACAAATAATGGTTTCGAGACTACTCAGGTCTCTTCATCAAGCATACTATGCCTGATGAAGAGACTTGAGTAGTCTTCAAAGCTTTCTATTTGCTGCTATCTTTTAGTTATCCATTAAAAGGTATCAATCACCGAGAACTCTCAATTATGAATAATTTACTAACAGTGATTTGCTGACTGAACTCAAACTTCGTTGCTACCTGGTTGATTCAGGATCAGGTTTTTGACCAGTGAGCAACAAGTTCTAAGCTCACAGTCCACTATGTAACACAATTTTTGTCTCCAGCTTTTAAGTGCTATATTCCAGTTACTCATGCCTAAATAGTCAAGAAAAAACAATTTAATTAATTATAGACTTTGCTTTTGTGACCAGTACAATGAAATATTCAGTTTTATGTATTTGCATAGGGAAATCGAAAATGTTCATAATTTCTTTTTGTTGTTACAGTTACAAAAACATGGTATATGCATTTAATATTGGCCAAGATGAGCAAGAGTGGTTTAGAAATGAGTAGCTTTTGTCGATTTACAATTATACTGCATATCACTTTCATGAATTAACCCCCAAATATAGTCTCCCATCATGTTCTCGTTATACTGTCCTTGGTAGCATCATTCAAAGTCCTTTATATCCTGATGAAAGCACTCGCCTTGCTCTTCTGAGTAAGCCCCCATGTTTTCCTTGAATTTGTCAAGATGAGCATCCAAGATATGTACTTCGAGAGACATCCTACATCCCATTTTTCCAAAGTTCTTTATCAGAGTCTGAACCAGTTGCACATATCTCTTTGTGATTGCCCAGGAAACCATGCACCACTGCAGCAAAGCTGCTCCAAGCTGCTTTCTCTTTTCTAGTCAGGTTCTGTATGAATTCTTCATTCTCTAGAATCTGCTTGATTTGTGGTCCGACGAAGATAACAGCTTTTACCTTTGCCTCAGACAGCTTAGGAAAGAGATCTTGTAAGTACTTGAAGGCTGATGATTCTTTGTCGAGAGCTGTGACAAACTGCTTTATCAGGCCTAACTTGATGTGCAGGGGTGGCATCAGCACTTTCCGTGGGTCCACTAATGGCTCCCACTTCACGTTATTATTTTGCACAGAAAACTCTGTCCTCTGTGGCCAGTCCCACCTGTGATAGTGCTGATTGGTGTCCTGGCTGTCTCAAAGGCAAAGAAAACAAGGAAACTTTGTAAAACTGCCTTGGAGGCCCATCAGAAATGCCACCATTTTGAAGTCTCCAATGACGTCCCAATCCTCGTTCTTCAAGACACATAAAAGCAGCTTGACACTGGTGTAGTCCTCTTTGAGGTGAACCGAGTGAACCACTGGCAGAGACACGTACTTGTTCTCATTATGCAGCAGCACGGCTTTGAGGCTCCTGGATGAACTATCTATAAATAATAAATAATAATTATTTTTATATAGCGCTAACATATTCCGCAGCGCTTTACAGGTTGCATACATTGCTCATTGCTGTCCCCATTGGGGCTCACAATCTAAATTCCCTATCAGTCTTTGGAATGTGGGAGGAAACTGTAGTACCTGGAGGAAACCCACGCAAACACGGAGAGAACATACAAACTCTTTTCAGATGTTGTCCTTGGTGGGGTTTGAACCCAGGACTCCAGTGATACCCACTGCGCCACCGTGCTGCCCAATCTATGGATAAGCGCCACTTGCTCGAGTTGCACGTGATTCCTATAGCTTTGAATAGACCCGCCACATTGTTGCAGAAGGATAGTCCATCTTGCTGACTGAAGAAGCTGGCAAAAGTTTGATGACGCTTTCTCTGATCAGCTACTTTGACACTTTCGTCTAACAAGTTCCACTGTTTGAGCCTGGACGTGAGAAGCTCAGCCTTTGACTTGGGGACCGAGGTCTCTGATGAGATATAATAATAATAATTTTTATTTATATAGCGCCAACATATTCCGCAGCGCTTTACAACTTATAGAGGGGACTTGTACAGACAATAGACATTACAGCATAACAGAAATCACAGTTCAAAACAGATACCAGGAGGAATGAGGGCCCTGCTTGCAAGCTTACAAACTATGAGGAAAAGGGGAGACACGAGAGGTGGATGGTAACAATTGCTTTAGTTATTTGGACCAGCCATAGTGTACGGCTCGGGTGTTCATGTAAAGCTGCATGAACCAGTTAACAGCCTAAGTATGTAGCAGTACAGGCACAGAGGGCTATTAACTGCATAAAGTGTATGAGAACACGATGCAAGGAACCTGATTATGTGTTTTGGTTTTTTTTTTCTATTTTTAATAGGCCACACCGGGATAGTTAGGTTAATGCGTTGAGGCGGTAGGCCAGTCTGAACAAATGCATTTTTAGGGCACGCTTAAAACTGTGGGGATTGGGGATTAATCGTATTAACCTAGGTAGTGCATTCCAAAGAATTGGCGCAGCACGTGTAAAGTCTTGGAGACGGGAGTGGGAGGTTCTGATTATTGAGGATGCTAACCTGAGGTCATTAGCGGAGCGGAGGGCACGGGTAGGGTGGTAGACTGAGACCAGAGAGGAGATGTAGGGTGGTGCTGAGCCATGGAGTGCTTTGTGGATGAGGGTAGTAGTTTTGTACTGGATTCTGGAGTGGATGGGTAGCCAGTGTAATGACTGGCACAAGGTAGAGGCATCGGTGTAACGGTTAGTGAGGAATATAATCCTGGCAGCAGCATTCAGGACAGATTGGAGCGGGGAGAGTTTGGTAAGAGGGAGGCCGATTAGTAGAGAGTTACAATAGTCCAGACGGGAATGAATAAGAGAAACAGTAAGAGTTTTTGCAGAAAGTAAGAAAAGGGCGAATTCTAGAAATGTTTTTGAGATGCAGATAAGAAGAGCGAGCCAGTGATCGGATGTGGGGGGTGAATGAAAGCTCGGAATCAAGGATGACCCCAAGGCAGCGGGCATGTTGCTTTGGAGTAATGATTGAACCGCACACGGAGATGGCAATGTCAGGCAAAGGTAGGTTAGTAGAGGGAGAGAACACGAGGAGTTCAGTTTTTGACAGGTTCAGTTTCAGATAGAGGGAGGACATGATGTTAGTGACAGCGATAAGACAATCACTGGTGTTTTCTAAGAAGGTCGGAGTGAAAGCAGGAGAAGAGGTGTATAATTGGGTGTCATCAGCATAAAGATGGTACTGGAACCCAAATCTACTGATTGTTTGTCCAATAGGGGCAGTATACAAAGAGAAGAGGAGGGGGCCTAGGACTGATCCTTGAGGAACCCCAACAGTAAGGGGAAGGTGAGAGGAGGAGGAATCAGCAAATCATACAGTGAAGGATCGGTCTGAGAGATAGGAGGAGAACCAAGAGAGAACGGTGTCCTTGATGCCGATGGAGCGGAGCATAGTGAGGAGGAGCTGATGATCCACAGTGTCGAATGCTGCGGAAAGATCCAATAGAATTAGCATGGAGCAGTGACCATTAGATTTAGCTGTTAGTAGGTCATTAGAGACTTTAGTGAGGGCAGTTTCAGTAGAGTGTAAAGAGCGGAAGCCAGATTGAAGAGGGTCGAGAAGAGAGTTATCTGAGAGATAGCGGGTAAGACGGGAGTGGACCAGGCGTTCCAGGAGTTTAGAGATGAAGGGAAGATTAGAGACAGGTCTATAATTAGCGGCACAGTTTTGGTCGAGGGAGGGTTTTTTAAGTAGTGGATGTATGATGGCATGCTTAAATGAGGAGGGAAAAATACCGGAAGTGAGGGAAAGGTTGAATATTTTTGTTATGTGAGAGGTGACAGCCGGGGAAAGGGACTGGAGGAGATGTGACGGAATGGGGTCACTGGTGCAAGTGGTCGGGCGAGAAGATGCAAGGAGCCTGCTTACTTCTTCTTCAGTAACTGGTTCAAAGTCAGAGAGTGAACTAGATGCAGTGGGGGAGGGAGGACAGTGCCTGGTATGAAGAGATTGGGAGATGATTTCCTGTCGAATGTGGTCAATTTTTTCTTTGAAGTAATTGGCCAGATCGTCAGCGCGGAGATCTGTGGTTGGGGCCTGCTCTCTTGGGTTGAGTAGGGACTGGAAAGTGTCGAAGAGACATTTAGGGTTATTGGACAGTGAGGTGATGAGGGTGTTGAAATAGGTTTGTTTGGAGAGGTGAAGGGCAGAGTTGTATGTTTTTAGCATGAACTTATAATGGATGAAATCTTCGGGTAGATTAGATTTTCTACACAGACGTTCGGCGCACCTGGAGCATCGCTGCAGGAAGCGTGTTTGCAGCGTGTGCCACGGTTGTCGCCCTCTGTGAGATTGTTAAGGTCTTTTTGGTTAGGGTAGTAAGGTGACTTTTCTTCTTCGAAACTGTATTCTGGATCTGCATTGTCTTCCTTACTCTCAGACTGCCTACATTCTCCTGAAGATGGCTGAACTCCTTCTGGAGGAATGGGTATGGACAGCTCAGGGCAGTGTGAAACTGGAGCAATTGAGGAAGGAATGTCTGATAGGTGATAGGACACGCACGTTTGCCAGTTCGATGTTTGGATGGGTCCATCATATAGAAGTAACAGTTGTTGACGTGGTCAGTAGGCAATTGCCAAATTCGTGGGATAGCAAACTTCATTGCCCTTTTTTCTCCTTTGTACCATCCTGTAAGGTATTAAACATGAGAATAAAATATACACTGCTCAAAAAAATAAAGGGAACACTAAAATACCACGTCCTAGATATCTCTGAATGAAATATTCCAGTTGCAGATTTTTATTAGTGATGAGCGAACGTGTTCACTCGAACCTGGTGTTCGATCGGACATTAGGGCGTTCGAAGGTGTTCGGTATTCGGCCGAACATCTCGCGGTACTCGAGTGAAATCTCGTTTTTGTTTTTCTCATTTTTGGCGGTTTTTCAAGGAGCCAATCATGTTAGGTGAGCCTTCTAAGCTACTAGCATGACGTAGGGACATGTACAAGACGAGAGCAGTGAGTGGCTGGCCAGATCAGGTGACCTGACCAGCCAATAGACTGCTTTCATTATGTTCGGCGCTTTCAGCCATTTGCAGTGTGAAAGAGCATAGGGACAGACGTGCTGGGGGGACTGGGAATTGATAGGGACTAGAGCAGGGACAAAGACCAGAATTAATCAGGCAGGCAGGGTGCAGAAATCAACAGCCCTTGTCAGGGCTAATCTACGTTTACTACTACTAGTCCTCTCTTGTATTTGCTGGCTAGCTGTGTGGCAGCTGGGACCAGGAGTGCAGCGGCCGCCATCTTAGCTGCGCACTCACTGTCTCAGTGCCAAGTCTCAATCTCAGTCTCCAAGTCAATCTTTATAGGCATTAGGCATTAGGCAGGGATCGTGTGTGCATTAGGCTGGGCTTTATACTGCGGCGTCCGCCATTTTGGGCGAACGCCGCACTATTAGAATATCGGCTGCTGGATGTTCCTCAGACTCCATTTAGCCTCCAGCACACGCTGTCTGTAACCTCATTTGTGCTGCTGTCTGGGACTTGTAGTGCCTCAGACTCCAGCACACGCTGTAACCTCATTTGTGCTGCTGTCTAGGACTTGTAGTGCCTCAGACTCCAGCACACGCTGTAACCTCATTTGTGCTGCTGTCTGGGACTTGTAGTGCCTCAGACTCCGTAGAGTGGTACAGCACACGCTGTCACCTCATTTAATAATAATAATATTAATTAATAACAATAATTAATAAATTAAAAAAGGAAATATTTGCGGCCTAAAAATAAAACCGCATAAGATATAAAAATGCATTTTTGAGTGATACAGATATACCACACCTGGCCCAAAAATATTTGTTTAGCGTACACATAAGCGCAGTGTACAGAATACGCAATTCTGCCACATATATAGTATATATATATAGTATAGAATACCCTACATTCTAATCCAAGGTTTTGTGTGTCCAAAAAAACGCATTAGATAAAAATTGCATTTTTATAGCACGCCATATCTAATAGTTAAAGAAATAAAGGGTATTTGATGTGAAGAAATACCACAAATATAAACACAGTTTTATATCTGTTACTGGTACCCAAGTTTTGTGGTTCAAAAATACGCTCTGTATTTAGTGACTAGGCCTGTTGCCAGATTTGTGCACGCCATATCTAATAGTTAAAGAAATAAAGGGTATTTGATGTGAAGAAATACCACAAATATAAACACAGTTTTATATCTGTTACTGGTACCCAAGTTTTGTGGTTCAAAAATACGCTCTGTATTTAGTGACTAGGCCTGTTGCCAGATTTGTGCACGCCATATCTAATAGTTAAAGAAATAAAGGGTATTTGATGTGAAGAAATACCACAAATATAAACACAGTTTTATATCTGTTACTGGTACCCAAGTTTTGTGGTCCAAAAATAAGCTCTGTATTTAGTGACTAGGCCTGTGGCCAGTTTTGTGCACGCCATATCTAATAGTTACATAAAGAAGGGGTATTTGATCTGAAGAAATACCACAAATATAAAACACAGTTTTATATCTGTTACTGATACACATCAGTTTGCTGTAAACCAAGGTTTGGTTGCATAAAATACGCTCTTTACCGAATAGTCCTTTTTGCAACACGCAATATATCCTCTGTTTGGACAAATAGAGTGTATTTCACCTTCATAACTAGCTTTTCTAGCATAACCTTTACAATGGTGAACCCCAGGGGTAAGGGACGAGGACGAGGACGTGGTCGTGGGCGTCAAAGTGAGGTTGCAGGCAGAGGCCGTAGTCCTGGGCAGGGTGACACAGTACCTGCTTCTGATGGAGCACTGGAACGCCGCAGAGTACCCTTTTCTAGCTTCCTGTCCCAATTTACAGTGTCACGTGGCACACCCCTATTGGATCCCCAGCAGTGCGAACAGGTGATCAACTGGATAGCGGATAATGCATCCAGTAGTTTATCCACCGCCCAGTCTTCCACGCAGTCCACCAACGCTAGCCAAGGGAGTGGACCTCAGGATCTTTCAGCTCAACCTCCTCCCGCCCAGCCTGGCCCCTCCTTGGAAATTAGTGATTCAAATCCTGCATACTCCCAGGAACTGTTTTCCCAACCCTTCCTGGATTCACAAAGCACTGCTGAGCAGCAACCTGACCAGTGGGTCTGTCCCGATGCCCAAAATAGAGAGCTTTCCCAGTCTGTGGGTGATGAAAGTGGGGATTTACAAATAGTCTGTGGAGAGGTGTCTGAGGATGAGACACGGGTGTCAGACAGTGAGGTGCTTGTCAGTGCAGTAATTCCCAGGGGGGAGCAGGCTGATGAATGGGAGGAGGAGGAGCCGGTGGATGATGAGGTGACTGACCCCAGCTGGGTTGTTAGGCCTAGTCAAGAGAGTGCTTCAGAGGGGGAGGCAAGTGTAACATCAGAAAACGTTGCAAGAGGTAGACGTGCGACCAGAGGGAGAGGCAGGGCCAGAGTAATTTCATCAGACAGAGGTTCAACAAGTGAACCAGTTTGGTCGAGGCCTCGGTGTTCTAAAGTCTGGAGCTTCTTTAAAGAAAGTGAGGAGGACCGACGGACTGTGTTGTGCAACCTGTGCCACACCAAGCTCAGTAGGGGAGCCACCACTAGCAACCTAAGCACTACCAGCATGCGCAGGCATATGAGTGCTAAACACCCAACTCATTGGAATCAAGGCCGTTCACCTCCTTCTGGTCGCACCACTGCTCCTTCCCCTGTGTCACATGCTGGCTCTGCCAGTAACTCCCCAGCCCAGGAGCCCGGCACCAGCGACTCCCGCCATGCAACCACCCCTGCACCTTCACCATCCCCCCCACAATCCACCAATGTGTCCCAGCGCAGTGTTCAGCTGTCTTTGCATGAAACATTTGAGCGCAAGCGCAAATATGCCTCCACCCACCCACATGCACAGGCCTTAAATGTCCACGTCTCCAAACTCCTGAGTTTGGAGATGCTGCCCTACAGGCTGGTGGAGACGGAGGCATTCCGCAACCTGATGGCGGTGGCTGCCCCTCGCTACTCCGTCCCAAGCCGCCACTATTTTTCTCGATGTGCCGTCCCAGCACTACACCAGCACGTGTCTCAGAACATCAACCGTGCCCTGACCAACGCGGTTACAGAAAAGGTCCACTTAACCACGGACACGTGGACCAGTGCTGGGGGGCAGGGACACTATATCTCCCTGACGGCACATTGGATTAATTTGGTTGAGGCTGGGACAGAGTCTGAACCGGGGTCAGCTCATGTGTTGCCCACACCCAGGATTGCGGGGCCTACCTCGGTGACTGTTTCCCAGGATTACTATACTTCTCCCCCCTCCTCCTCCTCCTCCTCCTCCTCCTCCACAAACACCACTTGTAAATTTCCATCCGTGGACACGCCACCTTCAGTCGGCAGCTGCAGTCGCAGCAGGACCGCAGTGGGCAAGCGCCAGCAGGCGGTGCTAAAACTGCTGAGCTTAGGTGACAAGAGGCACACTGCCCAGGAGCTGTTACAGGGCATGATGGCTCAGACGGATCTTTGGCTGGCGCCGCTGAACCTGAAAGCAGGCATGGTCGTGTGTGACAACGGGCATAATCTGGTGGCGGCTCTGCAACTGGGCAGACTCACACACGTTCCATGCCTTGCCCACGTGTTCAATCTGGTGGTTCAGCGGTTCCTCAAGACCTACCCCAATCTGTCAGATTTGCTCACCAAGGTGAGACGCATCTGTGCCCATTTCCGCAAATCCACCACTGATGCTGCCACCCTGAGGGCAGTGCAACGGCGCTTACAACTGCCAGCTCACCGACTGTTGTGCGACGTGCCAACGAGATGGAATTCCACCCTACACATGTTAAACAGGGTTTACCAGCAGCGCAGAGCCATTGTAGACTGTCAGATGACCACTTCCACCAGAACCGGTAGTCAAGTTAGTCAGCTTCCTCAAATCTACAATGAGGAGTGGACGTGGATGTCTGATATATGTAAGGTGTTAAGCCACTTTGACGAGTCAACACTGATGGTCAGCGGGGATGACGCCATAATCAGCGTCACCATCCCGCTGCTTTGTCTGCTGAAAAAATCATTGCTCAGCATGAAGTCTGAGGCGCATCGATTGTCACAGGAGATGGGGGAAGAAGAGTTGACTGAGAGCCAGAACACCAGCCAGTCTGTTTCTCAGAGTGTAACTGAGGAGGGGGAGGAGGAAGATGAGGATGAAGAGGAGGAGACTGTGGGCGAGACTGAAGACGGTACCCATTCCCTCTTCTCAGTTCAGCGTGTTTGGGCTGAGGAGGAGGAGTTGGAGGAGGAGGAGGAGGAAATGGAGAGTCGGCCTGTTGCGGAGAGGGAATTCTTACGTGTTGGGACTCTGGCGCACATGGCTGACTTCATGTTAGGCTGCCTTTCCCGTGACCCTCGTGTGAGAAAAATATTTTCCACCAGCGATTACTGGGTGTTCATCCTCTTGGACCCCCGGTACAAGCACAACTTTTCCACTCTAATTCCTATAGAGGAAAGGAGTATGAGACTGCATCAATACCAACTGGCCCTGGTGCACAAGCTGAAAATAGCCTTCCCATCTGACACCGCTAGCAGCAGAGGACGTGGTTCTGAGGGCCAACAAGCGAGGGAGAGGAGGGGAGCAGGCAGCTTGTCAAGCGCTGGCAGAGGATCAATCTCCAAGGCCTTTGCCAGTTTTATGTCACCCATGCAAGAGTATGCCACCAATCCACAGTCTAGACAGAGTAGAGGCGAGATTTACAGAAAGATGGTGAAGGACTACCTAGGTGACCATACCAACGTCCTGCATGATCACTCTGCTCCATACAACTACTGGGTTTCAAAGCTGGACACGTGGCCAGAACTGGCACTGTACGCCTTGGAGGTGCTGGCTTGCCCTGCCGCTAGCGTGTTGTCAGAGCGGGTCTTCAGTGCAGCTGGTGGCATCATCACCGATAAGCGTACACGCCTGTCAACTGACAGCGCTGACAGGCTGACGCTTATCAAGATGAATAAAGCATGGATTTCTACAGATTTCCACTCGCCACCGTGTTAAAGCAGCTCAAACTGAAGTCTGTCATGTCACCGTGCCACTCTCCGTGCTGACGCTGCTGACGCCTCCACATGCTGGGTCTTCGCTACCTCCAAACTATGTAATTGTGCCACTCTGTGGCCTCAATGTGTAAGGAATGATGCTGCTGCCGCCTCCTCAAGGGTCCGTCACCGTGCCACTCTCCGTGCTGACGCCTCCACATGCTGGGTCTTCGCTACCTCCAAACTATGTAAATGTGCCACTCTGTGGCCTCAATGTGAAAGGAATGATGCTGCTGCCGCCTCCTCAAGGGTCCGTCACCGTGCCACTCTCCGTGCTGACGCCTCCACATGCTGGGTCTTCGCTACCTCCAAACTATGTAATTGTGCCACTCTGTGGCCTCAATGTGTAAGGATTAAGGAATGATGCTGCTGCCGCCTCCTCAAGGGTCCGTCACCGTGCCACTCTCCGTGCTGACGCCTCCACATGCTGGGTCTTCGCTACCTCCAAACTATGTAATTGTGCCACTCTGTGGCCTCAATGTGTAAGGAATGATGCTGCTGCCGCCTCCTCAAGGGTCCGTCACTGTGCCGCTCTCCGGCCTGATGCTGCCTCCGCATGCCGTGCCCATAGCTGCCATGCTGTGTCAGGCTCAATTTCGGTGTGTTTCACCTGCTACCTCATCAAAGTGGGTCACTCTGTCACCACAAAGCTGTTGGCCATAATTTGGCGTAATGGTGCATTTGGGCAGCCTCAGAGGCAACTATGCATGCTGCCCCTGCTGTTTCCTGTCCATTCCAGTGTTGTTTCCATCATTTTCTGAGCTTCCCAGGTTTTTAGGCGACCTTCCCTGTGCAGAGCTTTGGTCCCGCTGAAAAATGTTCGAGTCTCCCATTGACTACAATGGGGTTCGTTATTCGAAACGAACACTCGAACATCGGGAGATGTTCGACTCGAACAACGAGCACCCGAACATTTTAGTGTTCGCTCATCACTAATTTTTATTCATTGCATAGTGGAATGTGTTCAGAACAATAAAACATAACACTTATCAATGTAAATCAAAATGAAAATCCCATGGAGGTCTGGATTTGGAATGATACTCAAAATCAAAAACAAGCTGATACAACTTCAGTGGAAATGCCTCATTACAAGGAAAAGATGCTCAGTATTGTATGTGGCCTCCACGTGCCTGTATGACCTCCCTACTGTACAACGCCTGGGCATGCTCATGATGAGGCGGCGAAAGGTCTCCTGAGGTCCTCCCAGACCAGGACTAAAGCCTCCACCAACTCCTGGACAGTCTGTGGTGCAACGTGACGTTGGTGGATGGAGCGAGACATGATGTCCCAGATGTGCTCAATCGGATTCAGGTCTGGGGAATGGGCGGGCCAGTCCATAGCTTCAATGCCTTCATCTTGCAGGTTCTGCTGACACACTCCAGCCACATGAGGTCTAGCATTGTCCTGCATTAGGAGGAACCCAGGGCCAACCGCACCAGCATATGGTCTCACAAGGGGTCTGAGGATCTCATCTCGGTACCTAATGGCAGTCAGGCTACATCTGGCAAGCATATGGAGGGCTGTGCGGCCCTCCAAAGAAATGCCACCCCACACCATTACTGACCCACTGCCAAGCCGGTCATGCTGAAGGATGTTGCAGGCAGCTCTCTACAGCATCTCCAGACTCTGTCATGTCTGTCACATGTGCTCAGTGTGTTCCTGCTTTCATCTGTGAAGAGCACAGGGCATCAGTGGCAAATTTTCCAATCCTGGTGTTTTGTGGCACATGCCAAGCATCCTGTACGGTGTTGGCCTGTGAGCACAACCTACATCTGTGGACGTTGGGCACTCAGACCATCCTCAAGGAGTCAGTTTCTAACCGATTGTGCGGACATGCACATTTGTGGCATGCTGGAGGTCATTTTGCAGGGCTCTGGCAATGCTCCTCCTGTTTGTCCTTGCACAAAGGCAGAGGTAGCGGTCATGTTGCTGGGTTGCTGCCCTCCTACGGCCCCTCCACATCTCCTGGTGTACTGGCCTGTCTCCTGGTAGCGCCTCCAGCCTCTGGACACTACGCTGACAGACACAGCAAACCTTCTTGTCACAACTCGCATTGATGTGCCATCCTGGATGAGCTGCACTACCTGAGCTACTTGTTTGGGTTGTAGAATTCATCTCATGCTACCATGAGTGTGAAAGCACAACCAACATTCAAAAGTGACCAAAACATCAGCCAGAAAGCATTGGCATTGAGATGTGGTCTGTGGTCCCCACCTGCAGAACCACTCCTTTATTGAGGGTGTCTTGATAATTGCCAATAATGTCCATCTGTTGTCTATTCAATTTGCAAACAGCATGTGAAATTGATTGTCAATCAATGTTGCTTCCTAAGTGGACAGTTTGATTTCACAGAAGTTTGATTTACTTGGAGTTATATTCGGTTGTTTAAGTGTTCCTTTTATTTTTTTGAGCAGTGTATAAGTGTATTGAACTGTATGATATACAATTATACATGTTCTTCTATAGCAGCAAATAATTTTGCACTTATTTTAACAACAGTTCTTTTAAGCTGTAATGAGGAATTTAAAAAATTAAAACCGTGATATCTTAGCTATCAACAATTGTTCACCTAAACCTCAAGTTCTCTTGCAGTATTCACATGTGAAATGAGGCACCCATGGTTTGTCTTGATCCCCTACAGGCATGCCGAAGTAGGCTCTGTAGGCCTCACACATCTTAGAAGATGCCGCCATGTTGCAACTTTTAGCTCGTGTTTTTATAAATTCGCCACAAATGTAGCAAAATGCATCCACCAGATACTTACAACCTCTTGATGCCATCTAAATTAAATGCAGGTATGTATCAACTGTAACACAAACAGAAATGGACAATTAAGGATCCTGTACTTATTCTACTTTATCGACAGTTCTTGCATTTCCAGGAGCTTCTCGCGGTCTACACAACATTGCACATTTTGCTAATGTTCGAGAAAACATAGATTTCAAATTATCAATGTCCTGACCACAAAAGGCAACTTTCTTGGGAATTTTTGCCATTTTCTTTTCATTTTAGTCATAAGTGATTGGTAAAACACCATTGGTACCCAAGGACAAACAAAAAAATAAAATTTGTTACATAGTGAAATCATTAATAGTGTTGCCTTCAAGTAAGTTTAGGTTGAGGTTTTACAATCGCACCTGGACCCTAGAGCCTGTGCAGTGAAAAGTTCTTTTGGCCCATATGAAAAGATCATCAATATTAAATGTCTGCAATAATTATGTGTCCTGTTGGAGATTTTGCATTGGGGACCAAAAGCTTCAAGTTAAACCATTGGTTTCCTCCCATTATTATACTCATTCTTATTTTATGATCTGTTATATGGAACATACACAATGTAATGACATCTGTGTCGATATGAAAATGCTGAATGAATCTAAGGTGCTCTGACCTGTAAATATAGAGATAATGTAATTTAAATAAAATCCATATACTCAATGTTTGCATATCCAGTAATACTTGCTAGCGGAGGCATCATTTGTGTTTGCTTCTGCATTGTAGTGATTTGAACCTGCACATTGTTTTCACTGTTGTAAAGTGGAAGTGACTAACTTGTTTTTTACTTTGAGGTCTTCATGCTAGTACCAAGTTGACAGCAATGGGAGACTTCAGTAGGCTCTTGGCACCATGGAAACCTATTGGCATAACACAACTGCTGCTGTTTGAAGCAGGTGTCGACTGTATAATCCAGATGGCGTTCGTCATGTATGGTCCTGGCTAATCTGTGCTTCCAAATAACATCTGTTCTATCCCTTTATCCCTTCCTTCACATTTTTCTCTCCTTCCAACACCCTAATCACTTCTCTCCTCCACCCATATACATCCAGTTATTTATAATTATTTTTTGTCATAACATTTTTTCATTTATTCACACTCCATAATTGATAATGTCTTATGCTTCCAGGTACAAAGTACTGGAGATTTGTCCGTTAATAAACAGATCATTGAAGAGAAAACGTAGATGGATGCACGGACTATAATTGCATTTAGTAATATTTCTAACTAATACTTATACAGTTACCAGATAACAAAAATTATCACTATACTGTTACTACTAGACAAACCCCAAACCAATGTTGCCAATAACATCTCTAAACTCTGTGTGCACTATTATTGGGAAAGTGAGTATATTGACCATATCATCATATTTATTTAGATTTTCCAACTCAGCGCTGCATAAACTTAAATACTTACTGGATGAAGCAGATCAGAGGATGTGTATTTATGCAATGATGGAGGGTGAGGCCTAAGGATACTGCACCCTTTATCAAGGTCTGCAGAATTATTAGCAGCTTGTTTTCCCTCAGGCAAAATGGGCCAAAAACATTTACAATGACTCTGAAAAGTCAAATTGTTAAATGTTTTATAGGGAGTTGCAGTATTTTTTAAATCGCCAACATACTGGGGCATCATCACAGGACCATCCAAAGTTTTGCTGAAAATAGTCAACAGGGTCACAAAAAACGTGTTGAGAAAAAGAAGACGTATAGTAAAGGGAATCTGTGACCACATTTGACCTATCTAAACTGTTAATATGGGCACACGGGCTATAGAATACTGAAAATACACCTTTTCAGGAGGGCTTCGGTGGAATTAGGCATTAGGTGAGTATAACTCTGTTTGATATTTTTAACCCCTTTACCCCCAAAGGTGGTTTGTATGTTAATGACCGGACCAATTTTTATAATTCTGACCACTGCCCATTTATGAGGCTATAACTCTGGAACCCTTCAACGGATCCTGGTGATTCTGACAAGGTTTTCTCGAGACATACTGTACTTCATGGTAGTGGTAAAATTTCCTTGATATTACTTGCGTTTATTTGTGAAAAAAAACAGAAATTTGGCAAAAACTTTGAAAATTTCGCAATTTTAAAACTTTGAATTTTCATGCCCTTAAATCACAAAGATATGTCACACAAAATACTTAATAAGTAACGTTTCCCACATGTTTACTTTACATCAGCACAATTTTGGAACCAACATTTTCTTTTTGTTAGGAAGTTATAAGGGTCAAAAATTGACCAGCGATTTCTCATTTTTACAACACCATTTTTTTGGGGGACCACATCACAGTTGAAGTCACTTTGAGGGGTCTGTTATGAAACGGTGACCTTGGAGCCGCATGAGACTTTCTCAGGAGTAGGTGGAACCTGTACTGACCGCAAACCCTAAACTGTCACCGCAACTAGAAGTAGCCATGGGGTGTACCTAACACATCCTAGACACCTCGACACAGCCAGAGGACTAAATACCCCTATAGATGGAAATGGGAATTCTATCTTGCCTCAGAGCAGAACCCCAAAGGATAGGCAGCCCCCCACAAATATTAGAACAAATAGAGGAGAAAATCCAGCTTCCAAAAATATCAAAATTTATTAAAGATAAAATCCAAAGTCCAAAAACATGGTTCACAGGAGAAGAAATAGCAGCTGCTTGCTGCTATTTCTTCTCCTGTGAACCATGTTTTTGGACTTTGGATTTTATCTTTAATAAATTTTGATATTTTTGGAAGCTGGATTTTCTCCTCTATTTGTTCTATTGCCTCACGTGAAGACTGCACGTCATCCGGGCTTCCCCACAACAAATGCCTAGTAGGTGAGCTGGTTTTGTCTCATTTTTTTTTTTTTTCCCCACAAATATTGACTGTGAGTATTAGAGGAAAGACACACGCAGGCAGAAATCAGGATTTAGCAAAAGAGGCCACGCTAGCTAAATAGAAAAGGATAGGACAGAATACTAAGCGGTCAGTATTAAAACCCTAAAAATATCCACAGCAGATGATACAAAAATTCCACCATCTAACTAAAGACATGGAATGTATATCTGCATCTCCTGAGAATCCAACTTGACTGAAATATCCAAACACAGTCTAAGCTGGACAAGAAAAACATTGAATAGTACTGAATTGTAAAGCACACAGCATGTGTGCTGCAGAAACAAAACCAGACACTTATCTTTGCTGATTTGGCAGCAGGGCAGGAGGAACCAGACAGAGATGCAAAACCTCCAAGAACAATGGACAACTGGCAAGGGCTAAAGAATCCTGCACACCTAAATATCCCAGTCAGAGCTGCAATCAGCAGGGACACCTGCCCAGGATTGCAACCCAGGGACAACTGCATTACTACCAACAACCACCGGAGGGAACCCAAGAGCAGAATTCACAACAGTACCCCCCTCTTGAGGAAGGGTCACCGAACCCTCACCAGAGCCCCCAGGCCGATCAGGACGAGCCAGATGAAAGGCACGGACCAAATCAGCAGCATGGACATCAGAGGCAAAAACCCAAGAATTATCCTCCTGGCCATAACCCTTCCATTTAACAAGGTACTGAAGCCTCCGCCTCGAAAAGCGAGAATCCAAAATCTTCTCAACCACATACTCCAACTCCCCATCAACCAACACAGGGGACGGAGGATCAACAGAGGGAACAACGGGCACCACATATTTCCGCAATAAAGATCTATGGAAGACATTATGGATAGCAAAAGAAGCCGGAAGGGCCAATCGAAAAGACACCGGATTAATGATCTCAGAAATCCTATAAGGACCAATAAAGCGAGGCTTAAACTTAGGGGAAGAAACCTTCATAGGAACATGACGGGAAGACAACCAGACCAGATCCCCAACTCGAAGCCGGGAACCAACACACCGACGACGGTTAGCAAAACGATGAGCCTCCTCCTGAGACAATACCAAATTGTCCACCACATGAGCCCAAATCTGCTGCAACCTGTCAACCACAGAATCCACACCAGGACAGTCAGAAGGCTCAACCTGCCCCAAAGAAAAACGAGGATGAAAACCAAAATTACAAAAGAAGGGCGAAACCAAGGTAGCCGAACTAGCCCGATTATTAAGGGCAAACTCGGCCAAAGGCAAGAAAGCCACCCAATCATCCTGATCAGCAGACACAAAGCATCTCAGATAAGTTTCTAAAGTCTGATTAGTTCGCTCAGTCTGGACATTTGTCTGAGGATGAAATGCGGAAGAAAAAGACAAATCAATGCCCAGCTTAGCACAAAAGGCCCGCCAAAACCGAGAAACAAACTGGGAACCTCTGTCAGACACAATATTCTCCGGAATACCATGCAAACGAACCACATGCTGAAAAAACAATGGAACCAAATCAGAAGAGGAAGGCAATTTAGGCAAAGGCACCAAATGGACCATCTTAGAGAACCGGTCACAAACAACCCAGATGACAGACATCTTCTGGGAAACCGGAAGATCAGAAATAAAATCCATAGAAATATGCGTCCAGGGCCTCTCAGGGACCGGCAAAGGCAAAAGCAACCCACTAGCACGGGAACAACAAGGCTTGGCCCGCGCACAAGTCCCACAGGACTGCACAAAAGAACGCACATCACGTGACAAAGAAGGCCACCAAAAGGACCTACCAACCAAATCTCTGGTACCAAAAATACCAGGATGGCCAGCCAACACAGAACAATGAACCTCAGAAATCACTCTACTAGTCCATCTATCAGGAACAAACAGTTTCCCCACTGGACAGCGGTCAGGTTTGTCAGCCTGAAATTCCTGAAGAACCCGTCGTAAATCAGGGGAGATGGCAGAAAGGACCACCCCTTCTTTCAGAATGCCGACCGGTTCAAGGACCCCAGGAGAATCAGTCAAAAAACTCCTAGAGAGGGCATCAGCCTTAATATTCTTAGAACCCAGAAGATACGAGACCACGAAATCAAAACGGGAAAAAAACAAGGACCATCGAGCCTGTCTAGGATTCAGCCGCCTGGCAGACTCGAGGTAAATCAGATTTTTATGATCGGTCAAGACCACAATATGGTGCTTAGCTCCCTCGAGCCAATGTCGCCACTCCTCAAACGCCCACTTCATAGCCAACAACTCCCGATTGCCGACATCATAATTGCATTCAGCGGGCGAAAACTTACGGGAAAAGAAGGCACATGGTTTCATCAAGGAACCAACAGGATCCCTCTGAGACAAAACGGCCCCTGCCCCAATCTCAGAAGCGTCAACCTCGACCTGAAACGGAAGAGAAACATCCGGTTGATGCAACACCGGGGCAGAAGTAAATCGGCGTTTAAGCTCCTGAAAGGCAGAGACAGCCGCAGAGGACCAATTCGTCAAATTAGCGCCTTTCTTCGTCGAATCGGTCAGGGGTTTAACCACACTGGAGAAGTTAGCAATGAAACGGCGATAAAAATTAGCAAAGCCCAAAAATTTCTGAAGGCTCTTCACAGATGTGGGTTGAATCCAATCATGAATGGCCTGAACCTTAACCGGATCCATCTCTATAGATGAGGGAGAAAAAATGAAGCCCAAAAAAGAAACCTTCTGCACTCCAAAGAGACACTTAGACCCCTTCACAAACAAAGCATTATCACGAAGGATCTGAAATACCATCCTGACCTGTTTCACATGAGACTCCCAATCATCGGAAAAAATTAAAATGTCATCCAAATATACAATCATGAATTTATCAAGATAAGTCCGGAAGATATCGTGCATGAAGGACTGAAAAACAGATGGAGCATTAGAGAGCCCGAATGGCATCACAAGGTATTCAAAATGGCCTTCGGGCGTATTAAACGCAGTTTTCCATTCATCACCCTGCTTAATACGAACCAGATTATATGCCCCCCGAAGGTCAATCTTCGTAAACCAACTAGCCCCCTTAATCCTAGCAAACAAATCGGAAAGCAGAGGTAAAGGGTATTGAAACTTGACCGTGATCTTATTCAAGAGGCGATAATCAATACAGGGTCTCAAGGAGCCATCCTTCTTAGCAACAAAAAAAAATCCCGCTCCTAACGGTGAAGAAGATGGCCGAATATGTCCTTTCTCCAAAGACTCCTTAACATAACTCCGCATGGCGGTATGTTCAGGCACAGACAGGTTGAAAAGTCGGCCCTTAGGAAACTTACAGCCTGGAATCAAGTCAATCGCACAATCACAGTCCCTATGCGGTGGAAGGGAACTGGACTTGGGCTCATCGAATACATCCTGAAAATCAGACAAAAACTCTGGAATTTCAGAAGTGGAAGAAGAGGAGATTGACATCAAAGGAACGTCATTATGAACCTCCTGACATCCCCAACTAGTCACAGACATAGACTTCCAATCCAACACAGGATTATGTGCCTGCAACCACGGAAAACCCAGCACGATAGCATCATGTAAATTATGCAACACCAGAAATCGACAATCTTCCTGATGGGCTGGCGCCATGCACATGGTGTAGCATCAATGCCCCTTAAAGGAATAGGGTTCTGCAAAGACTGCAAGGGAAAACCACAACGCCTGGCAAACTCAAAGTCCATTAAGTTCAAGGCGGCGCCTGAATCCACAAACTCCATGACAGAAAATGATGACAATGAGCAGATCAAGGACACAGATAATAAAAATTTAGGTTGTACAGTACTGATGGTAAATGAACTAGCGATCCTCTTTGTACGCTTAGGGCAGACTGAAATGACATGAGAAGCATCGCCACAATAAAAACACAACCTATTCTGACGTCTGAATCCCTGTTGTTCCGTTCTAGACAGAATCCTATCACACTGCATTGACTCAGGCATCTGCTCTGAGGACGACGCCACAGCGCGCACAGTTCTGCGCTCCCGCAAACGCCGATCAATCTGAATGGCCAGAGACATAGAATCACTCAGACCGAAAGGCGTGGGAAACCCCACCATAACATCTTTAACGGATTCAGAAAGACCCTTTCTGAAAATTGCCGCCAAAGCATCATCATTCCATTTAGTCAACACAGACCATTTTCTAAATTTAATTCTAAATACAATTCTGCCGCTTCTTGACCCTGAGACAGGACCAACAAGGTCTTCTCCGCTTGATCCACAGAATTTAGTTCATCATATAATAATCCTAAAGCCTGAAAAAAGGCGTCTACATTAAGCAAGGCCGGATTCCCAGATTCCAGGGAAAATGCCCAATCCTGAGGATCACCACGCAGCAGAGAGATGACAATTTTAACCTGCTGAATGGAGTCACCAGAGGATCGAGGTCTCAGAGCAAAAAACAGTTTAGAGTTGTTTTTAAAACTCAAAAATTTGGACCTGTCCCCAAAAAATAAATCAGGAGTAGGAATCTTAGGCTTTAAAACTGGAATCTGAACAATATAATCAGAAATACCGTGTACCCTAGCAGCAAGCTGGTCTACACGAGAAGCTAATCCCTGAACATCCATGCTAGCACAAGACTCCTCAGCCACCCAGAGAAAAAGAGGGAAGAAAAGACAAAGCAGGCTACAGAAAAAAAAAATGGCTCTTTCTTCCCTTCTTCTGAGATGCATTTAACTCATTGTTGGCCAGTTGTACTGTTATGATCCAGTGACCTTGGAGCCGCATGAGACTTTCTCAGGAGTAGGTGGAACCTGTACTGACCGCAAACCCTAAACTGTCACCGCAACTAGAAGTAGCCGTGGGGTGTATCTAACACATCCTAGACACCTCGACACAGCCGGAGGACTAAATACCCCTATAGATGGAAATGGGAATTCTATCTTGCCTCAGAGCAGAACCCCAAAGGATAGGCAGCCCCCCACAAATATTGACTGTGAGTATTAGAGGAAAGACACACGCAGGCAGAAATCAGGATTTAGCAAAAGAGGCCACGCTAGCTAAATAGAAAAGGATAGGACAGAATACTAAGCGGTCAGTATTAAAACCCTAAAAATATCCACAGCAGATGATACAAAAATTCCACCATCTAACTAAAGACATGGAATGTATATCTGCATCTCCTGAGAATCCAACTTGACTGAAATATCCAAACACAGTCTAAGCTGGACAAGAAAAACATTGAATAGTACTGAATTGTAAAGCACACAGCATGTGTGCTGCAGAAACAAAACCAGACACTTATCTTTGCTGATTTGGCAGCAGGGCAGGAGGAACCAGACAGAGATGCAAAACCTCCAAGAACAATGGACAACTGGCAAGGGCTAAAGAATCCTGCACACCTAAATATCCCAGTCAGAGCTGTAATCAGCAGGGACACCTGCCCAGGATTGCAACCCAGGGACAACTGCATTACTACCAACAACCACCGGAGGGAACCCAAGAGCAGAATTCACAACAGGGGTCTATATGATAGAAAATTCCCATGTCGCATTTGGTGAGCCTTTGATGTGCCTAAACAGTGGAAACCCCCCAATTCTAACTCCAACCCTAACCCGAACACACCCCTAACCCTAATCCCAACCCTAATCACACCACTAACTTCAACACAAACCCCTAACCCCAACACACCCCTGTTTGTAGAACTAGATTGTAGTTAGGTGAGTTGTGAAAGACTGGAGAGAGCGACTGGAGGAGGTGTGAGGGACTGGGGTCGGTTATGCATGTAGTCAGATGAGAAGAAGAGAGGAGCCTGGAGACTTCTTCTTCTGTGATGGGATCAAATGTGGAGAGTGAGCCAGGGGAAAGGGAGGGATTGGAGTCACAGCAACTAGTGGCTGGGAGCAGATTTTATGTTGGATATTATCTATTTTCTCTATAAAGTGGGAGGCCAGGTCCTCAGCACAAATGCCTGTGATAGGGGCTTGTGCTTTTGGCCTGAGTAGGGAGTGAAAGGTGTCAAAAAATTTCTTGGGATTGTTGGATAGTGAATGATCAGGGTGGTGTAGTAGGTCTGTTTGGCGAGGTGAAGGGCAGAGTTATAGGTTTTTAACATAAACTTGAAGTGGATGAATAAATAAAGTGATGTTACAGTACTGGAATAATACTCAGTGATCTCACAATACAGAGCCAATAAACCCAGTGATGTCACAGTACAGAGATAATAAGCAAAGTGATGTCATAATACAAAGATAATAAACACAATAGGAATTTAAAAAACTAGGCCTCTCACCTGTCCCCATTCTGTCTCCTGCCAGGTTTTAGCTTGCTGGGGGACGGTGTGTTCCTTAATATTAACAGTTTAATCTAAACAGTAAACAGAATGGAGAGGATTTTTAATAAGAGGTTTTTACAAGCACTTTGAAATTTTACCCATTTAAAAAACGAGACAACCCCTTTAATAATTGTATTTTTTATGAAGACTGTCCCATGTGGCAGACCAAAAGATGATACAACTAGACAACTCTGAGGCATATCAAAGTGGATCCTAAAATTATCTCCCTCCAAACCGGGATTCAAATTTTGGTTGGTATGTAACTCTTGTTGTGCTATAAACTCACACAATGGTAGATGTTTTTTTAATAATTTAAATACAACAATGGGTAACAATTTCATGGGTTTACCTATTTACCTAAGCTAGAATTACACTGTGAACATTTCAGAAAGTACTAAGAATTGTAAAGTGATGAGTAAATAATGTATCTAACAAAAAGTGTTAAACAGGGAGGAATTTCACTGAAGAATATGGGTCAAGTAAAGGCCTACAAGGTGAAGTGACTCATTCTGGAAATTGGCTTGCACTTGCTGAACTATGCTCTGATTTTACAAAATTAAATCAACATTTAAAGAGTTTTTTCCATTATTAAACTTAAAGAAATTGTGCAGGATCAGGAAAAAAAAAAGTGTCTGTTTCTCCAAATCTTTTTTTATGATCCTAAACAGCTCCTTTATATGTAACAATGTTAAAATGTTAAAGGGGTTGTCTTATCTGAGCCATTTATGGCATATTGCTAGTAAATGCCATAAATGTCCAATAAATGCAAACCCAACACCTTGGACTTTATCTTAAGAACAAGGCTCCATCAAAGTACACTGTTAATAGTAGATAGGTAGTTGTGCATGCACAGCTCTCTCTCTCTATTATTTTCTAGGCGCTCCAAAATATTGACAAGTAAGAGCACATGACAGGGATAGAAGTGGATCCAGCAGTGGAAGCTGCATTTATATTTTTCTAATTTATGTTGTCGTTAGAAGTCTTAAAACCTTCCCTTTGCAGAGAGCCTTGAGATTCCTGACTGAACTCCATTTTCCCAAGACTGCAGAGACCCAAAGAAACTATACTCCCACAAAGTGACGCTACACCCGAATATTTCAAATATGACTTCTTTTATTAAACTTTATAAATAACTTGCTTACAGTCAACTTCAATTTGTCAATTTTTTCTCTTTTGGCTTAATAATTAAGGTCGCAGCTTATAACCTGGCAATATTTTGCCAACCAAGCGGGTGTAGGGAGATTTACTGCCCTCCGGATTCCCGGCGCAGGTATCTTCACCAACCTCATAACCACCCATTCCGCTGCTGCGACTGAAAGAAGAAAACAAAAGACATAACCACTCAAACAAAAGGGAGGGAGGGAGACAGGTCCGGGTGCAAGTGAGAGGATCCGGAAGGCGGAAAGCAAAGCGCCGCCTCTTTTGAAAAGGGGCTCCGCCCCAAATCAAGCCCGGCCCCCCGGAGCGCATTAGCGTCACCCAGTGGGAGACCCGGTGAGAGCCATGCCGAGGCCCCGCAGTCAGGTGACATCGGCAATAGCCGTAGTGTCCCGCAATCTGAAAGGTATCACATTATGTGATAGTAACGTCAGAATGTTTATACAAATCCCAGTAAGGCCGGCGTCACACTCAGCGTATGAAAATACGGTCCGTTTTTTACGGCCGTAATACGCAGAAATGTTCCCAAAATAGTGATCCGTATGTCATCCGTAGGCAGGGTGTGGCAGCGTATTTTGCGCATGGCATCCTCCGTATGTAATCCGTACTGCGAGATTTTCTCACAGGCTTGCAAAACCGACATCTAATGGATTTATGTGCTCAAATGTTCGTTAAGACATATATACAGTAAATATATTGTACAGACCAAAAGTTTGGACACACCTTCTCATTTAAAGATTTTTCTGTGTTTCATGACTATGAAAATTGTAAATTCACACTGAAGGCATCAAAACTTTGAATTAACACATGTGGAATTATATACTTAACAAAAAAGTGTGAAACATCTGAAATTATGTCTTATATTCTAGGTTCTTCAAAGTAGCCACCTTTTGCTTTGATGACTGCTTTGCACACTCTTGGCATTCTCTTGATGATCTTCAAGAGGTAGTCACCAGAAATGGTCTTCCAACAATCTTGAAGGAGTTCCCAGAGATGCTTAGCACTTGTTGGCCCTTTTGCCTTCACTCTGCGGTCCAGCTCACCCCAAACCGTCTCGATTGGGTTCAGGTCTGGTGCCTGTGGAGGCCAGGCAATCTGGCGTAGCACCCCATCACTCTCCTTCTTGGTCAAATAGCCCTTACACAGCCTGGAGGTGTGTTTGGGGTCATTGTCCTGTTGAAAAATAAATGATGGTCTAACTAAACGTAAACCGGATGGAATAGCATGCCGCTGCAAGATGCTGTTGTAGCCATGCTGGTTCAGTATGCCTTCAATTTTGAATAAACCCTCAACAGTGTCAATAGCAAAGCACCCCCACACCATCACACCTCCTCCATGCTTCACGGTGGGAACCAGGCATGTAGAGTCCATCCGTTCACTTTTTCTGCGTCGCACAAAGACCTGGTGGTTGGAACCAAAGATCTCAAATTTGGACTCATCAGACCAAAGCACAGATTTCCACTGGTCTAATGTCCATTCCTTGTGTTCTGTAGCCCAAACAAGTCTCTTCTGCTTGTTGTCTGTCCTTAGCAGTGGTTTCCTAGCAGCTATTTTACCATGAAGGCCTGCTGCACAAAGTCTCCTCTTAACAGTTGTTGTAGAGATGTGTCTGCTTCTAGAACTCCTTGTGGCATTGACCTGGTCTCTAATCTGAGCTGCTGTTAACCTGCGATTTCTGATGCTGGTGACTTAGATAAACTTATCCTCAGAAGCAGAGGTGACTCTTGGTCTTCCTTTCCTGGGGCGGTCCTCATGTGAGCCAGTTTCTTTATAGCGCTTAATGGTTTTTGCAACTGCACTTGGGGACACTTTCAAAGTTTTCCCAATTTTTCGGACTGACTGACCTTGATTTCTTAAAGTAATGATGGCCACTCGTTTTTCTTTACTTAGCTGCTTTTTTCTTGCCATAATATAATTTCTAACAGTCTATTCGGTAGGACTATCAGCTGTGTATCCACCAGACTTCTGCACAACACAACTGATGGTTCCAATACCATTTATAAGGCAAGAAATGCCACTTATTAAACCTGACAGGGCACACCTGTGAAGTGAAGACCATTCCCGGTGACTACCTCTTGAAGCTCATCAAGAGAATGCCAAGAGTGTGCAAAGCAGTCATCAAAGCAAAAGGTGGCTACTTTGAAGAACCTCGAATATAAGACATAATTACAGATGTTTCACACTTTTTTGTTAAGTATATAATTCCACATGTGTTAATTCATAGTTTTGATGCCTTCAGTGTGAATTTACAATTTTCATAGTCATGAAAACACAGAAAAATCTTTAAATGAGAAGGTGTGTCCAAACTTTTGGTCTGTACTGTATATATATATATATGTCATTGAGACACACACATATATATATATTCTAGAATATGCATGTCCCCATAGTATATGGACAATGATGATTCCAGAATTCGCGGCAGACTGTGCCCGTCGCTGATTGGTCGAGGCAACCTTTATGACATCATCGTCGCCATGGCAACCATTATGACATCTACGTCGATACTGTGCCCGTTGCTGATTGGTCGAGGCCCAGGCGGCCTCGACCAATCAGAGAAGCGGGATTTCCATTATGACATCTACGTCGATACTGTGCCCGTCGCTGATTGGTCGAGGCCTGGCGGCCTCGACCAATCAGAGGCGCGGGATTTCCAGGACAGACAGACAGAAAGACAGACAGACAGACAGAAAAACCCTTAGACAATTATATATATAGATATTTATATATATATATATATATATATATATATATATATATACACTGTATTTATATTTAATTCAGGGCGAGATATGTGAAAAGCTGGTAATTCAATTGCCGGCTTTTTCTTTCTCCTTCACAAACCCGACAGGATATGAGACATGGTTTACATACAGTAAACCATCTCATATCCCTTTTTTTTGCATATTCCACACTACTAATGTTAGTAGTGTGTATGTGCAAAATTTGGGCGCTGTGGCTTGTAAAATAAAGGCTTAAATCGTGGAAACAATTGGGGTGGGCTCCCGCGCAATTTTCTCCGCCAGAGTGGTAAAGCCAGTGACAGAGGGCAGATATTAATAGCCTAGAGAGGGTCCATGGTTATTGGCCCCCCTGGCTAAAAACATCTGCCCCCAGCCACCCCAGAAAAGGCACATCTGGAAGATGCGCCTATTCTGGCACTTGGCCACTCTCTTCCCACTCCCGTGTAGCGGTGGGATATGGGGTAATGAAGGGTTAATGTCACCTTGCTATTGTAAGGTGACATTAAGCCAGATTAATAATGGAGAGGTGTCAATTATGACACCTATCCATTATTAATCCAATAGTACGAAATGGATAAAAAAACACACACATTATTACAAAGTACTTTAATGAAATAAAGACACATGGTGTTTTAATATTTTATTAGACTCTTAATCCACCTGAGGACCCTCATTCTGTAAAAAGGAAAAATAAAAAAACAACAATATCCCATACCTTCTGTTGTTCTGGTCACGTCCCACGATGTAAATCCATCTGAAGGGGTTAAAGCATTTTACACCCAGGAGCTCTGCTAAAGCAGTGCTCATGGCTGTAAAACCCCGGGGAATGAATGGAAAGCAGGGGAATGTCCTGTAGTTACCTTGAGTCGCGGTGATGCGCCCTCTGCTAGATGTCCTCATATGAACTCTAGCGTGGGAACGTTTCCCAGGCTAGAGTTCATATGAGGACATCCAGCAGAGGGTGCATCACCGCGACTCAAGGTAACTACAGGACATTCCCCTGCATTCCATTCATTCCCCGTCTTTTTACAACCACGAGCACTGCTTTAGCAGAGCTCCTGGGTGTAAAATGCTTTAACCCCTTCAGATGGATTTACATCGTGGGACGTGACCAGAACGACGGAAGGTATGGGATATTGTTTTTTTTATTTTTCCTTTTTTACAGAACGAGGGTCTTCAGGTGGATTAAGAGTCTAATAAAATATTAAAACACCCTGTGTCTTTATTTCATTAAAGTACTTTGTAATAATGTGTGTGTGTGTTTTTTATCCATTTTGTACTATTGGATTAATAATGGATAGGTGTCATAATTGACGCCTCTCCATTATTAATCTGGCTTAATGTCACCTTACAATAGCATGGTGACATTAACCCTTCATTACCCCATATCCCACCGCTGCATGGGAGTGGGAAGAGAGTGGCCAAGTGCCAGAATAGGCGCATCTTCCAGATGTGCCTTTTCTGGGGTGGCTGGGGGAAGATGTTTTTAGCCAGGGGGGGCCAATAACCATGGACCCTCTCTAGGCTATTAATATCTGCCCTCAGTCACTGGCTTTACCACTCTGGCAGAGAAAATTGTGCGGGAGCCCATGCCAATTTTTTCCGTGATTTAACCCTTTATTTTACAAGCTACAGCGCCCAAATTTTGCACATACACACTACTAACATTAGTACTGTGGAATATGCAAAAAAAAGGGATATGAGATGGTTTACTGTATGTAAACCATGTCTCATATCATGTCGTATTTGGGAAGGAGAGAGCAAAAGCCGGCAATTGAATTACCGGCTTTTATGATATCTAGCGCTGTATGAAATATAAATATAAATATATATATATATATATATATATATATATATATATATATATATATATATGTCTCACTGACATATATATATATATATATATATATATATATATATATATATATATACCTATTCTATGTGTAGACATTTATTCTACCTATTCTATTCTATTCTATTCTATTCTGTCAGTGTGATTTTAGTGTGCACCACACTGAAATGCCGGCTTTTCTCTATAACACCTCAAGTGTTAACACCGCAAGTCACACACATGGTCCGTGTGTAATCCGTATTTTTCTCGCCCCCATAGACTTTCATTGACGATTTTTTTTGCGCAATACGGTGACAAATGCAGCATGCTGCGATTTTCTACGGCCGTACAAGACCGTATAATACGGATCAGTAAAATACGGCAGATAGGAGCTGGGCCATAGAGAATCATTGTACCGTATGCAATCCGTATTTTCTGCACCTCTCATACATCCGTAAAACTCGCTAGTGTGACGCCGGCCTAATTCTGAGATTTTTTTTTTCATTACACTTTGCACTTTATGTTAGTGGTAGATTTACTGTATATATATCTACTGTATGTATTTTGTCTTTGTACGTATGCATACATGTATTTTTAGGAAAGTTTGAAAAAAATTAAATTTTTAAGATTTTCATTTGTACAGAAAATAGCTAGTAGTACCATGCAAAACAGTTAATGAACAAAACTTACAATTTGTCTACGTTATGTCCTCATCATTTTTATATGTCCTTTGATTTTTTTAAGGATGTTAGAGTGCTTAGAGTATTTAGCAGCAACATTTTTTATTTTTAAGAAAATTTCCAAAACCTTTGTTTTAGTAACCAATTCTGTTTGGAATTGGCTTTGTGAGGATAATATACTAGAAGCCCCAAAAGAAAAGTGAGTAGATTTTAAAAACTGCACCCCTTGCAGTATTCATAACTAGTGATGATGAGCGAATATACTCGTTACTCGAGATTTCCCAAGCATGCTCGGGTGTCCTCCGAGTATTTTTTAGTGCTCAGAGATTTCGTTTTCATCGCCGCAGCTGAATGATTTACATCTGTTAGCCAGCATAAGTACATGTGGGGATTGCCTGGTTGCTAGGGAATCCCCACATGTAATCAAGCTGGCTAAGAGATGTAAATCATTCAGCTGAGGTGAGGAAAACTAAATCTCCGAGCACTAAAAAATACTCGGAGGACACCCGAGCATGCTTGGGAAATCTCGAGTAACGAGTATATTCACTCATCACTATTCATAACCACATTCTGGAAGTTTGTTAAACTTTCAGGTAGTTCACAGAAATTAATACAATGTGGAATTCAAAAAGTATATGTCATGATTCATTATGGGATTTATGGCAGCTCTGGTTGTGCTGTAATTTAAATGCTTTTTTTTTCTTTTTAGTCCAGCAAAAGTTAATGTCAGTGCAGCGCCCCAGAGTCCTGGTCGTTGCAGTAATATTGTTCTTCCACCAGGGGGAGTGATATTATGTCTGAAGGCAATAAAGGAGAACTTCTTACCAGGTATTACAAACCATACACTACACTTCACACTCCAGACCACTAGGGGGAGCCTTGCTCCTTTCTACTAGGGCACTCCTCACAATTAGGTAAAACTGGAGGGCTGGATAGAAAGTTAGTCAGAGGCTGACTTGGCTTCGCCCAAGTAACATCGAGTGAGAAGCTGACTGGGCTTCACCCAGGCAGCACCCTGTCAGGCAGACAGAGGGAAAGGAGGAACACCCCAGAGCTGCAGACAGAGAGGTCCCTGACAGGGGTGGGATCCTGTCAGAGGCCTAGACAGAAGGCAACGGAGCTGCGCCTGCCCCACGTGCGGCAGCATCCTAAGAAAGGACACGGAGAGAATTGTATTGTAGCGGGTGAGAAATGAAGTCTTAGCACAAGGGGAGAAAACCAGAAGGAGTTCTGCCCTGTAAAAGGCTGCCTCCTTCTGAGGCGCAGAAGCCGGTAGCCAGAACACCGAGGGAGTAATAGTCTCTACGCTTTACTTAAGAGACTGGCAGGACAGTTAATTCCACGTTGGCTTCCCGACCATATACCCAGGAGGCACGGTGGCAACTTGTGGGGGCTGGGGCGTCTCTAGGGTCCCTGTAAAAAGCCTCAGGCCACCAGTCATATGGGTTTGTCCTATCCATACCATCTGGGGGACAGAGAGGAACAAATAACATCTAGAACATCTACAACAGTTGTGAGGATCTTACCAAGAAGCTCAGCAGGGAGGTACTACAACACACAGGCACTAGAGGAAGGCTACTGATTTCCACCTGGATAAGGGGACTCTGGATTTGCCTTCAGACTGACTGGACTCTGCCTACCCTGTGGCCTGTACCCTGGACTGTGGATGCTGAAGTCTTCAGTAAAGGTAAAGAGACTGCCACCTTGTGTCCTCGTTATTCACTACGCCTTACATCATCGGCCATCCATTACCTACACTCTGGGAAGCCCTGGGGACACACTTCACCTGTGGGAAGGTATACCTTCTTGCTGCCATAATATCACCCCAGCGGACCCATAAGCAGCGTCAGTCACCCTGACCGAATACCACAGGTGGCATCACGAACTACCCCTTTAAAGACCTTTCCCAAAACCATAAAAACTCTTCTTTTTTGGACGTCCCTCAAAGGGCCACGGACCGGGTAGGGCCACCGTAACATCGCCTGAACCGAAGGACCCGGTGCCGAGTACCCCATTGCCCTTACGTAGGGGCGCTCCATCAGTATCTTGCTGGCATCTGCTTTTAGGCTGGTCAGTATCTTGCTGGTATAAGCGGATTGCCAAATAATATAAAATATAACTTTTATTTATTTCTAGTTAAAAAAGTGCAGACATAGTGCTAACACAAAGTGCAAGGTGCAAACGTACATCAAAAAGACAAATATAAAAACACATAGGCGTATCACCACCAAAAAGATAATATCCTGTCCTAGAATTAGACAGACTGATATCACACACAGATCCACAATGCGCCAGGGTCTATGTAACCGTTACCCTCAATGTATAGACGCTCTGGATCTGCACAACCATAGTAAGGTGGGGTAGCGTACCGATATTATTTGAGGTTTTAATATGCCTCTAGATACACACTGTACCATTTATGCGCATATTACCAAGAAACCGGTGCACACCTATTTTCATGCTCATATACAGGCAGTGACAATATGGCCATGTAAATTCCCTTGATATGCAGACATTTCACGCCTAAATCAGTATTTGTCACATGCGTATATTAACGTGTTATACTCATCCGTCTTCTGTCGGTCATCATCTGGACCTATGACAGTTCTGAGTTATAGTGGCCCGTCAGTGCGGCTTACTACTTTCAACCGCATCATTCTCTCTGGGTCCACCTTGCTGAAAAGTGCCTCCCAACGCGTTTCATAGGATAATAATCATCAGGGGATTGTGTCACCTTTACGTATACTAGATGAGCAAATCGCTGAGGCGGTCCATCTACCGACGCTTTTTATATGTTACTCTCCGGCGTTTGCACACTCGTATTTCTGGACGCCGAGAGCCTCACTTCTGGTGTACCCATATTGATGCACCCTGGAATCATGGAACGCACCTTTGTTCCAGACACTTGGACGCCGGAAACTAGGGTTGAGCGAAACGGATCGTTCATTTTCATAAGTCGCCGACTTTTGGCAAAGTCGGCGTCTCATGAAACCGAGCCGATCCCTGTGTGGGGTCTGCCATGCGGTACGCGACTTTCACGCCAAAGTCGCGTTTCAATGACGCTAAAAGCGCCATTTCTCAGCCAATGAAGGTGGACGCAGAGTGTGGGCAGCGTGATGACATAGATCTCAGTCCCCACCATCTTAGAGAAGGGCATTGCAGTGATTGGCTTGCTTTCTGCGGTGTCACAGGGGCTATAAAGGGGCGTTCCCGCCGACCGCCATCTTACTGCTGCTGATCTGAGCGTAGGGAGAGGTTGCTGCCGCTTCTTCAGAAGCAGGGATAGTGATAGGCAGGGTACATAAAGCCACAAACCGCTTGTGCTGTAGCGATTTCCACTGTCCAGCACCACCTTTTGTTTGCAGGGACAGTGGAAGCTACATTTTTTTTTCCTCAGCGCTGTAGCTCATTGGGCTGCCCTAGAAGGCTCCCTGATAGCTGTGTTGCTTTGTGTGTACGCCGCTGTGCAAACCAACTGCTTTTTTCAAAGCACAAATCCTGTTTTTCCTTCCTTTCTGCACAGCTATCTTGTGTGTTTGTCCACACTTTTGTGTGCAGCAGTCCTTTTTATAGCTGCCTGCCATACTTTTCTGAGATAACTGCAGGGAGATAAATATTGGCAAGTCTGACTCCATGCCATTGCTGTGTGTGGCATCAGTCTCTCATTGTGTGGCAACGAAAACACTGTGTAATACTTGGCCTTTTTTTTTTTTTTTGGGTACATTCTCCCTTTTCCCAAAAAAAAATTAGTGGGAGATAAATATTGGCAAGTCTGCCTCCGTGCCATTGCTGTGTGTGGCATCTGTCTCTCATTGTGTGCCACCGAAAACACTGTGTAATACTTGGCCATTTTTTTTTTTTTTGCTAAATTCTCCCTTTTCCAAAAAAAAAATTAGTGGGAGATAAATATTGGCAAGTCTGCCTCCGTGCCATTGCTGTGTGTGGCATCTGTCTCTCATTGTGTGCCACCGAAAACACTGTGTAATACTTGGCCATTTTTTTTTTGTTGCTAAATTCTCCCTTTTCCAAAAAAAAAATTAGTGGGAGATAAATATTGGCAAGTCTGCCTCCGTGCCATTGCTCTGTGTGGCATCTGTCTCTCATTGTGTGGCACCGAAAACACTGTGTAATACTTGGCCATTTTTTTTTGGGGGGGGGTACATTCTCCCTTTTCCAAAAAAAAAATTAGTGGGAGATAAATATTGGCAAGTCTGCCTCCGTGCCATTGCTGTGTGTGGCATCAGTCTCTCATTGTGTGGCACCGAAAACACTGTGTAATACTTGGCCATTTTTTTTTTTTTTTGGGTACATTCTCCCTTTTCCAAAAAAAAAATTAGTGGGAGATAAATATTGGCAAGTCTGCCTCCGTGCCATTGCTGTGTGTGGCATCTGTCTCTCGTGTGCCACCGAAAACACTGTGTAATACTTGGCCTTTTTTTTTTTAGGTAAATTCTCCCTTTTCAAAAAAAAAATTAGTGGGAGATAAATATTGGCAAGTCTGCCTCCGTGCCATTGCTGTGTGTGGTATCTGTCTCTCATTGTGTGCCACCGAAAACACTGTGTAATACTTGGCCATTTTTATTTTTTTTGCTAAATTCTCCCTTTTCCAAAAAAAAAAATTAGTGGGAGATAAATATTGGCAAGTCTGCCTCCGTGCCATTGCTGTGTGTGGCATCTGTCTCTCATTGTGTGCCACCGAAAACCACTGTGTAATACTGGGCCTCTTTTTTTTTTTAGGGTAAATTCTCCCAGAAAAAAAAAAAAAATAGTGGGAGATTAAGATTGGCATTTCTGCTTGAGTGCTGGTCCTGTGTGTGCCATCTGTCTCAAATTATTGGGGCACAGAAAACCTAGTGTGTAACATTGGGCCTGATTTTCCTTTCAGTGTCAGGCACCTATAAAGGTATATATAAATCCTACAGAAGTTTGAGTTCACCTGATAAGTTGTTTTACAGTAACAAATAGCGTTACTTTGGTTACGTTTTGCAAACAATGAGGAAGTCTAGTGGAAGAGGTCGTGGCCGTGGGCGGTCATTTGTCAGCTGGTAATGATGGTAGTGGTGGTGGAGCATCAGGTGGTCGTGGTAAAAGCAGTACAGCACCTAAGTCTCGAGTTGTTGAGCCAGGTTCGTTGTCTGGCTACACAAGGCCTCGAACGCTCTCTTTTCTGGGAGTAGGAAAACCACTTTTGAAGCCGGAGCAGGAGGAACAAGTATTGGCTTTCATTGCTGACTCTGCCTCTAACTCTTTCGCCTCCTCCTCGGAAAGTGCCAAATGTCAGAGCAGTGCATCATCAGTGGATGCTCCCGGTCAGGAACAAGTCGCTTCCTTGTGTCCTTCACTAAAAACAACAGTTAAGGATGCGTCAGTCGACACAACAGGTTATTCCATGGAGCTCTTTACACATACCGTTCCTGGGTTAGACAGTGAAACAGTTAACAGGCCATGCCCATTAGAAGTTGAATCGGACATGGAGTGCACAGATGCACAGCCACAGCCAGATTACTATGCTGTTCCTTTGACTCAGACCAGAACATTGCCCTCGCAGTGTACTGAGGCAGAATCAAACCCAGCGGAGACTACGGTGCCCCGTCACGAAGGCTATACCACCGGCTTACACGGTGACACAGACGAAATTGCACACGACATAGAAGAGGAGGTCATAGATGACCCAGTTGTGGACCCCGATTGGCAGCCATTGGGGGAACAGGGTGCAGGCGGCAGTAGTTCTGAAGCGGAGGAGGAGGAGCCGCAGCAGGCATCAACATCACAACAGGTTCCATCTACCGGGCCCGTATCTGGCCAAAAACGCGTGGCAAAAACAAAACCAGTTGGAGGACAGCGTGGCCATCCGGTTAAAGAAGCTCAGTCTGCAATGCCTGAAAAGGTATCCGATAGTAGAAAGAGTGCAGTCTGGCATTTTTTTAAACAACATCCAAATGATCAGCGCAAAGTCATGTGTCAAAAATGTTCAACTACCTTAAGCAGAGGTCAGAATCTTAAAAGTCTAAATACAAGTTGCATGCATAGACATTTATCCACCATGCATTTGCAAGCCTGGACTAACTACCAAACGTCCCTAAAGGTTGCAGCACCCTCGGCCAATGAAGCTAGTCAGCAACGCTACATCCCTTCCCTCCCTGTAAGCCGACCATTTCCCACACCACCTGCAGTATCTGTGCAGCTTTCGTTGCCAGGCCAAAGCAGTCAGGGAATCACCAGGTTAGTAGTAGGAAACACTGCATGTAGGGCACCGGCAAGAATACCATCTCCAACCCTCTCTCACTCACCCATGTCCACCGGCACCACCGCTAGTTCCACGATCTCCAGCTCTCCAGTCCAGCTCACCCTACATGAGACTCTTGTTAGGAAACGGAAGTACTCATCCTCACATCCGCGTACACAGGGTTTGAACGCCCACATTGCTAGACTAATCTCATTAGAGATGATGCCCTACCGGTTAGTTGAAAGCAAAGCTTTCAAAGCGCTGATGGACTACGCTGTACCACGCTACGAGCTACCCAGTCGGCACTTCTTTTCTAGAAAAGCCATCCCAGCCCTCCAACAGCATGTTAAAGACCGCATCGCCCATGCACTCAGGCAGTCTGTGACTACAAAGGTGCACCTGACAACAGATGCATGGACCAGTAGGCATGGCCAGGGACGTTACGTGTCCATCACAACACACTGGGTGAATGTGGTAGATGCAGGGTCCACAGGGGACAGCAATATTGGGACAGTTCTGCCTAGCCCACGGTCAAGGAAAGAGTTGGCTGTAGGCGTTCGCCCCCCCTCCTCCTCTTCCTCCTCCTTCTCCTGCAGAAGCGAGAGCTCGTCCACAGACCGCAGTAGCACATCCACTCCATCCGCAGCTGCCACTGTTGCACACCAGGTGTGCCATTATGGGACAGCTAGTGGCAAGCGTCAGCAGGCTGTATTGGCAATGAAGTGTTTGGGCGACAACAGACACACCGCGGAAGTTCTGTCCGAGTTCTTGCAGAAAGAAACTCAGTCATGGCTGGGCACTGTACATCTTGAGGCAGGCAAGGTAGTGAGTGATAACGGAAGGAATTTCATGGCTGCCATAGCCCTTTCCCAACTGAAACACATTCCTTGCCTGGCTCACACCTTAAACCTGGTGGTGCAGTGCTTCCTGAAAAGTTATCCGGGGTTACCCGACCTGCTCCTTAAAGTGCGCAGACTTTGCTTGCATATCCGCCGTTCGCCTGTACACTCCAGCCGTATGCAGAACTATCAGCGTTCTTTGAACCTTCCTCAGCATCGCCTAATCATCGACGTTGCAACAAGGTGGAACTCCACACTGCACATGCTTCAGAGAGTGTGCGAACAGAGGCGTGCTGTTATGTATTTGTGGGAGGATACACGGGCAGGCAGTTGGATGGCAGACATGGAGTTGTCAGGTGTGCAGTGGTCGAAGCTACAAGACCTGTGTCAAGTCCTTCAGTGTTTTGAGGAATGCACACGGCTGGTTAGTGCAGACAACGCCATAATAAGCATGAGCATCCCCCTAATGCGTCTGCTGATGCAAAGTTTGACGCACATAAAGGAGCAGGCGTCTGCAGCCGAGGAAGAGGAAAGCCTTGATGACAGTCAGCCATTGTCTGGTCAGGGCCGTGTAGAGGACGCGGTAGCGGGCGAAGAGGAGGAGAAGGACGAGGAGTATGATGGGGATGAGTACTTTTTTAATGAGGAAGCTTCTCCTGGGCCAACAGAAATTAGTGGCGTTGCAAGGCCGGTTCTGTTTTTTTAAGGGAGACAAGTGACGTAGATTTGCCTGTAACTGCCCCTCAAACCAGCACAACCGCAGATTTGACAACTGGAACTTTGGCCCACATGGCGGATTATGCCTTACGTATCCTCAAAAAGGACACACGCATTATTAAAATGATGAGCGATGACGATTACTGGTTGGCCTGCATCCTTGACCCTCGCTATAAAGGCAAATTGCAAAATATTATGCCACATGAGAACCTCGAACAAATATTAGCAACCAAACAAGCTACTCTTGTAGACCGTTTGATTCAGGCATTCCCAGCACACAGCGCCGGTGATGGTTCTCACACAAGCTGCAGGGGGCTACAGGGCAGAGGTGTTAGAGGTGCACAGATCAGAAGTGGCGTTGGTCAGAGGGGTTTTCTGACCAGGTTGTGGAGTGATTTCGCAATGACCGCAGACAGGACAGGTACTGCAGCATCTATTCAAAGTGACAGGAGACAACATTTGTCCAGTATGGTTACTAACTACTTTTCCTCCCTTATCGATGTTCTCCCTCAAGCGTCATTCCCATTTGATTACTGGGCATCCAAATTAGACACCTGGCCTGAATTGGCAGAATATGCATTGCAGGAGCTTGCTTGCCCAGCAGCTAGTGTGCTATCAGAAAGAGTATTCAGTGCTGCTGGTTCAATATTAACCAAAAAAAGGACTTGTCTGGCTACCCAAAATGTGGATGATCTCACCTTCATTAAAATGAACCACTCCTGGATTTCAAATTATTTTGCCCCACCTTTCCCGGCTGACACCTAGCTTCCCTATAAAAAGGTCTTGCTTGTGGACTGGTCTTACTGAGTGTTCAAATCTCTTAATTTGCAGCAGCTGTTTGACCAGCATACGACATGATTACACATCCCCCAATGGGAAAACTCCCCCCACGGGGCCGTTGTCTCACTCTCGACACTTGGCGCAAGCACCCGCTAGTTACAGTGCTGTTTGTCAGAAGAGGTGGGTGTGCTCGCTTTTGGTCGACGGCACTGCCACTGGGTCCCTCATAGTACAATGTAGTGTCTCTGGCGGTGGTGGTGCGCACCCAACGTCAGACACACCGTTGTAACATGAGGGGCCCTGGGGCGGTACCGCCGGCCACAAGAGAGTTCCCCCCCCCAGCTCAAACTGTGCTCTACCACGTGCAAAATTATCTCGCACAGCTCCACCAATGTTTAGTCTATGCGCTGACATCATTCAATGCCTGGCACTGACAAACAATACCAATTTGTTGACATCTATGATGCTAGTTAAAGTAGTCTGGGTCAGTGTCCTATATTGACACCAGTAAATACTAATTTACTGCCAAATTACTTTGTCATAAACTCTGCAGATGAGCCCACCCCTGTACCTAAGCATGCCACCCTTTTTTTTATTTATAGTTGTTTTGCGAGACATTAACATCTATTTATTTTTTGGGAGTACTAACTGTGTCAGACACTTCTTGCAATACTCCTCCACTGACCACAATGCTGCCTGCCTGTGTATCCATGTAACCGATTTAAAACTGCCATGCCTGCCTATTGTTTGTTATTTTAGGCCTTTGATAGCCTGTCTGCGGCCCCTACTTGCAATACTCCTCCACTGACCACAATGCTGCCTGCCTGTGTATCCATGTAACCGATTTAAAACTGCCATGCCTGCCTATTGTTTGTTATTTTAGGCCTTTGATAGCCTGTCTGCGGCCCCTACTTGCAATACTCCTCCACTAACCACAATGCTGCCTGCCTGTGTATCCATGTAACCGATTTAAAACTGCCATGCCTGCCAATTTTTTGTTATTTTAGGCCTTTGATAGCCTGTCTGCGGTCCCTACTTGCAATACTCCTCTACTGACCACAATGCTGCCTGGAGTGCCTGCCTGTGTATCCATGTAACCAATTTAAAACTGCCATGCCTGCCTATTGTTTGTTATTTTAGGCCTTTGTTAGCCTGTCTGCGGCCCCTACTTGCAATACTCCTCCACTGACCACAATGCTGCCTGCCTGTGTATCCATGTAACCGATTTAAAACTGCCATGCCTGCCTATTGTTTGTTATTTTAGGCCTTTGATAGCCTGTCTGCGGCCCCTACTTGCAATACTCCTCCACTGACCACAATGCTGCCTGCCTGTGTATCCATGTAACCGATTTAAAACTGCCATGCCTGCCTATTGTTTGTTATTTTAGGCCTTTGTTAGCCTGTCTGCGGCCCCTACTTGCAATACTCCTCCACTGACCACACCAATGCTGCCCATGTACCCCTGGAACCTATTTAAAAGTTCATAGAGCCTAGTTATATATTTTATTTACTATTAATAAGGCCATGATGGACTACGCTGTACCACGCTACAAGCTAACCAGTCGACACTTCTTTTGCGAGAAAAGCCATCCCAACCCTCCACCAGCATGTAAAAGACCGCATTGTCCATGCACTCTGGCAATCTGTGAGTACAAAGGTGCACCTGACAACAGACGCATGGACCTGTAGGCATGGCCACGGAAGATTACATGTCCATTACGGCGCAATGGGTTAATGTGGTGGATGCATGGTCCACAGGGGACAGCCTACTAAGTCTGTCTGCAGTCCCTAATTCAAATTGTCCTCCACTGTCTAAATCGGAGCTTCCACCTTCTGGCTTTCGGCCTATAGTATCAGAAATTAAACTGCATTTGGCCTTCAACTTTGGTTACGGCCTACTAACGGTGTCTGCCCCTGCCTGGTGTTTTTTCTCAACTGAATAAAGCTGAGCTTCAACCTTCTGGCTCTAATTTTTTTTTTTTTTTTAAGTGCTGGTTGGGGCATAATACCTCTGTTTGCTGCTCCCTGGTGTTGACCTCAACTGAATAAAGCTGAGCTTCCACCTTCTGGCTTTCGGCCTATAGTATCAGATATTAAACTGCATTTGGCCTTCAACTTTGGTTACGGCCTACTAACGGTGTCTGCCCCTGCCTGGTGTTTTTCCTCAACTGAATAAAGCTGAGCTTCAACCTTCTGGCTCTCATTAAGTGCTGTGTTTTTAAAAATTGGTGGTTAGGGCCTACTAACGGTGTCTGCCCCTCCCTGGTGTTTGCCCTCAACTGAATAAAGCTGAGCTTCCACCTTCTGGCTTTCGGCCTATAGTATCAGATATTAAACTGCATTTGGCCTTCAACTTTGGTTACGGCCTACTAACGGTGTCTGCCCCTCCCTGGTGTTTGTCCTCAACTGAAAAAAGCTGAGCTTCAACCTTCTGGCTCTCATTAAGTGCTGTGTTTTTAAAAATTGGTGGTTAGGGCCTACTAACGGTGTCTGCCCCTGCCTGGTGTTTGCCCTCAACTGAATAAAGCTGAGCTTCCGCCTTCTGGCTTTCGGCCTATAGTATCAGATATTAAACTGCATTTGGCCTTCAACATTGGTTACGGCCTACTAACGGTGTCTGCCCCTGCCTGGTGTTTTTCCTCAACTGAATAAAGCTGAGCTTCAACCTTCTGGCTCTCATTAAGTGCTGTGTTTTTAAAAATTGGTGGTTAGGGCCTACTAACGGTGTCTGCCCCTCCCTGGTGTTTGCCCTCAACTGAATAAAGCTGAGCTTCCACCTTCTGGCTTTCGGCCTATAGTATCAGATATTAAACTGCATTTGGCCTTCAACTTTGGTTACGGCCTACTAACGGTGTCTGCCCCTCCCTGGTGTTTGTCCTCAACTGAAAAAAGCTGAGCTTCAACCTTCTGGCTCTAATTTTTTTTTTTTTTTTTTTTAAGTGCTGGTTGGGGCATAATACCTCTGTTTGCTGCTCCCTGGTGTTGACCTCAACTGAATAAAGCTGAGCTTCCACCTTCTGGCTTTCGGCCTATAGTATCAGATATTAAACTGCATTTGGCCTTCAACTTTGGTTACGGCCTACTAACGGTGTCTGCCCCTCCCTGGTGTTTGCCCTCAACTGAATAAAGCTGAGCTTCAGTCTTTAGGCTTTTGGCCTAAAGTATCAGATATTAAACTGCATTTGGCCTATTAGTGTGTTTGGGCCCTTAAAACAGTGTCTGCTGCTCCTGGGTTTGCTACTCCACTGAACAAAGCAATACCGCCTGTTTAGTCCTGTTACCAATTTTGAACTGCATTTAGCCTACTTTATTCTTTGGCCCTGTATCTGTTTCCTCCTCATCCTGCCCATTGCCCAGCCACTGCTAGATGAGTCTGCTGGTACATTGACCTAGACCACTACATTCCCCTTGCACTCTACACAGCCAGAATCTGACCCTGCTGAAAGTAAGGTTCCCCTTCCCGCATGTTATACCACCTTACACAGGGACAAAGAGGAAGGTGCAAATGAAAGTGCAGGTTCCTTCATCAGGTGGGGGGGCATACTCATTGGCGACGTCACTGGCACAGGGCCCCTCAGAGTACGCAAAAGTGTCGCTGCTGGTGGGAGGCGCCCCCGCCGTGCAAACACACCGCTGTACTTTGAGGGGCCCTGTGCCAGTGCCAATGCGAACGAGTGTGCCCCCCTGCTTGCTCAGGATCACAGCACTTGCAACGTTGAAATACTTACCACTCCCTGCTCCACCGCCGTGACGTAGTCCACGATTCCTGGGCCCACTAAAACCTTGAACCAGCCCTACCCCCCACAACTTTTGCCAAATGACCCCCAAGTTCCATTGAACAACTATTATTATAAAGTTAATTAAGATTGACAAGCTTCAGAAACAAGAATGGAAGTTTTTGGCATTAAAATGGGCACTGTAGGTGTTTTCCTGGCCTCCACTCACTGCCGACTATGCTTCCCCATTAACTTGCATTGGGTTTCGTGTTTCGGTCGATCCCCGACTTTTAGCGATAATCGGCCGACTGCACTCGACTCGACTCTGGACAAAGTCGTGTTTCACAAAACCCGACTCGATCTTTAAAAAATGAAAGTCGCTCAACCCTACCGGTAACACATGCCGTAACGTCATATCCGGTGGGCGGGCATTGCCCCTAAATGCCGCCCATTCAAACGTGCGTCCCGGCGCTTTGCGCTCTCTTTGGTACAAGAAAGGGGACAGCTGTCACTCAAACCTATCTTGTACCGTTATAGATACGTGGAGAATCTCATTATCTCCTAGGTCCTAAAAAAAGGGGCATATGCAGATAAAGCTACCACGTTATAATCACAATACCACCATGGTACGAAGCTCAAAGAGAAAATCAGATAAAGGCTGAGAATCAACCCTAAAGAAAGTTTTTACACACACCTCAAAAAATGGCCCAATATAAAAAAGTACATTTGAAAAAATATTTGAAAAAATAATAATGAGAATACTGATTGAGAGTAACGTCATACTGTGGCTAAGGTATATTGATGATGTTTTCGTTATCTGGAGAGGGAATGAATCCAGTTTTATCGCTTTCGTGGCAGGTCTGAACTGCAATGAGCTGGGTCTTCATTTTACCTTTGAAGTAAATCCGTCAAAATTGCCTTTTTTGGACGTGTTGATCGAGAGGGGTAAAGATGGCCAATTGGTCACAAGTACCTTTAGAAAACCTACGGCAACAAATTCTCTCTTGAGATGGGAATCTAATCATCCAATACCACTCAAGAGAGGAATCCCTAAAGGTCAATACTTACGAGTACGGAGGAACTGCTACGATAATACCCTGTATCAAAAACAAGCCAAGGACCTAAGGGAATGTTTTCTAGAGAGGGAGTACCCCAATAAAATTTTGAAAGAAGCGTACAAATCATCTCTCACTAAACATAGAAGGGATCTATTGACCCCCACCCCTAAAAAAGAAAATGACAACAGCCTTAGACTGATTACAAAATACACGAATGGGGCAGGTGATCTACGAGAGATCATTAAAAAACACTGGTCGATTTTGCAAATGGACCATGATCTCAAGGATATCCTTACACCAGCCCCACAGATCACATTCAGGAAGGGCCGTTCAATAAAGGACAGGGTAGTCCACAGCCACTTTGCCCCTCCCCAAATACAACCTACTTGGTTAGGTAATCAAACTAGGGGATGCTATAGATGTGGGAACTGTAAATATTGTCAGTCCATACAGCAAGGTAGAGTTTTTTCGAGTAATGTAACAGGAAAGACTTTCCATATTAACCACTTTATAAACTGCAAAACCAAGGGGGTGATCTACAAAATGACGTGTGACTGCGGGCTCGAATACATCGGAAAAACGAGTAGGGAGCTCAGGAGAAGAGTTGGAGAGCATCACTGTGATACTATCAACAAAAGAGATACCCCTGTGGCAAATCACGTTAATAGAGTCCATCAAGGCGATTTAAAGATGGTTACATTTATGGTCATTGACAGAGTACACCAGTCCCAGAGAGGTGGGAACTGGGATAGGAATATTTTACAGAGAGAAAGCAGGTGGATCTATCACCTCCAAACTACAACACCATATGGTCTTAACGACCACCTTAGCTTTTCTTCCTTCCTGTAAAGACAGGGAGCAATAGGGTATCCCAGAAATAGGGATAGCCGCAGTTGAGTGGGGGCGCCACTGCGTAGGAATAGGGTGCCAACCTCCGCGGTAGGTAGGGAAGAATATAGAGAGGGTTCCGTAGGGACTCCAATAGTTGCACCCTTTTCTATCATTTCCAACATTGAGGGTACGCCGTGTCGCCTACATATATTCTCATTATTATTTTTTCAAATATTTTTTCAAATGTACTTTTTTATATTGGGCCATTTTTTGAGGTGTGTGTAAAAACTTTCTTTAGGGTTGATTCTCAGCCTTTATCTGATTTTCTCTTTGAGCTTCGTACCATGGTGGTATGGTGATTATAATGTGGTAGCTTTATCTGCATATGCCCCTTTTTTTTAGGACCTAGGAGATAATGAGATTCTCCACGTATCTATAACGGTACAAGATAGGTTTGAGTGACAGCTGTCCCCTTTCTTGTACCAAAAAGAGCGCAAAACGCCGGGACGCACGTTTGAATAGGCGGCATATAGGGGCAATGCCCGCCCACCGGATATGACGTTACGGCATGTGTTACAGGCGTCCAAGTGTCCGGAACAAAGGTGCGTTCCATGATTCCAGGGTGCATCAATATGGGTACACCGGAAGTGAGGCTCTCGGCGTCCGGAAATACGAGTGTGCAAACGCCGGAGAGTAACATATAAAAAGCGGCGGTAGATGGACCGCCTCAGCGATATGCTCATCTAGTATACGTAAAGGTGACACAATCCCCTGATGATTATTATCCTATGAAACGCGTTGGGAGGCACTTTTCAGCAAGGTGGACCCAGAGAGAATGATGCGGTTGAAAGTAGTAAGCTGCCCTGACGGGCCACTATAACTCAGAACTGTCATAGGTCCAGATGATGACCGACAGAAGACAGATGAGTATAACACGTTAATATACGCATGTGACAAATACTGATTTAGGCGTGAAATGTCTGCATATCAAGGGAATTTACATGGCCATATTGTCACTGCCTGTATATGAGCATGAAAATAGGTGTGCACCGTTTTTTTGGTAATATGCGCATAAATGGTACAGTGTGTATCTAGAGGCATATTAAAACCTCAAATAATATCGGATTCGGTACGCTACCCCACCTTACTATGGTTGTGCAGATCCAGAGCGTCTATACATTGAGGGTAACGGTTACATAGACCCTGGCGCATTGTGGATCTGTGTGTGATATCAGTCTGACTAATTCTAGGACAGGATATTATCTTTTTGGTGGTGATACACCTATGTGTTTTTATATTTGTCTTTTTGATGTACGTTTGCACCTTGCACTTTGTGTTAGCACTATGTCTGCACTTTTTTAACTAGAAATAAATAAAAGTTATATTTTATATTATTTGGGAATCCGCTTATACCATTTCAGAATTTCTTGGTTCCTTTTGAGATTTGAGTCTAGCTGGTATTGTCAGTATCTTGCTGGCAGCTGCTTTTAGGCTGGTCAGCTGATCTTGGTTGGTAACCACTCCCACCATCCTTTAAATAGTCACATGACCCATCAGTTGACGGTCCGTAATAGAGTTATTCTTTGCAGACCTGCCTGGAGTGTGGATCTCTCTTGTGTCAGTGGTATAGCTGCTGCTTCTGTGGGAGTTTGGATTCTTGGTGTCATATTCTGTGCTGCTTTGGAGCTTAGCATCAGAGCCGGAAGCTGAGTATTTTTCTTTTATCTTTTATCTCTGTCTGTCCCATGTTTGTCACTTCCCTTGTGTTTTTACCATCTGCAGTGGTTAAGCTAGCGTCCTTGCCAGACAGTGCACTAGGCAGGGTATATTGATGTGACAATCACATATGATATGATAGCAGTGGGGGGAAGGACCCACCTGGGGCGTTAGGAGAGCCTAGGGACAGGCATAGGTTGGTGTCAGGAGGCGTCCCATCCCTCACTCCCTACTTTTAGTGCCTTCCTCTTCCTTTTCCATCCAGTCGTATTTGTATGCTGTGTCATCCGCCGAACTTACCCGTGCTCGAGAGTGACACAATAGAAGATTGGTCCTTATCTAATAGGGTGCCACAATGCTAATATGTAAATCAAGAGTGTATCATCTGGAAGGGTATTACCCCTGTGACAACTTGAAAAAAGTGTTTATAAATAGATTTTTTATTTGCACATAAAGAACATAATAAACACTGATTATGAATAATAAAATAAAGTGCTTCTAGTGTTAGCGACACAAGGACATTCTATCCAGCACATGTGAGTAAAGACATCTTATACAATAATAGTGTCTGCCTACTTAAATGAGAATCTAATGTTACAAATGTAAACAATAAGACTAGATGCAAATATAGATGACAGGTATTGCTCTACAGAGGGAAAGGCCCAAACATGCTATCTAATACAGCAATATAAAAATTAAAGTGCATAGTACATATGAGTACAATTCCTTATTAGCTTAAGTGAGATAATGTAATCCTGTGTCAAGGAGAACAAAAGAGCTGATTAATTTGCATAAAAGTGTAGCACAACACACTTGAAAAATATGTAGTACAGGATGGAGATCAAGAAATTGTATTAGTCATGAATGGATGCATCATTCCAAGTGGCAACCAGCTTGGGAACCGCAATGTATAGTGAAAAAGAAAAACAACTATGTCAGCTGTGAAGGTAGATAATTATGAGTGGTAAATGTTCCCAGTATCCAGATTGTCACTAACTGGAGAGAGTGCCTCTGGCTGGATGAGTCCTGCGTCTCTTTGCCCCGACACACGTTTTGTCCTCACTTCCTCAGGTGGTGTGTCAGAGGAGAGAGACTCTGGACCTTAAATGTAAAAGGCTCACCTATAATTAGACATAAACCATGTCATGTGACTCATGGATGTGCCCGGGTAATTGGAGTTGGAGAGGACATATTGCGGGGCACATCATCATGGATCTGCCCCATCACGTGATCTGGTGTTCCCGGCAGTAGACCAGCAAGCCAGCAGCGCGGTCGTGGTAACGTCTGAGTTGTGTACCAGCGGGGTCTGATAGCCAAGGACAAGCAGGTCAAGAGGCATAGCCCAAAGAAGTGTGCACTCCGTTATCCCAAGCCTGGATGCATGATACGCCATCAGTAAATAGAATGGTAAGTGAATGAATAATGGGTGCTGGGCCTAATATGTATGGAGATAAAGATATGGAAAGTTACTGTATGAAAAATGACACATTATACATATTGAAGTGCAAGAAAATGATAGTAGTAAAAAAAATTGTTTTTCTAAAAAGTCCGGTTCGGAACCCAAACTAGACTTGAAATTGACCCCAGTCTCTGAACACCATTCAAGTCAATGGGCACCCAAACTTAAATGCTGTAAAATGGTCGGAGTCAGAGCTAGGGAACTGCAAAAGACAGCTAAATGTCAGCTAAATGTCAGCTAAATGACAGCTAAAGTTAAGTCCTCTTTTTCTCAGAAGAGGCAATTTGCATATTATATTTCCCAGAGGAGCATTGCACGGCGAATAAGCCTCCTTACCTTGACAAGCCAGAGATGGTATGTCACTCTCCATAAGGAGAAACGATACCCCTTAGACCCCAGTCCAGAGCCTCTCACCTAGCCAAATCAGTTCTCATGCTTCGTACTGACGAGGGCCAACAGCCCGAAACACCGTGTCTGCGAATTGAGATACTGATTTGGCTTTTATCCTAAGTCATATTGCACGACTCGTTAAAGGGTTGATTGTGACTTGTAGGATCGCTACTTCCAACAGGTGGCGCTATAGAGTTAAGTCCTCTTTTTCTCAGAAGAGGCAATTTGCATATAGCTAAATGGGAGTAAGAGTAGGACAACTGCCCTGCAAACAAATGTAGATAGGACAGTAACTTAAAGGGGTTCTGTCACCATGCCAATCATGGTAAAAGAGGAAGTAAATGAATAACATACAAATTTTAACAGTGCCCTTACAGAGACTGAGGCTTGCTACTGCCAGTCCAGTTACAAATTTCACCCACAGAGCAGTGTACCCCACAGAAGCAGCTTACAGATATCACACACAGAGTATGGGGCAGAGTACACCTACATTAGCAGCTTACAAATTTCACTCACAGAGTATGGAACACAGTACTGCTACAGAATCTTATAAAAAAAATTACCCACAGAGCATGGGGCAGTGCACCCCTACAGAAGAAGCTTTCAAATTTTACCAGAAGAGCCAAACTTTTATCAGCAGTAGCGTACAGTAGACCAGCCATGGAAAATAAGCTCGTAGTTTAATTCTGGATACAGCTGGAGGTCCGCCGCAAAGCTTGCTACTGCCAGTACCATCCCCTTTGACTCGTAATGCCTCCCCAATGCTGTTGCCTAAGGATTCCAGTGGTCTGAAGTGTTTCCTTTAAAATAATTAGTGTTCAAAGCAGGCAACCATGCTTGAATCCTTCAACTATGGATAATGAAATTGTACTCCATTTCTATTTTTTGTTTGTTCGAACTGGGGCCATGATTTAGAGGGCACCCGGTGAAACACAAAGTGAAGGAACTGGAGTCACTCTCAGCCATCTAATCTGAAATCGTTCACAGGTGGGGCTGCTCAGTACACACGGGTAACAGAGAATCAGAGTTCGATTCCGGAGAGGCAACCTGAAAAATATGTACCACATCCAAGGAAGTCAGCAGTCAAGCAAATTAACCACTTCTCAACAGAGATAGCAGTTGATTTTGCAAGAAAGAATAACCAACCATGACAATTTAGAGGCTCTGTAATTGGAAAGAGTAGTTATATAATTTAATGAGCTTTAGGCGCCGCCACAAAGGTAATTTTTTTTTAAGCAAACTACTCATACAGGCACATCTGCAGAGTACACAGTCTTTTACGCACAGTACCCCAGAGATGCTAATAACAAATTTCACCCACAGAGCATGTTTCCACATTTATCCCTCAGAAGCTGATAGCAAATATCACCCACAGAGCATGTTTTCACATTTCCCCCCAGAAGCTGATACCAAATTACAAATTTCACAAACAGATCATGTTTTTACATTTCCCTGAGTAAGCTGATTGAAAATGTCACACCCAGATAATAGGGCACAGTACTCCTACAGGCAGGATTGCAGAGTACACACAGTGGCTTTTGGCAAAGTACTCTCACCGATATGGGTTAGAGAATACACACAGCGGCTTTTGGCACAGTACTAGCTCAGACATGGTTGCATAAGAGTAGAAAAATATGTTAACAGGCACATTACTCCTATATAGCCTCCTATATACAGTGTGGGCCTGCACATAGCCTCCTATATACATTATGAGCCCCCATAAACCCTCCTATATACAGTGTGAACTCCTATGTAGCCTCCTATATAGTGTGAGCCCCTTAGTTGCCTAGTATATACAGTATGAACCCTCACATCCCATACACATTATTAATTAAAAAAAAACAACACATACAGACATACTCACCGACTTATGGACTGAAGCTGGATCCTTACCTTGCTTGCAGGTAGCCCAGCATCACTGCATGTAGCAGAAATCATGGTCTCCTTTGAAGCCCTGTCACAGGCAGGGTTTCAAAGGAGTTCCATAATGACAAGCATGGCGGTCATCAGCTGACCCCCAGCTGTCATGACAATTGAGCGGCGACCCATGATCTTGTTACAAGCACGCCGAAAGGCAGAATCATTAGAGATTGACAGCAGCATTTAACAGGTTAACAACCACGATTTTTAGCGGTAGGTCTGGGGTGCAATACACAGCCTTTGTCTGCCGGGTATGGAGCGGGCTCGCTGTGTATATATACTGTGAATGTTGTGAAGGAGTCAAGAGACTGAGGACATGCACGCGAGAGCCGTAAGTGTGCTGCCTGGTGACCTGCCAGGAGTGCGCAGGACCTGGCGTGCTGGAAGAGGGATTGGAGTTTGGCAGCCGGTGCAGTGAAAGAATCCACGTCCCTGCCGGAGGAGGAGTCCGGAGGCACACCAGGACGCCACAGCTACTTTTAGTCTATATAGCTTTCCACGAGCAGGTGTCTAAACTGTCAAGCCTTGGTCTTGCTGTGCCCCTGTCTATTGAGGCCTGCTGCACATACAGAAGTTTAATAGAGATAAAGATAGGACATCCTGATTGGGTACATGAAAGCTAGAGTGAATTCAGAAGGAGTGAAAATTATATAGGAAGGACTTCAAAACTGTGTTACATCCATCTACTTTTATTTTTTTTTGCTCAAAAAACTGCTTAAAAAGCAGCCAAATAATATATACTGCACTGTAATTTAAAAAACTGAAATGAATATTAGCCCGGTTTCACACATCTATGTTTCATGATTTAAGTATTAACCACTAAGAATGGACTGGCCACAGGTCTCCTGACCCAAACTCAACTACCTCATATAAGCCTATAAGGCTGTTGAGTTAGGGTCAGAAGAGCTACGGCGAGTCAATACATTGTTGTTCATACTTGATAAATAATTGTGTAAAACACAGCCTTAAAGTGTTCTTGAAGTGCATTGCTCTAAAAAAAATCCTGTAATTTGTCACACAGCACACTTGTTGATTCAGTTTATTCACAGTCAAAAAATTACAAGCAAGGTGTGAAAATCAGTTTGACTTGATAAGGAAAGAAATATGTTGTATGTAAAAACAATGTTGTTATCATGAATGAATGTATGGAAACTACATGAATTGTAGAAGGGGGAAATAAGGGAACAGCCCTGCACCTTTTTATTGTAAAGTCAAACTGAACTAATTCACACCTTCTATAATAAAAGAAATGTAATTTAGTAATGCTTGTACAGGTATATTGCCCTCTCATTGAAGATATAGGAAAAATTATAACTGAGCAAAAGGGTTAGGTTTCTCCATGTGGAGAGTGACATACCAGCTCTGGCTTGTCAAGGTAAGGAGGCTTAATCGCCGTGCAGTGCTCCTCTGGGAAATTTAATATGCAAATTGCCTCTTCAGTGAAAAAGAGGACTTGAACTCTATAGCGCCACCTATTGGAAGTAGCGATCCTACAAGTCACAACGAGTCTTTCAATATGACTTAGGATAAAAGCCAAATCAGTATCTCAATTCACAGACACGGTGTTTCGGGCTGTTGGGCCTGTTACCCCTTAGACCTCAGTCCAGAGCCTCTCACCTAGCCAAATCAGTTCTCATGCTTCGCACTGACAAGGACTAACATCCCGAAACAGCCCGAGTTCAAGTCCTCTTTTTCTCTGAAGAGGCAATTTGCATATTAACTGGGCAAAAAAACTAATTATAGCTAGGGAACTGAGAGAGAGTTGACATCACCCTTCATTGAAGTAGGGGACTACTGTAGTGACCGGATAATTGCAACAGGAGATTTGCTTTGGGAAAAAGACACCAAGACTGAAATTAGTTTACGCAGAGGCAGGGAAGTACACTTAACAGGCATAAAATTCCTCTGATCACAGCACGACTCACAGACCTTTTGGAGCCAGTGGTCAGTGATGAATATTAGGATTTACATTGATCCGATATTTCTGGAAGATATATTTTTGCCATCATAGCGAAGGAAAGAAAATAAGGCATTAACTCACATCATCGTAAAGCCAGCAGAATCCCTCCAACTTAATATTGGTCAGATGGATGGTGCTATCCTTGCCATGTTTCATCTCTATTAACAGAAAAAAAACTCAAAAATTGAGCTTGGTTTAAGTTGGTATACATGTAGCATATAAACACATGTTCACTTTGGCCATGAAGTATTAAAAAGCTACAAGAAACTGTAATGCCTACAGTAACACCGTACGCAGTGAAGAGGCAGTGACCCACAAAGTTCAAGCACAAAAGCCTCTTTAATATGTTACTTCACACATAAAGGTGCATAGCATTTTGTAGTACATGACATCAAAGTTCAATACACACACAGTTTCATCTCATCTCAGTGCCCGTTTCATAGCACTACACATCATACGGCTTTAGATTACAGTCCCTAAACAGGCTTGACTTCCCTTTGTCCAGTTTCCCTGGGTGACCGCATGCCATATTAAAGTCCCCAAACACAGCTTTACATGTTACAGACACTACACAAGCAAGTCCTCCTCTGACTAGTTCCCGTGAGCATCCTGTAGAGCTATATCACAGACTCTTTACTCACACAGCCGTACACAGCCCAGGATATCCTCCGGAGAGCAGCCGGGCACCATATCCACCTGTTTGCAATTGTTGCACATGCCAGTCCTCTTTCGGGCACAAGACATCCACCTCCAGTTCATCTCCGGGCACAGGACTGTCCACATCCGACTCCTTCGGGTATAGGACATCCACCTCCAGTACACCCCCGGGCACAGGACTGTCCACATCCGACTCTTTCAGGCACATGACTGTCCACATCCGACTCTTTTGGGGACAGGACATCCATCTCTGATTCACCTCTTGGCACAGGACTGTCCACATCCGATACCAGTTACCATGGACAACTTGTATTGCTGTGTATGCTGCGAGTGCCAGGCTATTCAGCTGCCATAGCTGCTGGCTCCACTGGCCTGTGCCTCCATGCACTCAGCCAGCACTCTGCAGGCCTCTGCTCTGCACACCAGCACATACCAGACTGACACTGACTTTGCACCTGACACCTGACACACATACCCCTTACTGCAGGGTTTTTAACAAACAAACCTGTGGCTTTCAGCCACATGGAAAACCCGGAATGAAAATCCGTTACTTCCATGCACACCTATGGACTTCATCTGTCTCCATGCACAACCTGGGAAGAACACACAGCGACCTCTACCTGTGACACGAGTCACTGCCTCACAAAGCAAAATAAACATAAACGCTGCTGTAACTAAATAAGTAAAAATGTCCAATGCAACTACACAACCAATAGGACAAAAAATATATAACATATATCACCCCATATAACTAATACCACCTCCTCAAAAAAAGGGGTGAAACAACAGAAATACAAAACCAATATGGTAAAATATAAATTTTATTATAATGATATTAAAATACACATTAAAAAAAGGGGAAAAGAAAACCAACAGAACAATACAAATAACCCCTAGTGCAATAATTGGAGTGGGTTTATAGACAGAAAAATAGACATATAGTGCAAAAAATATATCCCATATCACATAGCTAACATCTGTTTTGCAAGCCTGCATTCAGAGAATCAAAGAAGCAAAGGGGAATGAGATAGAGCAGAGATCCTATAATATTAAACAGTCCATACCAAATAGTATCCTGCTAGCTCCAACGCACGTTTCGCCTGGACATGGCTTTTTCCTTGAAAAAGCCTATTACCGCACCACCTAATATAAACCCCCTATCGTATCAGGGTTGTCAAAGAATATATACCTCCTGTCAGCTGTTATTCAGACCTCTGAACAATACTACTAGCTATGGACCATATTAAAACTATATATATATATATCACATTAAAATTATTAAATATATGTTTGCTACAAAAAGCGAATATGTGTAAAAATGTATAAAAAAGTGTAGAAATAACTACCTTTATTATTATTAAAAAAGCTTAAAAACATACAATCTCCATGGATTTAGCAGGTTGGCGGGAGTTCAGCACAACATACATTTTCCTGCGGACCACACTTCCACATGGTAAGAACTGTTATTGCCAAGTTCATTCCAGCACATAAGTGTGATTAATTTACCAGGTACGGGCACCACATATGTCTATGGTCATTTTGGTGGAATGTATATATACCTGGATGTACGGTACATGTTCTAAGGAGTAAGCAGGTTGACGGCTCACACAGCAGTTGGCAATTGGATTTTCCATAACGTGCAGCGTGTCATCCTGATCATCTATTGCTGTACATATTCATGTGGTTTGGTTGCATTCCTGTAGCTATTGCTGGTCCTTTTGGAGAGGCCCCCAAACGCAGGACGACAGGGTACTCGAATCCGGGTCTCTCGGTTCTGAGGATGTCACGGTGGCCCGACCTGGTCCGTGGTCCTGCTAAGGGGCGCCCAATAAAAGGTGTAGATGGTGGTGTAGGTCGCAGTAAATAACGAGGACACAGAGTTGCAGTCTCTTTACCTCTTTACTGAAGTCTTTGGCATCCGCAATCCAGAGCACTGTTAACAGGGCTGGCTGAGACCGGCCGGCCCGAAGGCTCATCCAGAGTTCCCTTTGCAGGTGTAAATCAGTGCCTATCTACTAGTGCCTGGGCAGGGCCGGCTCCAGGTTTTTGAGGGCCCCGGGCGAAAGAGTCTCAGTGGGCCCCCTCTTTAACACATACCACGATTCCTGATGCACAGATACAGCACAGAAATATAGCACAGCCACGTAGCATATAACACAGCCCACGTAGCATATAGCACAGCCACGTAGCATACAGCACAGCCATGTAGTATATTGCACAGGCCACGTAACATCTAACACATCCCACGTAGCATATAGCACAGCCACGTAGAATGTAACACAGCCACATAGTATATAGCACAGCCACGTAGTATATAACAGCCCACGTAGTATATAGCACAGCACGTAGTATATAGCAAATCCATGTAGTATATAGCACAGCCACGTAGTATATAGCACTGCCACGTAGTATATAGCACAGCCACGTAGTATATTGCACAGTCACATAGTATATTGCACAGCCCCGTAGTATATAACACAGCCCATGCAGTATACAGCACAGCCCATATAGTATATAACACAGCCCACGTAGTATACAGCACAGCGCTCGTAGTATATATAGCACAGCCCATGCAGTATATAGCACAGCCCACGTAGTATACAGCACAGCACATGTAGTATAGCACAGCCTCGTGACGTAGTATATAACATTACACCGCCCATGTAGTATAACACAGCCAGCCATTTAGAATATATAGTAGTCTACGACAAGTCCCAGCCAGCATAGCTAACATACCATATTGTAGCTGGCTGCACACAAGTCCCAGAGGACCCAGACAGTACTGTCTTGCAAGTAAGTTGCAGAGACCATCCACTCCTGCCGCCGCCTGTACGGGTCGTACTCGTACCTTGTCCTCAGGAGTCGGCTCCCAGGCAGCATCCCCTCGCCCCTGCAATGCGTTGGGACCGAAGACTCACTCACTCAGTCATTGCTTCACGTGGCGCCGCTGTCCCCTTTGTGATGCACCAACCGTGCACCTGACTGCAGCTGCTGCTCGTCTTCTGCTTGGCGCTGCCGAGTGCCGCTGGACCTGTCCTGGACGGTGGACGTGGAATGGATGATCCTCTTTTGATCTCTTGTTGCCTCTTAGGATGACGAGCTCTAGATACTCTCACCCGCCCGGAAGTGACAGGACAGATGACCGCCGGCCCGGAAGTGACTCTCTATGTATCCATGGTGACGGCGGAGGTGAGTATTGCGCAGCGCAGCGCCAGCAAAACCCTCAGAGACTCTGTGCCGCCTGCTGCCGGGGTGCCGGCGCGGCAGGGATGATTGATGTGCTCCGCCAGGCTCCGAGTCCTGGCTGGGAGAGGGGTTTGAATGACAGTCTGTCACCTAAGAGTCACACACAGCAGGGATGTAGTCCGGCTGCGGGGCCCCAGGAGCGCATGTGTGTGTACAGTACTTGTATGTTACTGCCATAAATGGGCCCCCCCGTCTTGCCAGGGCCCCGGCACTTGCCCGGGTACGCCGTGTGCTGACGCCGGCCCTGCGCCTGGGTGTTGTAGTACTTCCCTGAGCACCACAGGATAGTCCTCACAACTGTCGTGTATGTTTCTGTTCTTTCTCTCCGTCCCCCAGATGATATGGATAGGACGCACCCGTATGATGGGGTAGGCCTGGAGTTATTTTATAGGGACCCTAGAGACGCCCCTCTCCCACAATTGCCTCCGTTGTCTTCATTAGGTGATTTAGGTGAGGCAGCCAACCTAAAATTAACTGCCCTGCCGTTGGTTTGAAGTAATGCGTAGAGCCCAATACTTCCTCGGCGTTCCGGCCACCGGCTACACGCCTCAGTAGGATGTTGCCGATCTCGGGGCACGACTCCTGCTGGTTCTATCGCCTTTGTGCTGTGATCTCGTTTCTCACTTCTCCACAATATACTTCACTTCGTGTCCTTTCTTAAGATGCCGCCGCAATGAAGTGCAGGCGCGGCTCCGTAACGATCTGTCCTTTTCGCTAGGCCTCTGCCAGGATCCCACCCCTGACAGGGACCCCCTGGATCTTCCCAAGTAACGCTCTTCTCTCACTAGATGTTACCTGGGCAAAACCCAGTCAGCTTCTCTCTAACTTCCTATCCAACCCCCAGTTTTACCAGAGTGTGAGGAGTGGCCTAATGCATAGAACCCTTTGCTCCCCCTGGTGTCCAGAGTGTGAAGTGTAATGTTTGACTGTGATACCTGGTCAGGTGAACTCCTTTAGTGCCATCAGACGTACCATCACTCCCCTTAGTGGCGGAGCGTCAGTACTGCAACGACCAGGACTCTGATCGGGATGATCCTACTCTGTCTAAAAACCTTACCATGTGTCAGGTTCCAGACCTGTGGACACCATTCTAGGGTAGCTCTTAATTGTAATTTCCAGCTCAAGAGAGGGAGGCCACACACCAGCTTGCACAGAATGCAAAAATACAAAGAAAAAACACAAATTGAGCTTGGTTTAAGTTGGTATACATGCAGCACATAAATGCATGTTCATTTTGGCCTTGAAGCATAAAAATAAATAAATAATATTAGACAGCACAGGACAGTCCCAATCATGGTCACCTTGTCAACAGTGGGATGGCTTTTATGCTATTTTTGATCAAAAACGGTATTTCTAAGAACTCTTTGTTATTTAGATGCACTTTTGTTTTATACTTATTCAGTTACAGCAGGGTTTATGCTTATTTTGCTTCTTGTAGGTTTTTTATCTCTATTAGCAGGTAAAATCATGATAAAAAAACATGATGACAATATCTACTGCTTGGGACCTCCATGGGAAAAGTTATTCTGTAAGTTGGGAATGTCATAAAATTCTAAAGTACCTAACACATCCCAAAACCAGCCTCCACATGAGGTCACCAAGCGGAGGTATGTGAGCGTAACCGTGATCTAATAAAAAGCAGAATTTGGGTTTTGTCATTTGTCAATCCTGGAAGGTGCAATTTGCTATGGTTATGTCAATTTTACTAAGTAGTACCTCGCTCCGCTAAGCTCGGAGCCTTTTCCGTGACAGAGGTTTAGTAATTTTCTTTTGTTATCCCTTTTATTTCATGTAATTGCATATTCTGTATTGTTTTTTCCCATTTTGTATCATCTTTGCATATATTTGTATAAGCACTGCCTGCTTTTCCGCATTAAATAAAATTGAATAGCTCTGTTCCTCTTGCTCTGTAAACCGCACTGCTAAAGCCATATGCTACTTATAACGGGTGTCAAATCAGCCTGCATAAGTGATTGATGGTGACAGCTAGTAGTTCATTTTGGTATTGTGAAGTTGGCAATGACAGTATTGAGGTATATATATATATATATATATATATATATATATATATATATATATATATATATATATATATATATATACTAGCTGTACTACCCGGCTTCGCCCGGGTTAATGACTGCTGTTAGCAAAATAGAATGTGTTAACAAAAATTTATTCTGCACACAAAAACCACAAAACAAATAGATAGAAATGTAATTATTAAAAGGCAAAAACCAAGCTAATAGAAGAATTTCACAACATATATTAGCTTTGTGATACTGAGAATGTCTTTGTTGCCTATATTAACCAATCAGAGCTCAGGTTAATTAACTGTAGCAAAATAGAAGCTGAGCTGTGATTGGTTGCTATTGGCAGCCTGATAAATCCCCAGCCAACAGGAAGCCCTCCCCCCTGGCAGTATATATTAGCTCACACATACACATAATAGACAGGTCATGTGACTGACAGCTGCCGTATTTCCTATATGGTACATTTGTTGCTCTTGTAGTTTGTCTGCTTATTAATCAGATTTTTATTTTTGAAGGACAATACCAGACTTGTGTGTGTTTTAGGGCGAGTTTCATGTGTCAAGTTGTGTGTGTTGAGTTGCGTGTGGCGACATGCATGTAGCGACTTTTGTGAGATGAGTTTTGTGTGGCGACATGCGTGTAGCAACATTTTGTGTGTCGAGTTGCATGTGACAGGTTAGTGTAGCAAGTTGTGTGCAGCAAGATTTGTGCATGGCGAGTTTTGCGCGTGGCGAGTTTTATGTGTGGTGCGTTTTGAGTATGTGCAAGTTTTGTGTGAGGCAACTTTTGCATGTGGTGCAACTTTTGTACATGTGGCAATTTTTCTGTGTGTGCAAGTTTTGCATGAGGTGAGTTTTCCATGAGGTGAGTTTTGCGCGTTGCGAGTTTTGAGTGGTGACTTTTGTGTTTCGACTTTTATGTGGCGAGGTTGGTGTGTGTGTGGTGAATTGTGTGCTGAGGGTCGTATGTGTGTTCAAGCACGTGGTAGTGTGTGGTGCATTTTGTGTTTGTGTTCATATCCCCGTGTGTGGTGAGTATCCCATGTCAGGGCCCCACCTTAGCAACTGTACGGTATATACTCTTTGTCGCCATCGCTCTCATTCTTTAAGTCCTCATTGTTCACATCTGGCAGCTGTCAATTTTCCTCCAACACTTTTCCCTTCACTTTTTCCCCATTATGTAGATAGGGGCAAAATTGTTTGGTGAATTGGAACGCGCGGGGTTAAAATTTCACCTCACAACATAGCCTATGACGCTCCCGGGGTCCAGACGTGTGACTGTGCAAAATTTTGTGGCTGTAGCTGCGACGGTGCAGATGCCAATCCCGGACATACACACATACATACATACACACATTCAGCTTTATATATTAGATATACCTGTATGTAATCTCCTGTATATAGTATATATCTGTGTGTCATCTCCTCCTGTATATAGTATATACCTGTATGTCATCTCCTCCTATACATAGCATATACCTGTATGTCATCTCCTCCTGTATATACTATATACCTGTAGGTAATCTGCTCCTGTATATAGTATATACCTGTGTGTCATCTCCTCCTGTATGTAGTATGTACCTGCATGTCATCTCCTCCTCTATATAGTATATACCTGTGTGTCATCTCTCCTGTATATAGTATATATCTGTGTGTCATCTCCTCCTGTATATAGTATATACCTGTGTGTCATCTCCCCTGTAAATAGTATATACCTGTGTCATCTCCTCCTGTATATAGTATATAGCTGTATGTCATCTCCTCCTGTATTAGCCCTCGTTCACACGTTATTTGGTCAGTATTTTTACCTCAGTATTTTTAAGCTAAAATGGCAGCCTGATAAATCCCCAGCCAACAGTAAGCCCACCCCCTGGCAGTATATATTAGCTCACACATACACATAATAGACTGGTCATGTGACTGACAGCTGCCGGATTCCTATATGGTACATTTGTTGCTCTTGTAGTTTGTCTGCTTATTAATCAGATTTTTATTTTTGAAGGATAATACCAGACTTGTGTGTGTTTTAGGGCGAGTTTCGTGTGTCAAGTTGTGTGTGTTGAGTTGCGTGTGGCGACATGCATGTAGGGACTTTTGTGAGATGAGTTTTGTGTGGCGACATGCGTGTAGCAACTTTTTGTGTGTCGAGTTGCATGTGACAGGTTAGTGTAGCAAGTTGTGTGCAGCAAGTTTTGCGCATGGCGAGTTTTGCGCGTGGCGAGTTTTATGTGTGGTGCCTTTTGAGTATGTGCAAGTTTTGTGTGAGGCAACTTTTGCATGTGTTGCAACTTTTGTGCATGTGGCAATTTTTCTGCGTGTGCAAGATTTGCGTGTGGCGAGTTTTCCATGAGGTGAGTTTTGCACGTGTGGCGAGTTTTGCATGTGGAGAGTTTTGCGCGTGGCGAGTTTTGAGCGGCGACTTTTGTGTTTCTACTTTTATGTGGCGAGGTTGGTGTATGTGTGGTGAAATGTGCGCTGAGGGTGGTATATGTGTTTGAGCACGTGGTAGTCTGTGGTGCATTTTGTGTGTGTGTTCATATCCCCGTGGTGGTGTGGCGATTATCCCATGTTGGGGCACCACCTTAGCAACTGTACAGTATATACTCTTTGGCGCCATCGCTGTCATTCTTTAAGTCCCCCTTGTTCACATCTGGCAGCTGTTAATTTGCCTCCAACACTTTTCCTTTCATTTTTTCCCCATTATGAAGATAGGGGCAAAATTGTTTGGTGAATTGGAAAGCGCGGGGTTAAAATTTCACCTCACAACATAGCTTTGACGCTCTCGGGGCCCAGACGTGTGACTGTGCAAAATTTTGTGCCTGTAGCTGCGACGCCTCCAACACTTTTCCTTTCACTTTTTCCCCATTATGTAGATAGGGGCAAAATTGTTTGGTGAATTGGAAAGCACGGGGTTAAAATTTCACCTCACAACATAGCCTATGACGCTCTCGGGGTCCAGACGTGTGACTGTGCAAAATTTTGTGGCTGTAGCTGCGACGGTTCAGATGCCAATCCCGGACATACATACATACATACATACATACATACACACACACACACATTCAGCTTTATATATTAGACTAGCTGTACTACCCGGCTTCGCCCGGGTTAATGACTGCTGTTAGCAAAATAGAATGTGTTAACAAAAATTTATTCTGCACACAAAAACCACAAAACAAATAGATAGAAATGTAATTATTAAAAGGCAAAAACCAAGCTAATAGAAGAATTTCACAACATATATTAGCTTTGTGATACTGAGAATGTCTTTGTTGCCTATATTAACCAATCAGAGCTCAGGTTAATTAACTGTAGCAAAATAGAAGCTGAGCTGTGATTGGTTGCTATTGGCAGCCTGATAAATCCCCAGCCAACAGGAAGCCCTCCCCCCTGGCAGTATATATTAGCTCACACATACACATAATAGACAGGTCATGTGACTGACAGCTGCCGTATTTCCTATATGGTACATTTGTTGCTCTTGTAGTTTGTCTGCTTATTAATCAGATTTTTATTTTTGAAGGACAATACCAGACTTGTGTGTGTTTTAGGGCGAGTTTCATGTGTCAAGTTGTGTGTGTTGAGTTGCGTGTGGCGACATGCATGTAGCGACTTTTGTGAGATGAGTTTTGTGTGGCGACATGCGTGTAGCAACATTTTGTGTGTCGAGTTGCATGTGACAGGTTAGTGTAGCAAGTTGTGTGCAGCAAGATTTGTGCATGGCGAGTTTTGCGCGTGGCGAGTTTTATGTGTGGTGCGTTTTGAGTATGTGCAAGTTTTGTGTGAGGCAACTTTTGCATGTGGTGCAACTTTTGTACATGTGGCAATTTTTCTGTGTGTGCAAGTTTTGCATGAGGTGAGTTTTCCATGAGGTGAGTTTTGCGCGTTGCGAGTTTTGAGTGGTGACTTTTGTGTTTCGACTTTTATGTGGCGAGGTTGGTGTGTGTGTGGTGAATTGTGTGCTGAGGGTCGTATGTGTGTTCAAGCACGTGGTAGTGTGTGGTGCATTTTGTGTTTGTGTTCATATCCCCGTGTGTGGTGAGTATCCCATGTCAGGGCCCCACCTTAGCAACTGTACGGTATATACTCTTTGTCGCCATCGCTCTCATTCTTTAAGTCCTCATTGTTCACATCTGGCAGCTGTCAATTTTCCTCCAACACTTTTCCCTTCACTTTTTCCCCATTATGTAGATAGGGGCAAAATTGTTTGGTGAATTGGAACGCGCGGGGTTAAAATTTCACCTCACAACATAGCCTATGACGCTCCCGGGGTCCAGACGTGTGACTGTGCAAAATTTTGTGGCTGTAGCTGCGACGGTGCAGATGCCAATCCCGGACATACACACATACATACATACACACATTCAGCTTTATATATTAGATATACCTGTATGTAATCTCCTGTATATAGTATATATCTGTGTGTCATCTCCTCCTGTATATAGTATATACCTGTATGTCATCTCCTCCTATACATAGCATATACCTGTATGTCATCTCCTCCTGTATATACTATATACCTGTAGGTAATCTGCTCCTGTATATAGTATATACCTGTGTGTCATCTCCTCCTGTATGTAGTATGTACCTGCATGTCATCTCCTCCTCTATATAGTATATACCTGTGTGTCATCTCTCCTGTATATAGTATATATCTGTGTGTCATCTCCTCCTGTATATAGTATATACCTGTGTGTCATCTCCCCTGTAAATAGTATATACCTGTGTCATCTCCTCCTGTATATAGTATATAGCTGTATGTCATCTCCTCCTGTATTAGCCCTCGTTCACACGTTATTTGGTCAGTATTTTTACCTCAGTATTTTTAAGCTAAAATGGCAGCCTGATAAATCCCCAGCCAACAGTAAGCCCACCCCCTGGCAGTATATATTAGCTCACACATACACATAATAGACTGGTCATGTGACTGACAGCTGCCGGATTCCTATATGGTACATTTGTTGCTCTTGTAGTTTGTCTGCTTATTAATCAGATTTTTATTTTTGAAGGATAATACCAGACTTGTGTGTGTTTTAGGGCGAGTTTCGTGTGTCAAGTTGTGTGTGTTGAGTTGCGTGTGGCGACATGCATGTAGGGACTTTTGTGAGATGAGTTTTGTGTGGCGACATGCGTGTAGCAACTTTTTGTGTGTCGAGTTGCATGTGACAGGTTAGTGTAGCAAGTTGTGTGCAGCAAGTTTTGCGCATGGCGAGTTTTGCGCGTGGCGAGTTTTATGTGTGGTGCCTTTTGAGTATGTGCAAGTTTTGTGTGAGGCAACTTTTGCATGTGTTGCAACTTTTGTGCATGTGGCAATTTTTCTGCGTGTGCAAGATTTGCGTGTGGCGAGTTTTCCATGAGGTGAGTTTTGCACGTGTGGCGAGTTTTGCATGTGGAGAGTTTTGCGCGTGGCGAGTTTTGAGCGGCGACTTTTGTGTTTCTACTTTTATGTGGCGAGGTTGGTGTATGTGTGGTGAAATGTGCGCTGAGGGTGGTATATGTGTTTGAGCACGTGGTAGTCTGTGGCGCATTTTGTGTGTGTGTTCATATCCCCGTGGTGGTGTGGCGATTATCCCATGTTGGGGCACCACCTTAGCAACTGTACAGTATATACTCTTTGGCGCCATCGCTGTCATTCTTTAAGTCCCCCTTGTTCACATCTGGCAGCTGTTAATTTGCCTCCAACACTTTTCCTTTCATTTTTTCCCCATTATGAAGATAGGGGCAAAATTGTTTGGTGAATTGGAAAGCGCGGGGTTAAAATTTCACCTCACAACATAGCTTTGACGCTCTCGGGGCCCAGACGTGTGACTGTGCAAAATTTTGTGCCTGTAGCTGCGACGCCTCCAACACTTTTCCTTTCACTTTTTCCCCATTATGTAGATAGGGGCAAAATTGTTTGGTGAATTGGAAAGCACGGGGTTAAAATTTCACCTCACAACATAGCCTATGACGCTCTCGGGGTCCAGACGTGTGACTGTGCAAAATTTTGTGGCTGTAGCTGCGACGGTTCAGATGCCAATCCCGGACATACATACATACATACATACATACACACACACACACATTCAGCTTTATATATTAGATATACCTGTATGTAATCTCCTGTATATAGTATATATCTGTGTGTCATCTCCTCCTGTATATAGTATATACCTGTATGTCATCTCCTCCTATACATAGCATATACCTGTATGTCATCTCCTCCTGTATATACTATATACCTGTAGGTAATCTGCTCCTGTATATAGTATATACCTGTGTGTCATCTCCTCCTGTATGTAGTATGTACCTGCATGTCATCTCCTCCTCTATATAGTATATACCTGTGTGTCATCTCTCCTGTATATAGTATATATCTGTGTGTCATCTCCTCCTGTATATAGTATATACCTGTGTGTCATCTCCCCTGTAAATAGTATATACCTGTGTCATCTCCTCCTGTATATAGTATATAGCTGTATGTCATCTCCTCCTGTATTAGCCCTCGTTCACACGTTATTTGGTCAGTATTTTTACCTCAGTATTTTTAAGCTAAAATGGCAGCCTGATAAATCCCCAGCCAACAGTAAGCCCACCCCCTGGCAGTATATATTAGCTCACACATACACATAATAGACTGGTCATGTGACTGACAGCTGCCGGATTCCTATATGGTACATTTGTTGCTCTTGTAGTTTGTCTGCTTATTAATCAGATTTTTATTTTTGAAGGATAATACCAGACTTGTGTGTGTTTTAGGGCGAGTTTCGTGTGTCAAGTTGTGTGTGTTGAGTTGCGTGTGGCGACATGCATGTAGGGACTTTTGTGAGATGAGTTTTGTGTGGCGACATGCGTGTAGCAACTTTTTGTGTGTCGAGTTGCATGTGACAGGTTAGTGTAGCAAGTTGTGTGCAGCAAGTTTTGCGCATGGCGAGTTTTGCGCGTGGTGAGTTTTATGTGTGGTGCCTTTTGAGTATGTGCAAGTTTTGTGTGAGGCAACTTTTGCATGTGTTGCAACTTTTGTGCATGTGGCAATTTTTCTGCGTGTGCAAGATTTGCGTGTGGCGAGTTTTCCATGAGGTGAGTTTTGCACGTGTGGCGAGTTTTGCATGTGGAGAGTTTTGCGCGTGGCGAGTTTTGAGCGGCGACTTTTGTGTTTCTACTTTTATGTGGCGAGGTTGGTGTATGTGTGGTGAAATGTGCGCTGAGGGTGGTATATGTGTTTGAGCACGTGGTAGTCTGTGGCGCATTTTGTGTGTGTGTTCATATCCCCGTGGTGGTGTGGCGATTATCCCATGTTGGGGCACCACCTTAGCAACTGTACAGTATATACTCTTTGGCGCCATCGCTGTCATTCTTTAAGTCCCCCTTGTTCACATCTGGCAGCTGTTAATTTGCCTCCAACACTTTTCCTTTCATTTTTTCCCCATTATGAAGATAGGGGCAAAATTGTTTGGTGAATTGGAAAGCGCGGGGTTAAAATTTCACCTCACAACATAGCTTTGACGCTCTCGGGGCCCAGACGTGTGACTGTGCAAAATTTTGTGCCTGTAGCTGCGACGCCTCCAACACTTTTCCTTTCACTTTTTCCCCATTATGTAGATAGGGGCAAAATTGTTTGGTGAATTGGAAAGCACGGGGTTAAAATTTCACCTCACAACATAGCCTATGACGCTCTCGGGGTCCAGACGTGTGACTGTGCAAAATTTTGTGGCTGTAGCTGCGACGGTTCAGATGCCAATCCCGGACATACATACATACATACATACATACACACACACACACATTCAGCTTTATATATTAGATTCCATGATGCATATAACATACGCTCACTGTGAGTTCCCCAATAACTGGTCTTGGAGTGGAAACAGGTGTGGCCACGTCCATCACTTGTCAGTCAATTAACCTGACAATTGAAGGCAGCAGCATTGCGTTCCCTTGACAAACTGATGACAGCGGTGGATCTGTGTGATCTCCTCGATATCATCCATAACAAAACTGATGGCAGTGGTTGGATCTGCATGGCCCTCTGACTGTTATCCTTGACGGGAATGCTTCAAATGTCAGGCTTCAAACACTACTCTATATCATTGTCTACAAATACAGGATTTCTGGTCTCAGGTACATAGAGTCGTCACCCAGCACCTAGTTCCTAATGTTCCAATGACTCTACATGGGCTATTCTAAGCTCACTGAATGACCAAAGAAGTCCACAGAATCTTACACTTCACAGCAGTGGCAGCCTGCAAAGTAATTTACCAAGCATGGAAATAAGTGCCTCCATCAACTAACAGGTACCAATAAAGAATATTGATAGGAGTCCATCCTATACACAGTGAATTATAGCAAAGCTACTACACAGCAGAGGATGATAATAGAGCTGGGGGAGCCCAAACGACAGCTTATTGAAAGATTTCAGTGAAGCCAATCAACAAGCTTTTTATGCATTCAATAATATATACAGCTCTGGCAAAAATTAAGAGCCCACCACATCAAAACCCTGTCATGGGCAGCCCAATCTCCAGACCTGAACCCCATTGAAAACCTCTGGAATGTAATCAATAGGATGATGGATAATCACAAGCATCAAACAAAGAAGAACTGCTTACATTTTTGCGCCAGGAGCAGTGTGAAAGACTTGTAGAAAGCATGCCAAGACGCATGAAAGCTGTGATTAAAAGCCATGGTTATTCCACAAAATATTGATTTCCGAACTCTTCCCGAGTTAAAACATTAGTATTTTATAAACGTACCAGAACTGAGAGCTTGATATTCCAAAAAATAACTATTCATACTAAACAATAACTTTTGCCATTATAAGTTTGAAAAAGTACATCTTTATTCCTAATTAGTGTTGAGCATTCCGATACCGTAAGTATCGGGTATCGGCCGATATTTGCGGTATCAGAGTTCCGATACTTTCAGTATATCGGATACTGGAATTGGAAGTTCCCATAATTCAAAGTGCCCGAATTCAGCCAATGAGGAATGATTAGAAGTGTGGGCACATTCTGTTCTGCATGGTGGGCATGTAACTACTGGCATGGCTGTGATTGGCTGCTGAAATGATGTCATGATGCACTATAAGAGTCGCTGCCACCATTTTGGGCTCACTCTGCTGTGAATTCAGTTAGGGACAGGACGCTGTGTTCTGACTGAGGGCCTGTTTAGAGAGGGCGATTTGCTTAATTGCGCTTTACCCAGGCTAATTTAGCAACCGCTGTGTGAGAACTTTGCTTTTGCCTTGCAGCGCCATTTACGGCTGTCTGCAAGGTCTCTATTTGTGTGAGTGCACATCGCTCTGTAGTCTGTCCGCATCCACAGCCAGTTGTAGTCAGCTCAGGGTGCATCACTGCCTCATACTGTTCAATCCATTGTCCTTTTTTGCAATTAATGCATCCTGCTGCACATTTTTTCAAATATTTCCTATTAGTGGCTTTCCATCCATATCCAGCTAAATTGTGGAAAAACACTGCATAGGATAACATAGAGGAGGTTTTTTGGCCTTGCAGCGCCATTTACGGCTGTCTGCATGGTCTCTGTGTGAGTGCACATCGCTCTGTAGTCTGTCTGTAGCCGCAGCCGGTTGTAGTCAGCTCAGGGCGCGTCACTGCCTCATACCGTTCAATCCATTGCTGCACATTTTTTCAAATATTTCCTATTAGTGGCTTTCCATCCGTATTCAGCTAAATTGTGGAAAAACACTACATAGGATTACATAGAGGAGCATTTTTTGGCCTTGCAGCGCCGTTTACAGCTGTCTACATGGTCTCTGTGTGAGTGCACATCGCTCTGTAGTCTGTCCGCAGCCACAGCCGGTTGTAGTCAGCTCAGGGTGCGTCACTGCCTCATACCATTCAATCCATTGTCCTTCTTTGCAATTATTGCAGCCTGCTTCAAATTTTTTCAAATATTTCCTATTAGTGTCTTTCCATCCGTATCCAGATAAATTGTGGAAAAACACTACAAAGGATTACATAGAGGAGCTTTTTTTGGCCTTGCAGCGCCGTTTACAGCTGTCTGCACGGTCTCTGTGTGAGTGCACATCGCTCTGTAGTCTGTCCGCAGCCACAGCCGGTTGTAGTCAGCTCAGGGTGCGTCACTGCCTCATACCGTTCCATTGTCTGTTTCTCAATTAGTCCAGCCTGCTGCACATTTTTTCTAATTTTTCCTATTAGTGGCTTTCCCTCCGTATCCTGCTAGATTGTGGAAAAACACTATATAGGATTACATAGAGGAGCTTGTTTTGGCCTTGCAGCGCCGTTCACGGCTGTCTGCACAGTCTGTGGGTGAGTGCAGCTCACTCTGTAGTCAGTTCTGCAAAAAAAAAAAAATAATAAAGTTCACCAAACACACCACTTTACAGTTGTGTAGGCCACATTAGCTCATATTAAAATCTAGTCCACACTTTAGAAAATTAGTGTTTCTTATACCTGTTAGGAGCTGTTCAGGAATAAGCACACTAAGCCCTTAGTACTTTTCTGCTTATCTTTATCAGTCAACCAAGATGAAGAAGGCAGGGAGTAAGGCACGTGGGCGTGGGCATGGGCGTGGAGCAGGGAGAGGACGTGGGGATTCCGTGCCTGCTGCGGGCACCGGTGACTCATCATCACCCAGTTTCAGCAGGGAACAGTCCTTCATGCGCAGCTTTGTAGGACATCGCCGTACACCGCTGCTGCATGAAGAACAAATTGAAGCCGTTGTCGGAAGGATGGCAGCTAATGCATTGACTTCAATTAGTGCCACATCCTCTCAGGCACAGAGCACTGGAGAGCACCTGTCTGTCTCTTCACCACCTGCCAAATTGCCCAGGCAGTCAGAGAGCCCAGGACAGGAGCCATCGCTACTTCTGTTCTCTGAATCTCTTGGCATGGAAAGAGGGGGCCAGCCAAGCAGCATTGGAGAAATGGAAGAAGAGGCAGTATGCAGTGATGCCCAACAGCTTTGTCTCTCTGACTCTGAAGAGACGGGAGGGCCAGTGCCTCCGGTCAGCACACCTCAGTGCGCATCTGATGATGAGACTCAGGTGCCACTTTCAGGTGCATACTGTGCTGCCGAGACTACCAGGAGAAGCAGTTGGTGGAAGAGGGTAGTGTAGATGATGAGGTCCTTCACCCATCATGGCATGAGTTACAGGAAGGTGGTGAGAGCAGCTCTGAGGAAGAGATTCCCCAAATGGCCCAAAGAGGGAGAGGGAGGGGGAAGACTGCGGAGCCTGTAGCCTCTACTTTGGTTCCCGTTAGGAGCATGCCTCTTCCAAAAGCCAAAACAGGCGCTCCCAAGACTTGCAGTGCCTGGTCCTTTTTTGACACAGTTGTAGATGACATTTGCTTTGTCAAATGCAAGGTGTGTCATCATAAAGTCAAAAGAGGGAGAAATGTCAGCAACCTCAATACCACAAATATGTGGAAATATGTGCGGACCAAGCACACGGTGGAGTTACAAAAACACACTGAAGACCTAGGCCAACCTACAGCGGCACCTACCACCTCTTCAGCTCGTGTTGTTGCCTCTTCCTCCAGCTCGCACACAGCTGGTTTGGCTTCCTCACAGGATCGCCATGGAAGAACCTCTGGCACTGTTGTCCACAGACCCAGTGTAATTCCACCCACAGCACTACGTTCCCAGTCATCCTCACACTCCCAGCCCAGCCTACAGCCATCGGTAGCACAGGCATGGGAGAAAAGGCGGCCATTCTCGGCAAACCACCCCCGAGCACAGGCTCTGAATGCTGGCATTGTAAAACTACTGTCCCTTGAAATGCTGTCATTCAGGCTGGTGGAGACTGACAGCTTCCGTAACTTGATGGCATTGGCAGTCCCACAATACAATGTGCCCAGCCGCTTTTATTTCAGCTGGCAAGCCGTCCCTGCCCTGCACAAGCATGTGGAGGGACACATAAAACACATGCTACTGAACGTCTTCAGTAGCAAGGTCCACCTCACCACCGATGCGTGGACCAGTCACCATGGACAGGGGCGATACCTTTCCCTCACTGCCCATTGGGTTAATGTTGTTGAGCCGGGTACAGATCGTGAGAGTGGTGCAGGACGTGTTCTGCCAACTCCAAGGATTGCAGGAATCCAGTCTGTACACATTGACTCCCCCCTCATACACAAGTTCCTCAGAATCATCGCTGCAGGAGCCGTCACAGTCCACCTCTACATGGACCCGTGAATGTTTACCTGTTACGACCGACATGAGCACAGCTGTGGCCAAACGTCAACAGGCCGTCTTGAAATTAATTTCTTTGGGGGGCAGCCGGATATTTATATAACGTGCCACCAATCAGCTCTTTGCCAAGGGAAGGAGGTCAGTATCTGCCCATAGTAGCACATAGCACATCCGCCCGCCTCCTCCAAAGGGTACTTCCCTAACAGCGCTCAATGACACGCATGCTGTGACATCTGAGAGTCGCCCCGCGGGCTAGGGGTACTCGGTACCGGGTCCGGTGCTCACAGGGGAATGTCACGGTGGCTGTGACCCGGTCCATGGCCCTGGGTGCCCATGTAAAAGGGGAAAGGTCTTTAAAGGGATAAGGTTTATGTTCGTGACGCCACCAGGGTGACCGACGCTGCTTTAAGGGGTCCGCTGGGATGATGCTATGGCAGCTAGATGGTATACTTTCCCACAGGTGAAGTATATCCCCAGGGCTTCCCAGTGTGTAGATGGTGGTATAGTGAGAGGTGCAGAGAAGAACGAGGACACAAGGTTGCAGTCTCTTTACCTTTACTGAAGACCTCAGCATCCACATTCCAGGGCACCAGACCACAGGGCAGGCAGAGAAGTCCGGGCAGTCCAGAGACAAGCAAGTTTGTTGTGAATTAGACTTTTTGGCTCCCTCTTGTGGTCACTAGTGATATGACACTTTGATATTCCTTCCCTTGCTTGGTACCCACCTGGCCTCGTTAGTCCAGGGGTGTCGCTATTTGAACTTCCTGGATTTTCAGTCTGGTGCCTGGCATCATTGTAATCAGATCCTTCTGTTTGCTCCTTTCTGCTGGTCCTGGTTCTTTGCAAAATTAAGCTAAGTCCTGCTTTCTTGTTTTTGGTTATTTACTGTGCTCTTATTTTTGTCCAGCTTGTACTAAATGTGATTCCTGATACTGCTGGAAGCTCTAGGGGGCGGATGTTCTCCCCCCGTGCCGTTAGACGGTTCGGGGGTTCTTGAATATTCCCCGTGGAGTTTTTGTGAGGGTTTTTGCTGACCATATAAGTCATCTTCCTATATTCTGCTATTAGTTAGTGGGCCTCTCTTTGCTAAAAACCTAGTTCATTTCTTGCGTTTGTCTTTTCTTCTTACCTCACCGTTATTATTTGTTGGGGGCTTGTGCAGCGCCCCAGAGTCCTGGTCGTTGCAGTACTGTGGCTCCGCCACTATGGGGAGCCATGGTGCGTCCAATGGCACTGAAGGAGTTCATCTGATCAGGTATCACAGACACCAATACATTTCACAGCCGGGCCTCCGGGGGGAGCTAAGGGTTCTATTCATTAGGCCACTCCCCACCATAGTGGGTAAACTGGGGGTCAGGCAGGAAGTTAGATCAGAAAGCTGACTGGATTGGACGAAGCAACACCTAGTGGCAGAGGGTGTTGTGGAGGAAGAGACAGTAGGGTCTCTGTCAGGGGTGGGATCCTGACAGAGGCTTGGCATTGAAAAGAACGTAACGGGTCCGCGCCAGCTCCGGGAAGCAGCGGGACCCAAGAAAGGACTAGAAGCGAGATAGATTGTGCTGAGTGAGAAACGAGATCAAGCAATAGGAGAATTCCAGTAGGGGTCGTGCTGTAAGACCGGAGCAACACCCTACTGAGGCGCACTACCGGTGGCCGGAACGCCGAGGGAGTATTATAACATTCAGCTTCAAGCAATACTCTAAACAGCGGCAGGACAGTCAGTTTAAGGCGGGCTGTCTAACACATATCACCTATGAAGTCTTGGGAGGCAATTGCGGGAGAGGGGCGTCTCTAGGGTCCCGGAAGAACTCCAGGCCTATCCGACAAACGGGTGCCGTTCTAACTGTAACATCAGGAAGGGACGGAAGATTAGAAGAACATCATTTAATCGAGTTGTGAGGGAACTTAAGAAACAGACACAACGGTTGTGGGGTACTTTCCGTAAGCACAGCAGGGAAGGACTACAACACATAGCGCTAAGAAGGAAGGCACCGATTTCCACCTGTGAAGTGAACTCTGGAGGTGCCATTGGACCGGCCGGACTTGCGCAGCCTGGTGAACCGTATTCTGGACTGAGGACTCAGAGATCTCCAGTAAAGAGGTAAAGAGACTGCAACCTGGTGTCCTCGTTATTTACCGCGACCTGCACCCCACAACTGCACCGTTACAACACCACTTATTGCACTGGACGTCCCCCACTGACAGACAGGGCCACGGACCGGGTCTAGCCACCGTGACAACCCCAGAGCAGAGACCCAGAGGCCCGGCTCCGGGTACCCCTCGGCCCTGCGGTGGTGTGGGGGCGCTCCACTTGTATCCAACTTTTTGGGGTATTTCCTCTGGAGGCAAGAAAGGTCTTTCTTTTCCCTGCTAGGGTTAGTTAGTTCTCCGGCTGGCGCGAGACGTCTAGAATCAACGTAGGTACGTTCCCCGACTGCTGTTATTTGTGTGCTAGGTTCAGGTATATGGTCAGCCCAGTTACCACTGCCCTATGAGCTGGGTTTTATGTTTGCAGACTTCGCTATTTGTCTTTGAGACCCCCTGCCATTGGGGTCATAACAGTATGCCAGGCCATAAGTGAATATTTAATGCATTGCAGAAGTGGGATTATAAGAAAGGAAATTCTGAGTGTTTTTTTTTTTTTCTTTCTTTCTTTCCTCCCCTTTATCTCAGAGTGGCTGGAGCCTTGCTGCAGACATGAATGTCCAGACCTTGATTACTAGTGTGGATCAGCTTGCTGCTCGTGTGCAGAGTATTCAAGATTTTGTTACTAGCAGTCCTATGTCAGAACCTAAAATACGTATTCCGGAATTGTTCTCTGGAGACCGATTTAAATTTAGAAATTTCAGGAATAATTGTAAATTGTTTCTATCTCTTAGACCTCGATCGTCTGGAGACTCAGCTCAGCAAGTAAAAATTGTTATCTCTTTCTTACGGGGCGACCCTCAGGATTGGGCCTTCCCGTTAGCGTCAGGCGATCCGGCTTTGGCAGATGTTGATGCGTTTTTTCTGGCGCTTGGGTTGCTATACGAGGAGCCCAATCTTGAAATTCAGGCAGAAAAGGCCTTGCTGGCTATCTCTCAGGGCCAGGATGAAGCTGAAGTTTATTGCCAAAAATTTCGGAAATGGTCCGTGCTTACTCAGTGGAATGAGTGTGCTCTGCCCGCAAATTTCAGAAATGGCCTTTCTGAAGCCATTAAGAATGTGATGGTGGGTTTCTCCGTTCCTACAAGTCTGAATGATTCCATGGCGTTGGCTATTCAAATTGACCGGCGTTTACGGGAGCGCAAAGTCGCTAATCCTCTGGTGGTGTTGTCTGAACAGACACCTGAGTTAATGCAATGTGATAGAGTTCAGACTAGAATTGAACGGAAAAATCATAGACGTCAGAATGGGTTGTGTTTCTACTGTGGTGATTCTACACATGTTATATCAGCATGCTCTAAACGCTTAACAAAGGTGGTTAGTCCGGTCGCCATTGGTAATTTGCAACCTAAATTTATTTTGTCTGTGACTTTAATTTGCTCATTGTCTTCCTATCCTGTTATGGCGTTTGTGGATTCAGGTGCTGCCCTGAGTCTTATGGATCTGTCGTTTGCCAAGCGCTGTGGTTTTGTTCTGGAGCCTTTGGTTAATCCTATTCCTCTGAGAGGTATTGATGCTACGCCATTGGCGGAAAATAAGCCGCAGTTTTGGACACAGGTGACCATGTGCATGTCTCCTGAACATCGAGAGGTGATTCGTTTTCTTGTTTTGCATAAAATGCATGATTTGGTCGTTTTGGGTCTGCCATGGTTACAAACTCACAATCCAGTTTTGGATTGGAAGGCTATGTCTGTGTCAAGTTGGGGCTGTCAGGGAATTCATTGGGATTCCCCGCCGGTGTCTATTGCTTCCTCTACTCCTTCGGATGTTCCTGAGTATTTGTCTGATTATCAGGATGTATTCAGCGAGTCCAGGTCCAGTGCTCTTCCTCCTCATAGGGACTGTGACTGCGCTATAGATTTGATTCCAGGTAGTAAGTTTCCTAAGGGAAGATTATTTAATCTGTCTGTACCTGAGCATACCGCAATGCGTTCGTATATTAAGGAGTCTCTGGAGAAGGGACATATTCGTCCATCCTCTTCCCCTCTTGGTGCGGGATTTTTCTTTGTGGCCAAGAAGGACGGATCTTTGAGACCTTGTATAGACTATCGACTTCTGAATAAAATCACTGTTAAATTTCAGTATCCTTTGCCTCTGTTGTCGGACTTGTTTGCCCGGATTAAGGGTGCCAAGTGGTTCACCAAGATAGACCTTCGTGGTGCGTACAACCTTGTGCGCATTAAGCAGGGAGATGAATGGAAAACTGCATTTAATATGCCCGAAGGTCATTTTGAGTACTTGGTGATGCCTTTTGGGCTCTCTAATGCTCCTTCAGTGTTTCAATCCTTTATGCATGACATCTTCCGGAAGTATCTGGATAAATTTATGATTGTTTATCTGGATGATATTCTGGTTTTTTCTGATGATTGGGACTCCCATGTAAGGCAGGTCAGGATGGTGTTTCAGGTTTTGCGTGAGAATGCTTTGTTTATTAAGGGCTCAAAGTGTCTCTTTGGTGTGCAGAAGGTTCCCTTTTTGGGTTTTATCTTCTCCCCTTCTGCTGTGGAGATGGACCCAGTCAAGGTCCGAGCTATTCATGATTGGACTCAGCCCACGTCGGTTAAGAGTCTTCAGAAGTTCTTGGGTTTTGCTAACTTCTACCGTCGTTTTATCGCTAATTTTTCTAGCGTTGTTAAACCTTTGACGGATATGACCAAGAAAGGTTCTGATGTTGCTAATTGGGCTCCTGCAGCCGTGGAGGCTTTTCAGGAGCTGAAGCGCCGGTTTACTTCGGCGCCTGTTTTGTGTCAGCCTGTTGTCTCGCTTCCCTTTCAGGTTGAAGTGGATGCTTCTGAGATCGGTGCAGGGGCCGTTTTGTCGCAGAGAAGCCCTGGTTGCTCAGTAATGAGACCATGTGCTTTTTTTTCTAGGAAATTTTCGCCTGCTGAGCGGAATTATGATGTTGGCAATCGGGAGTTGTTGGCCATGAAGTGGGAATTTGAGGAGTGGCGTCATTGGCTCGAGGGTGCTAAGCATCGTGTGGTGGTTTTGACTGATCACAAAAATCTGATGTATCTCGAGTCTGCTAAACGCCTGAATCCTAGACAGGCCCGTTGGTCATTGTTTTTCTCCCGTTTTGACTTCGTGGTCTCGTACCTGCCTGGTTCAAAGAATGTTAAGGCTGATGCTCTTTCTAGGAGCTTTGTGCCTGACTCTCCTGGAGCCTCAGAGCCAGTTGGTATTCTTAAAGAGGGAGTAATCTTGTCGGCCATTTCTCCGGATTTGCGACGTGTGTTGCAGAGATTTCAGGCCGGTAGACCTGACTCTTGTCCACCTGACAGACTGTTTGTTCCTGATAAATGGACCAGTAGAGTCATTTCCGAGGTTCACTCCTCGGTGTTGTCAGGGCATCCAGGAATTTTTTGCACCAGAGATTTGGTGGCTAGGTCCTTTTGGTGGCCTTCCTTGTCACGGGATGTGCGGTCATTTGTGCAGTCCTGTGGGACTTGTGCTCGGGCTAAGCCTTGCTGTTCTCGTGCCAGCGGGTTGCTTTTGTCCTTGCCTGTCCCGAAGAGGCCTTGGACACACATTTCCATGGATTTCATTTCGGATCTTCCAGTGTCTCGGGGCATGTCTGTCATCTGGGTGGTATGTGATCGCTTTTCCAAGATGGTCCATTTGGTGCCCTTGCCTAAGCTGCCTTCCTCTTCTGATCTGGTTCCGTTATTCTTTCAGAATGTGGTTCGTTTGCACGGCATTCCTGAGAATATCGTGTCTGACAGAGGATCCCAGTTTGTTTCCAGGTTCTGGCGATCCTTTTGTGCTAAGATGGGCATTGATTTGTCGTTTTCATCTGCCTTTCATCCTCAGACTAATGGCCAAACTGAGCGAACAAATCAGACTCTAGAGGCTTATTTGAGATGTTTTGTTTCTGCAGATCAGGATGATTGGGTGACCTTCTTGCCGTTGGCTGAGTTTGCCCTTAATAATCGGGCTAGTTCCGCTACCTTGGTTTCGCCATTTTTCTGCAACTCTGGTTTCCATCCTCGTTTTTCCTCGGGACATGTGGAGCCGTCTGACTGTCCTGGGGTGGATTCTGTGGTGGATAGGTTGCAGCGGATTTGGGATCATGTGGTGGACAACTTGAAGTTGTCACAGGAGAAGGCTCAGCGTTTTGCCAACCGCCGCCGCGGTGTGGGTCCACGACTTCGTGTTGGGGATTTGGTGTGGCTGTCTTCTCGGGTTTGTTCCTATGAAGGTCTCCTCTCCTAAATTTAAGCCTCGCTTCATCGGTCCTTATAGGATTTTGGAAATTCTTAATCCAGTGTCCTTTCGCTTGGAACTTCCTGTGTCGTTTGCCATTCACAACGTGTTCCATAGGTCTTTGTTGCGGCGGTACGTTGTGCCTGTGGTTCCTTCTGTTGAGCCTCCTGCTCCGGTGTTGGTTGGGGGCGAGTTGGAGTACGTGGTGGAAAAGATCTTGGATTCTCATCTCTCCAGGCGGAGGCTTCAGTATCTGGTCAAGTGGAAGGGCTATGGTCAGGAGGATAATTCCTGGGTGGTCGCCTCTGATGTGCATGCGGCCGATTTGGTTCGTGCCTTTCACGCTGCTCATCCTGATCGCCCTGGTGGTCTTGGTGAGGGTTCGGTGACCCCTCCTTAAGGGGGGGGTACTGTTGTGAATTAGACTTTTTGGCTCCCTCTTGTGGTCACTAGTGATATGACACTTTGATATTCCTTCCCTTGCTTGGTACCCACCTGGCCTCGTTAGTCCAGGGGTGTCGCTATTTGAACTTCCTGGATTTTCAGTCTGGTGCCTGGCATCGTTGTAATCAGATCCTTCTCTTTGCTCCTTTCTGCAGGTCCTGGTTCTTTGCAAAATTAAGCAAAGTCCTGCTTTCTTGTTTTTGGTTATTTACTGTGCTCTTATTTTTGTCCAGCTTGTACTAAATGTGATTCCTGATACTGCTGGAAGCTCTAGGGGGCGGATGTTCTCCCCCCGTGCCGTTAGACGGTTCGGGGGTTCTTGAATATTCCGCGTGGAGTTTTTGTGAGGGTTTTTGCTGACCATATAAGTCATCTTCCTATATTCTGCTATTAGTTAGTGGGCCTCTCTTTGCTAAAAACCTAGTTCATTTCTTGCGTTTGTCTTTTCTTCTTACCTGACCGTTATTATTTGTTGGGGGCTTGTATCCAACTTTTTGGGGTATTTCCTCTGGAGGCAAGAAAGGTCTTTCTTTTCCCTGCTAGGGTTAGTTAGTTCTGCGGCTGGCGCGAGACGTCTAGAATCAACGTAGGTACGTTCCCCGGCTGCTGTTATTTGTGTGCTAGGTTCAGGTATATGGTCAGCCCAGTTACCACTGCCCTATGAGCTGGGTTTTATGTTTGCAGACTTCGCTATTTGTCTTTGAGACCCCCTGCCATTGGGGTCATAACACAAGTTCCCCTGGGTAAGTCAGGTGGGAGCCTACCACTCTGCGCTTTCTGTCTCTAAGTCCTTGCTGCCACTAAGTGTCTCAACAAGGTCTTTAATTGTTCTGCTGTCCTAGGGCAGGTACCTGTATGGCAGGCAGCTCAGGCTGTGTGAACTGGGGTCTGTTCTCGGTGACTCCAGGCTCCTAGGTGCTGCTGTGCCACAGGTAATTATGGGCAAAGTCCTTGTAGAACAATACCCTCCGGTTCTGCTCTGTGTTTTATAATCCACAAAAGTCTTGGGCTCCCGGTACCCGGATTCTTGCGCTGATACTCTTCAGAGGCCTGCTCATGGCCTCCTGGAGCTCTATCTTTCCTCTGTGCTCCACTCCTGTCTGTCCTCGCACACAGACTTCTGCTGCAAACTGAGCTGTGTCCACCTCCAAACCAGGACCTTTATTGAGGTAAGCTGCCCCAAAACAGGGCTTGGAGACACCCCTCCTGGCCTGGAAGTGGAAGGTGTTGTGTGTGTGTAAACCTACCAAAGGAAACCTCACTTGTCTCCAGACATTGCACTATCCTCCCCGTGAGGAAGACAGCACTACTGTGGTACCCCAACTCCTGGGGTGCCACATCCCCCCCCCCCGTTAAGTCCAGTACTCCTGGACTTGGAAAAGAAGGATAACAAAATACAAGTTAAATAATGCAAACAATTTGACAAACATTTTAACAATAATAAACTTTGGCTTCCCTTTATGGGAGGTGAGGACACTTGAACGTTGCAAAAACAAGTCTATAAAAGTTCATCTGGTATTGTCTTTTGTCAGATGAAACAAACAAAGGCTCTACCCATGCTGCAAGTGGGCAGAACCAATGTGCACCATGAGGGTGCCAAACTATTCACAAAGTTTTTGGGTAAGCATTGTTCATTACCTCAATGTCCTTTTTAAACCTGTAACAGATAAGCAAGAAATTCAAACAAATAACAGTAATTATTGATGTTTTTTTTCTTTTTTAGTTCCTGTAATGAGCTGGAATTTGGCCCTTGGTGCTATGGATAGACCTACACAGTACGGGGATTGCTAGTGACCTAATGGGGTTCACTGTCCTCGCTACTACTGGTGTAGTGCACTGTCTTATGGCTACACTTCTTGAGATGGTCTCTGGATACTGCCGTCGAAGTTTCTCCTCCATCTTTACTAATAAGGCAGACTTTTGTGTTGTCAAAGTTTGAAGGTAGGATCGTGTAAGGTTCCGCTTCCCACTGGTCATCAAGTTTGTTTAATCTCCTTTTATGCTTGAGCACTTGTTCACCTGGTGACAAAGGACTTGCAGGAGCACGTTGGTTAAGGTCTCTTTCTTGCTTTTGTCTGGCTTGCGCTAAACTTCTCTCTACGCATTCTTGCACTTGGCGGGACTTTTCTTTTCTCTCAGTTTCCCAATCTGTATCTGGGGAGATATCTTCTGGGGTTAAGACTCCCATGTCTAGATCGACAGGTAGTTGACTGGACCTTCCGCCCACATTAAGTATGCTGGTGTATAGTTGGTAGAATTTACTGGGCCTTGGTTGTATAAGTCTACCAAGTCTGGTAACTTTTCTGGCCATAAGTTCCTTTCGTGTGGAGGCAATGTCTTCAGGAGGTCAATCACTATCTGATTCATTTTCTCACACATTCCATTTGTTTGGGGGTGATACAGAGTTGTTCTGATCTTTTTACATCCATACAGGTGGCAGAATTCCTGGAATACCTCCGCTTCAAAGGCTGGACCTTGGTCAGTGAGCACCTTCTCTGGGTATCCATGGGGTCTACAGAAGTACTGTTGGAAGGCTTGGGCTGCTGTCTTGGCTGTCTGATCCTTGACAGGTACAACCACCAGGAATCTGGATTAGTGATCCACAATAGTCAAAGCCTAGACATAGCCTGGGGTTAGCTTCACATGGTCTAAGGCCACCAATTCAAGTGGCTTTTTGGTGACTATGGGCTGTAGGGGAGCCCTTTGGCTGTCACGGTCATTTCTGCGCAGACTACATGGGCCGCACTCACAGCACCACTTTTCGATGGTTTTCCTCATGCCAGGCTAGTAGAACCTTCCACGTAACAGGATCTCCAATTTCTTCCATCCTAAGTGTCCTGCTCTATCATGGTACTCTTCTAGAACCATGGGCGCATCTTGTCTTGGGACCACTATCTGCCAGACTAGCTCATATGTGCGTGGATCAACGTTTCTTCTGCACAGTTTACCATCGTAGATGAATAGTTTGCCTTTTTCCTTCCAGAGTCGCTGTGTTTCTTGTGGATCATCTGGACCAGGGTGCGAGACTGCCTGTGTCAGCAGTTCTTTCACCAGACGGATTGCGGGGTCGCTATCCTGCGTTTCCGCCCATCCATGGTGGGGCAACGGATTCAGCGTGGTTCCGAGTTTGTTTTTCTGCCTGTTTCTCACATAATGAGAGTACTGAGTCGCTCCAGGGTGATTGAACGCTGGCAGCTCTACTTCTTCAAGTTCATCTGGATCCTCTTCCACGTCTGGTAGGTTAGGCATTCTGGACAATGCATCTGCATTGGCATTCTTATGCCCTGCACGGTGTTTGATGGTGAAGTCGTAATTGGACAACCGAGCCATCCATCGCTGCTCCAAAGCACCGAGTTTTGCATTCTCTACGTGGGTCAGCGGGATGTTATCCATGTAGACAGTATATTTTGCAGAGGCTAGATAATGTTTGAATCTCTCTGTCACGGCCCAGACGATGGCGAGGAATTCCAGCTTAAAGGAGCTGTAATTTTTGGGGTTCCTTTCTGTGGGGCACAGCTTCCTGCTGGCGTACGCAATTACTCTCTCTTTGCCTTTTTGCACTTGGGACAGTACTGCTCCCAATCCCACGTTGCTGGCATCCGTGTACAGCACAAACGGTTGGTCGTATTCTGGGTAGGCCAGTACTTCTTCTCCCGTGAGAGTCAACTTGAATCGAGTGAAGGATTCTCTCCAGCCCATCGTCCCAGTCAAATGGGGTATTCTTACCCTTGGTTTTCTTGGATTGGCCCACTAACAGGTCTTGCAGTGGTACGGCTATCTTAGTGAAGTCTTTCACAAATCTTCGGTAATAGCCTACCAACCCGAGGAACTGTCGGACTTCATGGAGGTTACTGGGTTTTGGCCAGTTCTTGATGACGGTGACCTTGTCTGGATCTGGGGCCACTCCTTCTGAGCTCACCACATGGCCCAGGTATTGCACTTTGGATTTCAACAGATGACATTTTGAGGGTTTTACCTTTAAGCCAAAGTTGGACAGAGCTTGGAACACCTCGGCCAGGTGCTTCAGATGATCCTCATATGTCTTGGAGAAGACAATGACGTCGTCCAGGTACAACAAGACGGTTTCGAAGTTCTTGTGTCCGAGACAGCATTCCATCATCCTCTGAAATGTTCCTGGGGCGTTGCACAGTCCAAACGGCATGTTATTGAACTCGGAGAGACCCATCGGTGTTGTGAAGGCTGTCTTCTCCTTGTCCGCCTCTGCTACGGGAACCTGCCAGTACCCACTAGTGAGATCCAAGGTAGAGAAGTAGTTAGCAGATTTTAAAGCAGCTAAGGACTCTTCTATTCTGGGCAATGGGTATGCATCCTTGTGTGTAATGCGGTTTATCTGCCTATAATCTACACACATCCTCATGGTGCTGTCTTTCTTTCTGACGAGGACTAATGGAGCTGCCCAGAGGCTACAACTATCTCTGATTACCCCAGCCTCCTTCATCTCTTGCAACATACTTTTGGCACACTGGTAATGAGCTGGAGATACAGGCCAGTATCTCTCCTTGATGGGTGGATGACTATCCGTGGGGATGTGATGTTGTACCCCTTTTACATGCCCGAAGCTTATTGGGTGTTTACTGAAGACTCGTTCATACTCTTGAACCAGCCTGTAAGCCCCTTGTTTCTGGTATGAAGGTGTAGAATCAGTACCCACATGTAATTTTTGACACCAATCTTCCATTTGACCTGCAGTGCCCTTGTCCTCCGCCTGGGTTGATGTGACCAAGGGTTATGCCGCCTGTATCACATTATTATCAACAGTAAACAGTTTGGCAATTGTGGCATATCTGGTTAGGTGAACTTATTTCTCTCCACAGTTGAGAACACGTACTGGTACTTTCCCTTTGTGGACTTCAACCACCCCTCTGGCTGTCAGGATCGTAGACCTACTATCAGAATACACAGGCTCTACTAGCGCCTGGTAGTCTTTACCTCTGATACCTATTGATGCCCGACACCATATCAACATTTCACTTCTGGGGGTATTGCAATGGGGATTGGATCACTCTCTATGACTCTGCCAATTTCTCCACCAGCCAGTTCTACCTGTTGTCTTTGTACCAGAGCCCTGATTTCTTTCTGTAGGACTCTCTGTTCACTGGAACCAGCTGTTTCAGCCACCTGCTGTAACAAGACAATAACCTCGGACAGACAATTTTCAATAACATTACTGCCAATGGTCATCATGGGGTTACATTCACGTCGATCAATATCAACAATCACAATCCCTTGGGACTTTAACTCTACCCATCCCACTTTAATGGTGACCTCTTTGTATCCCACTTGTGGTAATGGCTGACCATTACTGGCTACTATAGTAAAATCATCATCAGGGCCACGGGTAAAGTCTGTGTCAGCCCAATAATGTTTATATAGAATGTAAGGCATAGATGTCACCTGAGAACCAGTGCCCAACAAAGCGTTCATGGGGATACCGTTGAATACAATGGGGAGAACAGGTCGTCCTCCAACGTATTTGGCTCGCCAATTGTTTGGGCCTGGTCGTCCTACTCCTGGGGATTGGCCCTCTGCCCCAGGGGTCACCCATTTTAAATGACAGTACCTTGCAATGTGTCCTGCTTGGTCGCAGCGGCGGCAGATGGGTCGTCCATCCTGGTGATAGCGATCATCGTTTCTTCCTCTAATCGGCGGGATCCTCTTCTGTCGTCACCAGGGGACGTCCTCTGGTCTGGAAGCCAGCTTGATTTTCTCCTTGGGGGCCTCCTGTAGGGCCTGCACAGTCCGGGCTAATGCAGCAAAGTCCTTGGTCAGCTCCTGCATCTGGAGACGTAGTCCTGCGGGAGAATCATCATCGAGGACCTGGGCATCGGCCTCAGCAGGGACTTGAGGATATGACGCCACCTTCTGGTGGTACATGAGGGCTGGTCACGTAGGAGGTACTGCACGGCTGGGTGGAGGTTCGTGCAACACCCGGATGGCATTGTCCTTAAATTGCGCAAAGTCTAGGTCGGGGTTTTGCAAAGCCAGAATACGTAATTGAGCCTTGTGGGTATGAGATAAAAGCCCCTCAATGAACTGCTCTTTCAAAAGTTTATCTGCGTCCTGTATGCTGTTAGGATCTACTTGTTCAACCGCCGGAGTGCCTCCAGCAAACCAAGTGCATAGTCCCGTATACTGTCTTGGGCTTTTTGCTTACATCCGAAGAACTTCATTTTTATCTCTGCAGCAGTGCGGGTGTCAAAAGTAACTTTGAGCTTAGCAAAGATCTGCTGCACAGTCCCTTTATCCACATCTGGCCAGGATTTTACCTCCCTCAGGGCCGCTCCAGACAGTTGGCCAGTTAGAATATGAATCTTCTGATGCTCTGTCAGGGGATACACTTCCGACAGCCTGCAGAGTCTTTCTTTAAAATCGGTGAACATATGTGATTCGCCAGAATATTGCGGAAGCCAGGCTGCTCCAGGTATGTACAGCATGGACAAGGGCATGATGGCCACTGTAGCTGTGGCGGTGTCTGGCCAGCTTATGGGAGCTGCGGGCTCTGCAAGGCCTGGTGACAGTACAGGGCCTGCGGCTGCATCTACCGCGGGGCCCGGGGACATCACTGGGCCTGCAGGTGGGTCCACTGCTAGGCCTGGGGGTGCTATGAGGTCCGCCGCCACCTCCCCTCCCTGATTAGACATGGCTCTTCCCCCTCGCTAACCTGATAGAAGTCAGATCTCTTCTCCGGAATCTGCGGTGGTTCCTCCGGTGCTTCGCTCAGCACTTTGCAGCGTCTTTTCTTCTGGCTTTGCTGTACAACGTCTTCACTTCCGGCATTCTTCTCAGCATCGCGGCACCAGTTTTCCTGCTTCGCGCTCTTTTTAGCTGGCCCCGCCCACGAAGGTATGTCTCCTCCTCCTTGCGCTCCACACGGCGCGGCAATGGCGGATTTTGGCGGCAATTCACATTGCACAATCTCTGGCACAAAAAAGTTAGGCACAGTCCTTTAGGCGCACATGACCCAATTTTCAGGGTCAGTAGATCCTGTTCGTGATGCCAAGATGAGTCGCCGCGTGGGCTAGGGGTACTCGGTACTCCGGTGTTCACAGGGGGATGTCACGGTGGCTGTGTCCCGGTCCGTGGCCCTTGGCGCCCATGTAAAAGGGGAAAGGTCTTTAAAGTGATAAGGTTTATGTTCGTGAAGCCACCTGTGGTATTCGGTCAGGGTGGCCGACGCTGCTTTAAAGGGTCCGCTGGGGTGATGTTATGGCAGCTAGATGGTATACCTTCCCACAGGTGAAGTATATCCCCAGGGCTTCCCAGTGTGTAGATGGTGGTATAGAGAGAGGTGCAGAGAAGAACGAAGACACATGGTTGCAGTCTCTTTACCTTTACTGAAGACCTCAGCATCCACAGTCCAGGGCACCAGACCACAGGGCAGGCAGAGAAGTCCGGGCAGTCCAGAGACAAGCAAGTTCCCCTGGGTAAGTCAGGTGTAAGCCTACCACTCTGCGCTTTCTGTCTCTAAGTCCCTGCTTCCACTAAGTGTCTCAACAAGGTCTTTAATCGTTCTGCTGTCCGAGGACAGGTACCTGTATGGCAGGCAGCTCAGACCGTGTGAACTGGGGTCTGTTCTCGGTGACTCCAGGCTCCTAGGTGCTGCTGTACCACAGGTAATTATGGGCAAAGTCCTTGTAGAACAATACCCTCCGGTTCTGCTCTGTGTTTTATAATGCACAAAATCCTCGGGCTCCCGGTACCTGGATTCTTGAGCTGATATTCTTCAGAGGCCTGCTCATGGCCTCCTTGAGCTTTCTTTCTTCTGTGCTCCACTCCTGTCTGTCCACACAGATGTCTGCTACAAAACTGAGGTGTGTCCTCCTCCAAACCAGGATCTTTATTGAGGGAAGCTGCCCTAAAACAGGGCTTGGAGCTCCCCCTCCTGGCCTGGAAGTGGAAGGTGTTGAGTGTGTGTAAACCTATCAAAGGAAACCTCACTTGTCTCCAGACATAGCACTATCCTCCCCGTGAGGAAGACAGCACTACTGTGGTACCCCAACTGCTGCGGTGCCACATCTGCGTCTCAGCGTTTGAGCATCTCAGGAAGTCCCAGGAGGCTGGGATGTACGCGCATGTGCAAGGACATGGTGTGTATAACACTCAACATGGACCAGAGGAAGCAAAGGAAAGAGTTGTCTCAGGAGATTAGAAAGAAAATTCTAGACAAACATGTTAAAGGTAAAAGTTATAAGACCATCTGCAAGCAGCCTGATGTTCCTGTAACTACAGTTGCACATATTATTCAGAAATTTAAGATCCATGGGACTGTAGCCAACCTCTCTGGACGTGGCCGCAGGAGGAAAATTGATGACAAATCAAAGAGATGGATAATATGAATGGTAACAAAAGAGCCCTGAAAAACGTGTAAACAGATTAAAGGTGAACTTCAAGCTCAAGGAACATCAGTGTCAGATTGCACCATCCGTCACTGTAGAAGCCAAAGTGGACTTCATGGGAGATGACCAAGGAGGACACCATTGTTGAAGAAAAATCATAAAAAAGCCAGACTGAATTTTTCCAAACTACATGTTGACAAGCCACAAAGCTTCTGGGAGAGTGTCCTATGGACAGATGAGACAAAAAGTGAACTTTTTGGCAAGGCACATCAGTTATGTTCACAGATGGAAAAATGAAGAATATCAAGAAAAGAACACTGTCCCTACTGTAAAACACGGAGGAGGCTCTGGTATGTTCTGGGGCTGCTACAGGGTGTCTAGAATCTGTGCAGGGTACAATGAAATATCAAGACTATCAAGGGATTCTAGAGAGAAATATGCTGCCCAGTGTCAGAAAGCTTGGTCTCAGTCGCAGGTCATGGGTCTTGCAATAGGATAATGACCCAAAACACACAGCTAAAAGCACACAAGAATGGCAAAGAGGAAAACATTGGACTATTCTGAAGTGGCCTTGTATGAACCCTGACCTAAATCCTATTGAGCATCTTTGGAAAGAGCTGAAACATGCTGTCTGAAAAAGGCAACCTTCAAACATGAGACAACTGGAGCAGTTTAATTTTTTTTTAAATTCTGTGGAAGCATGGCTGAAAAGCAAAGTCTGACTTTCATTTGTTCATTATCATAGATTTTTTATTTATTATTACTTTTGTCAGATTCAAGTTATTTCTGTGACCATTGTGGGTTTTTCTGTCATTAACCTTTTTCTGCCATCGGACATACTATACCATCCATGTGGCCTGGGACTTAAAGAAGTTGTCCACTACTATAACTTTTTTTTTTTTTTTCATAAATCTTGCTATTATGTGCCACTGAAAACATCTACTGTGCTTATTTTAGCAATATTACCTTTTATCATGCTGTAGCAGCACATCTTTAGTGCTGGATCCAGCTCTCATGGGGTTAATCGACAACTTCCTTTCTCCTGACTTATTGTGCTCTAATACTACAAGTTCCATGATGCATTGCACTCGCCTGTAATTCTGCACCTGGCACACCCTCTCCAAAACACACCCCAACCCCTCCCTCCTCTCCCCCCTCTATCTTCAAAAAGATTTGTGATGTCATTTCTGTCCAACCTCCTCTTTTACATTTGTCCAACCCACACTCCATTACACACAGATAGATAGATAGATAGATAGATAGATAGATAGATAGATAGATAGATAGATAGACAGACAGACAGACAGATAGATAGATAGATACATAGATAGATAGATAGATAACAAATAGATAGATGAATACATACAGATACTGTATATCTATATATATATATGTCTATTTCCATAGATATGTCCATATCCATGTTTCTAAACTCCTTCACCCCTGGAGCTTTTTTTGTTTATCGCTCCCCTTCTTTCCAGAGCCATAATTTTTCCATCAATATGGCCATGTGAGGGCTTATCTTTTGCAGGACAAGTTCTACTTTTGAATGACACCATTGGTTTTACCATGTCGTGTAACAGAAAATGTGAAAAAAATTCAAAGTGTGATACAATTGCAAAAAAAGTGCAATCCCACACTTGCTCTTTGCTTGGCTTTTTTGCTAGGCTAACTAAATACTAAGGCTGTGTGCACATGTTGCGGATTTGATTGGTGATCCGCAGGGTTTTTTGCTGCACAGAATTGCATCAAATCCGCAGTGTAGTGCACAACCAATGTAAGTCTATGGGAGCCGCAGATTTGTGCACATGCTGCGGAAAAAGCTGCACTGAAACACAGAATTTTTTTCCCGCAGCATGTCACTTCTTTTGTGCGGAACTGCAGCATTTCTGCACCCTTAGACTTTCATTGATTCGGGCACATCCGCAGCAAAACCGCAGATGTAAAAAAGATCTGCAGTTTTGCTGCGGATGTGGGTCCGAGAAACGCTGCTGAGTGTAAGTGTGTGCTGGGTCTGCGGGCTGTTCGGATGTGTGCAGGACTGTTCGTGTCTGTGCGGGGCTGTTTGGGTGTGTGTGGGACTGTTCGGGTGTGTGCGGGGCTTTTCGGGTGGGTGCCTGGCTGTTCGTGTGTGTGCGGGACTGTTCGGGAGTGTGCAGGGCTGTGCGGGAAGTCTTTTGGGGTGTGTGTGCAGGCATCATCCGATGGGACTACAAGTATGCAGCATCCAATCTGCAGCTCATTCGGATGTAATCCGGACAGTTGACACACACCCTATGCTATCCAAACATCTATCAATAGATATATCTATCCAGATATATCTATAGATAGATATATGAATAGATAGATGTATGCATCTATAGATCTTTCTATATATAGATCTGTCTATCCATTTCATCTATCATCTATTTGTCTATCTGTGAGTGTAATGGAGTGTGGGTTGGACAAATGTAAAAGTGGAGGTTGGACAATAATGACATCACAAATCTTTTTTTTGTTCAATAATACATCTTTATTTAGTTTTCAAAAATGCACCAAAATGCATAAAAACCGCGCAAAAAATTCACCAAAAGTGAATTAAAAAACGCATCAAAACCGTGCAAAAAACCGCACCAAGAACTGCATCAAAATGGCACAAAAAAAGGCATCAAAAACGCATCAAAACTGCACCAAAAACTGCATCAAAACCGCACCAAAGACTGCATCAAAACCGCACCAAAAACTGCATCAAAACTGCATCAAAACCGCACCAAAACTGCATCAAAACCACACCATAAACTGCACCAAATACTGCATCAAAACCGCACCAAAAACTGCATCAAAACCGCACCAAAACTGCAAAACTGCACCAGGTTTTGATGCAGTTTTGATGCAGTTTTTGGTGCAGTTTTGATGCTGTTTTTGGAAATAAATAAATAAACGGAAAATGTGCATGATTTGAATGGAAACATGCATGAAAAAATGGATTCGGAGGCCGGATTCATCATTTCATATCTCAGTTTCATACGTTTTTTGCCGGATCCGTTGCTGTGCGTTTTTTTCACCGGACAGAAAAACTGTTTCTCTGTATGTGTTTTCCGTCCGGCGGAAACAGCTTTTTTGACGGATGCGGCAAAAAACGGATAAAACATGTTGCCATCAGGTGCCATCCGGCGCTAATACAACTCTATGGGAAAAAAACGGATCCGGCGGAAAAAAAAGATCCGTTTTTTTCAAAACTCACCGGATTGTGCCTGACGGCAAAAACCTGATGTGTGAAAGCAGCCAGATATATGGATAGATACATCTATGTATCTATAGATATATCTATCTATAAATATTTCTATAGATCAATATATCCATAGATATATAATAGAAAGGCCGACGTTTCTAAGGCTACTTTCACACTTGCGTTTTTAGCAATCCATCGCCATCCGTCTTTTTTGGGAAAAAAACGGATACTGCAAATGTGCTCGCAGGATGCATTTTTTACTCATAGACTTGTATTAGTGACGGATCGCGACGGATGGCCACACGTCGCGTCCGTCGTGCAACGGATCCGTCGTGTTTTGGTGGACCGTTGGCACGAAAAAACGTTCAAGTGAACGTTTTTTTGTTCGTCGCGCCTGCCATTTTCTATTGCGCATGCGCAGCCAAAACTCCGCCCCCTCCTCCCCGGAGTTGAGAATGGGCAGCAGATGCGTTGAAAAACTGTATCCGCTGCCCACGTTGTGCACAAATCTCACAACGTGTGTCGTTACGTAGGCCCGATGCATAGCGACGGACCCGTACCGACGCAAGTGTGAAAAAGGCCTTAATGAGCGTTTAAGTTAATAAAAAAAAGGAAAAGGAGTGTGGGCTCCCGCGCAATTTTCTGCACCAGAGGGGGAAAGCCGACGGCCAGGGGCCAATATTTGTAGCCTGCTATGAATATCAGCCCACAGCTGTCTGCGTAGCCTTTACTGGCTATAAAAATAGGGGGAACCCCCCAAAAAATGACGTGGGGTCACCCTATATTTTATAGCCAGAAAGGCTACGCAGACAGCTGCGGGCTGATATTCATAGCCTAGAGAGGGGCCATGGATATTGGTTCCCCCCCCTGGCTACAAATACCAGTCTGCAGCTGCCCCAGAAATGGCGCATCTGTAAGATACACCAATTCCAGCACTTAGCCCCTCTCTTCCCACTCCCGTGTAGCCGTGGGATATTGGGTAATAAGGGGTTAATGTCACCTTGCTATTGTAAGGTGACATTAAGCCGGGTTAATAACGGAGAGGCATCAATAAGACGCCTATCCATTGTTAATCCAATACTAATAAAGGGTTAATAAAACACACACACATTAGGAAAAAAGTATTTTAATATTCTTCATTCAACCATACTTCAGTGCCTGGGTGATGTCACTGCTCTATAGGACCCTCAGTGGCACACTGACAGGAGACAATGGCTCCTGCAGTGCATCACTAAACTATAGTAACCTCTGAGTCTCACTTTATGGCAATTGCTGCTTGGGAAAATTTCTCACACAGCAATGCCATAAGTGAGACTAGGGACTATTTTCTCACAGGGGTGTAGGAATACATTGTGGAAGGATATCTTCCATCATTGTATTCCTGGAGCCCCTGGAGAGCCGTCGCATCAGCTGATGCTCCTGCTCTCCACGGGAGATTGTCGAGGACACATGTTTTAATTGGATTTCTGCGGATCAGGGAGTATAGTGTTTGTTTATTATTTTAATATTTTTTACAGATGACACTGACTTTGGGGATCAAGGTGACAAGTGATGGTTAGTATGTACTCTATGTTATATGTACTGTATGTCTATATGTATGTTGTATGTACATACTGTATGTACAGTCATATGAAAAAGTTTGGGCACCCCTATTAATCTTAAGCTTAATGTTTTATAAAAATGGTTTATTTTGCAACAGCTATTTCAGTTTCATATATCTAATAACTGTTGGACACAGTAATGTTTCTGCCTTGAAATGAGGTTTATTGTACTAACAGAAAATGTGCAATCTGCATTCAAACAAAATTAGACAGGTGCATAAGTATGGGCACCCTTATCATTTTCTTGTTTTAAATACTCCTACCTACTTTTTACTGACTTACTAAAGCACTTTTTTTGGTTTTGTAACCTCATTGAGTTTTGAACTTCATAGCTAGGTGTATGCAATCATGAGAAAAGCTACTTAAAGTGGCCACTTGCAAGTTGTTCTCCTGTTTGAATCTCCTCTGAAGAGTGGCGTCATGGGCTCCTCAAAACAACTGTCAAATGATCTGAAAACAAAGATTATTCAACATAGTTGTTCAGGGGAAGGATACAAAAAGCTGTCTCAGAGATTTAACCTGTCAATTTCCACTGTGAGGAACATAGTAAGGAAATGGAAGAACACAGGTACAGTTCTTGTTAAGGCCAGAAGTGGCAGGCCAAGAAAAACATCAGAAAGGCAGAGAAGAAGAATGGTGAGATCAGTCAAGGACAATCCTCAGACCATCTCCAGAGAGCTGCAGCATCAACTTGCTGCAGATGGTGTCACTGTGCATCGGTCAACTATACAACGCACTGTGTTTTTTTGCCGCCATGCATAACGCCTTTTTGTATTACCAAACAACTCAATCTTGGTTTCATGAGTCCACAGGACCTTCTTCCAAAAAAGAAATTGGCTTCTCCAAATGTGCTTTTGCATACCTCAGCCGACTCTGTTTGTGGCGTGCTTGCAGAAACGGCTTCTTTCGCATCACTCTCCCATACAGCTTCTCCTTGTGCAAAGTGCGTTGTATAGTTGACCGATGCACAGTGACACCATCTGCAGCAAGTTGATGCTGCAGATCTCTGGAGGTGGCCTGAGGATTGTCCTTGACTGATCTCACCATTCTTCTTCTCTGCCTTTCTGATGTTTTTCTTGGCCTGCCACTTCTGGCCTTAACAAGAACTGTACCTTTGTTCTTCCATTTCCTTACTATGTTCCTCACAGTGGAAATTGACAGGTTAAATCTCTGAGACAGCTTTTTGTATCCTTCCCCTGAACAACTATGTTGAATAATCTTTGTTTTCAGATCATTTGACAGTTGTTTTGAGGAGCCCATGATGCCACTCTTTGGAGGAGATTCAAACAGGAGAACAACTTGCAAGTGGCCACTTTAAGTAGCTTTTCTCATGATTGCATACACCTAGCTATGAAGTTCAAAGCTCAATGAGGTTACAAAACCAAAAAAAGTGCTTTAGTAAGTCAGTAAAAAGTAGGTAGGAGTATTTAAAACAAGAAAATGATAAGGGTGCCCATACTTATGCACCTGTCAAATTTTGTTTGAATGCAGATTGCACATTTTCTGTTGGTACAATAAACCTCATTTCAAGGCAGAAACATTACTGTGTCCAACAGTTATTAGATATATGAAACTGAAATAGTTGTTGCAAAAAAAAACATTTTTATGAAAAATTAAGCTTAAGATTAATAGGGGTGCCCAAACTTTTTCATATGACTGTATGTACTGTATGTTGCATGTCACATGTTGCATGTCGTCGCATGTTGCATGGTGCATGTCGCATGTTGCATGTCGTCGCATGTCATCGCATGTCGCATGCTGCATGTCATCGCATGTCGCATGCTGCATGTCATCGCATGACGCATGCTGCATGTCATCGCATGTTGCATGTTGTCGCATGTCGCTGCGTGTCGCATGTCACATGTTGCATGTCGTTGCATGTCATCGCATGTCATCGCATGTTGCATGCTGCATGTCGCATGTCATCGCCTGTTGCATCTCATATGTTGCATGTCACATGTTGTCGCATGGTGCATGGCGCATGGCGCATGGTGCATGGCGTCGCATGTTGCATGTCGTAAGGTGCATGTCACATGTCGTCGCATGTTGTCACATGTTGCATGTCGCATGTCATCGCATGTCTCATGCTGCATGTCATCGCATGTCTCATGATGCATGTCATCGCATGTTGCATGCTGCATGTCATCGCATGTTGCATGTCGTCGCATGTCGCATGTCGCATGTTGCATGTCGTCGCATGTCAGCGCATGTCGCATGTCATCGCATGTTGCATGTCATATGTTGCATGCCGCATGTTGTCGCATGGTACATATCGCATGGTGCATGTCATCGCATGTTGCATGTCATAAGGTGCATGTCGCATGTCGTCGCATGTTGTCGCATGTTGCATGTCACATGTCAACGCATGTCGCATGCTGCATGTCTCATGCTGCATGTCGCATGCTGCATGTCATCACATGTTGCATGTCGTTGCATATTGCATGTTGTCGCATGTCGCTGCATGTCGCATGTCACATGTTGCATGTCGTCGCATGTCATCGCATGTCACATGTCATTGCATGCTGCATGTCGCATGTCATCGCATGTTGCATGTCATATGTTGCATGTTGCATGTTGTCGCATGGTGCATGTCGTCGCATGTTGCATGTCGTCGCATGGTGCATATTGCATGTCGTTGCATGGTGAATGTCGTCACATGTCGCATGTCATCACATTTTGGATGTCGCATGGTGCATGTCACATGTTGCATGTCGTCGCATGTTGCATGTCGCCGCATGTTGCTTGTCATTGCATGGTGCATGGTGCATGTCACATGTTGCATGTCATCGCATGGTGCATGTCGTCGCATGTAGTTACATGTCGCATGTCATCGCATGTTGCATGTCGCCGCATGTCGCATGGTGCATGTCATCGCATGTCACATGCTGCATATTGCATGACATCGCATGTCGCATGCTGCATGTTGCATGTCATCGCATGTTGCATGTCGTATGTTGCATGTCGCAGCATGTCGCATGCTGCATGTCATCGCATGTCGCATGGTGCATGTCATCGCATGTTGTCACATGTCACATGTTGCATGTCATTGCATGTCGTATGTAAAATGTTGCATGTTGTCACATGTCGCATGTTGTCACATGTTGCATGATGTCACATGTTACATGTCACATGGTGTGTGTTGTATGTATGTATGTACTGTATATGTGTATGTGTTTATTTTTACATTCAACACATTAGCCGGATGATGGGACCACTACTGTCCCATCATTGGCTAATGTGTCACTCACTGTCACTGTGCAAGGCAGAGCCCGATGGGACTTGTAGTCCCATCGGACGATGCCTGCACACAGAGACACACACACCAATGACCACCACCCGCAGCAGACCCACCAAAGACCCCAGCACCGCCCGCACATACTGGCGCTGGCACGCAGACCCCCGGCGCCCACACATAGCGGCACTGGCACGCAGACCCCTGGCGCCCGCACATACCGGCGCCGGCACGCAGACCCCCGGCGCCCGCACAATCATCCCTGCCTAGCGCCGCCCGCCCCTAGCACAGCACAACCCCGCCCACCCCCAGCACAGCCCCGCCTGACCCGCAGGCAGCCCCCAGCCCCGTCACTCTTGATAACTGACTGCTTACAGAGTCTGGAAATTGATGTGATGTCGGCGGAAATAAGTGGCAGCTGCAGCCTGGGGGTCACGTGACCCAGACACAGCTGCCGGAATAGCGCTGCTCAAAGGCGAAAACGGCAACTGAAGGTATTTGCACAATTCATTAGGGGCCCCAGGGGGATACATTGGGGGGTTAATTGAAAGTAGTGGACAACCCCTTTAATTCCCATGGACAGGATAGTACATCATACGCGATCAGCCGCGCTCACGGGGGGAGCGCGGCCGATCGCGGCCGGGTGTCAGCTGATTATCATAGCTGACACCCAGCACTATGTGCCAGGAGCGGTCACGGACCACTCCTGGCATGTTAACCCTCAGAGCACTGCGATCAAACAAGATCACAGCACTCCAGGGGCATAGGGAAGCATCTCGCAGGGAGGGGGCTCTCTGCGTGCTTCCTTGAGATGCATTGTTCCGATGGTCTCCTCCCTGCAAGCCCCCAGATCCAAGATAGCCGTGGGGTCCTTCCGCGTCCTGCAGGGAGGTGGCTTGTCAGTGCCTGCTAAGAGCAGGCGCCAGCAAGCCTCCTTCACTGCCTGTCAGATCGCTGATCTGACACAGTGCAGTGCAAAGTGTCAGATCAGCTATCTTACTTTATACAGTGATGTCCCATCCTTGGACAATGTAAAAAAGTTAAAAAAAAAAAATTAACATGTGTAAAAATATTTTTTTTAAAAAAAACATTCTAAATAAAGAAAAGAAATAAAATAAATATTTTTCCCAAAAAATACATTTCTTTATGTAAATAAAAAGAAAAACAATAAAAACACACATATTTAGTATCGCCGCATCCATAACGACCCCACCTATAAAACTGTCCCACTAGCTAACCCCTTCAGTGAACACAGTAAAAGAAAAAAAAAAAAACACGAGGCAAAAAACAATGCTTTATCATCATACAACCGAACAAAAAGTGGAATAATGGTACCGTTGAAAATGTCATCTTGTCCCACAAAAACGAGCCACCATACAGTGTCATCAGGAAAAAAATAAAAAAGTTATAGCCCTTAGAATAAAGCGATGCAAAAATAATTATTTTTTTATATAAAATATTTTTTATTGTATAAAAGCGCCAACACATAAAAAAAATATAAATGAGGTATCGCTGTAATCGTACTGACCTGAAAAATAAAACTGCCTAATCAATTTTACCACACACAGAACGGTATAAACGCCCCATCCAAAAGAAATTCAAGAATTGCTGGTTTTTGTTCATTCTGCCTCCCAAAAATCGTAATATAAAAAGGGATCAAAAAATGTTATGTGCCCGAAAATGGTACCAATAAAAACATCAACTCGTCCCACAAAAAACAAGACCTCACATCACTCTGTGGGCCAAAATATGGAAAAATTATAGCTCTCAAAAATATGGTGATGCAAAAACTATTTTTTACATTAAAAAGCGTCTTTTAGTGTGTAGCAGCTGTCCAACAAAAACCAGTTATAAAAACCGGCCTTAAATAGTAAATTAAACCCCCCTTTATCACCCCCTTAGTTAGGGAAAAATATTACTCTCCGAGTATTTTGGGCGTGCTTGGAGATGATGTTTGAGTCACCACAGCTGCATGATTTGTGGCTGCTAGACAGCCTGAATACATGTGAGGGTTGACTGCTTGTTAGGGAATCCCCACATATATTTAGGCTGTCTAGCAGCTGCAAATCATGCAGCTGCAGCGACTCAAACATAATCTCCGAGCATGCCCAGAATACTCGGAAATGCTCGGAAATCTCGAGTAACGAGCACACTCGCTCATCACTAAAGAAGACCTGTCAACAGGATATTCAAACCGTAACTAGAAGTACGAGTGTAAAGTCCCATCAACACTTCTTACATACATACTTTTCAAGTAGAATTTTGGGGCATTTTGAAAAATCTATTTTTGAAGTTTTTTTCTTAAGTGCATCTCGGTGTAATAATTAAAGGGGATAACTCAGGAGAGTCTTTGCGTGGAACAAGACAACTACAGGACACAGTTTTATAAGTGGTAAAGTCTATATTATCACACGGTGATTCAAACAGGTGCAGAGAGAAACTCAAGTCCACAACACTTGGTGTAAATATTAAATGCAGCTTAGCAGTCTATAGGAAACTTCAGAGGAAAATGAAATCAAGCAGAAAGTCTATGAAGCACAGTTATTCTTGAGGATACTTGACACGAATAAATCCTTGTCTTAGTCCAAACACAGATAGATAAGCTTATAAGGCAGTTCAAATAATATCTTAGCTCAACCAGGGAGGCCTGGTTAATAGTCTCAGGTTTTTGCAGAGCAGCAAACGCTTACATGTCCAGCAAATGCAGATGGAAGTAAATACGAGCAGCAGATGAAGGAGGATTACTGGAACTGGTGTATGCAGCAGGAACTCAGAGCAGAGTAGCAGAATCACCACACAGGTTCACAGGAGCAGGTATATAGCCAGGGAGTAATCAGAGGTCAGGAGCTGGATGCAAGGCAGAATACTCTAGCACAGACTGAAGGCTGGGGTGGAGTTTTATAGCAGGAAGACACAGTGCACATGAGACCAAAGATGCCATCTTGGAAAAGGGCAGTAATGCACAAAAGGTAAGAAATATTCAGAGTCCTGACACTCGGTGGTCACCTAACTCATTAGCTTTGCTGTACTTTGCTGACAATCACAGACATCCTGGCTTTGATTGATAGGTCACTCTTTCCTCAATTACCTGTTTTATTTGCTCAGACAGTCATTGTTCCTGGTTCATTTCGTCAACTCTTGATGACATTGGAAATCAATGTACTAACTCGCGCAATGACCGTAGGAGCTCACTGTGCAGACACTGTCACTTTTCATGAAGCAACTCAGGCAATAAGAGCACCTGTGTAAGGGAAACAGGTGACTGAAGGAAGACTGGCCTGTCAATCAACACCTGGAGACTGGCAGTGGGCAGGTCCTCTGTAAACGTCACTGTCAGTCCCTGTTAGTGGTCTTTAAGAAATAAATGTTTCGGGGGTGCACTACTCCATGAACCCTTTGGCACCCTGTTAAAGAGTGTGCAAAGTACAGATGGGTTGCAGTATATCACAGTTATAATTACAGTATGTTACAGTTCTTGAAGTATATAGAACGAAGGATAAAGCAATCAGGTTCTCCTCAAGGAACTTAAAAAGAAAAAAAAAGAAGAAGCTTAAAAATATATATTTTTATATGTATATACATAAAAACAGATTAATTTGAATCACAACTTTTCACCCATTAAAATGCAGACATTAAAAATTAATAAGCATATTGAGTATCTCTAAATTCAAAAACCTGATCTCTCAAAATATAAAATGATTTAAGCCATATTGTAAAAAAGAAAATGTGAGAAAACAAAATTGCCATATTTCGGTTACTACACCACCACCCAAAAATTTAATAAAAAGCCATCAAAACATTTTATATATCTTAAATTTGTGTCAATAAAAACGTCAAGTCACCACGCAAAACAACACAGCTCCAAAAAAAGGAAATATCTCAGAAAATGGAGAACATCTTTTTTTTTTTACAAATTTCTTGGAGCGCTCGCCAGGGCCATGGGGATACTCGGTACCAGGCCAGTTCTTAATGGGATGTGTCACGGCAGCAGTGACCCGGTCCGTGGCTCTGGCCATCCAAAATAAAAGTCAATTAAAGGGGAATAAAGTTTATAAGAGATGATTCGTGACGCCACCTGTGGTACTCGGCTAGGGATGGCCGACGCTGCTTAAGGAGACCGCTGGGCCTGATGGTGATGCAGCAGAGTTGATACAGCTCTCCACAGGTGGAGCTTAGTCCGAGGGCATTTATATTGTTAAAGATGGTGATGATGGATGTAGTGCAGGATGAATGGCGCAGTAAATAACTCCGAGGAGCAGGGTGCAGTTTCCACACTTTTACTCACTGTTTGAAGTGCTGACCGGCGCACTAGTTACAGATGAAAATGGAGGTCCAGGGAGCCTGGAAGAAGCTTAGGATTCACTAAGCCAGATGGGTTTTTGAGGCCTCCTTACTGCTCTGTCCTCTGAGGTCCTTGCTGCCTAAAGCTAAGCTCAGTCCTCTGTTCCCTATTGTTCTGAAGTACTTGCCCTTATGGCAGGCAGCTTGAGCCAATTGCATGTGTCGCTCTTTTATAGCAACTCCAGGCTCTGGTCTGCTGCTGTGCCTTTGGGTGTCTGCTGGGCCAGGAGACCTGCAATCCCCTGCCCTCCATATTTAGCTGCTGGGACTATTGTACCCTTCAGTCACAGACTCCAGTGTCCGGCTTCTAGCACTGTACTCTGGGGTGAGCTTGGTCACAGCTCCACTCCCCAGGTTCTCTTTCACTTCTCTCCTCTTTCCTCTGTTCCAGACACTGTCTCTCTCTCAGCTCCAGACACTGACTGAAGCCAGAACTCATGGGGAAGCTCCCCTGCAACCGGGTTTAGAGCTCCCCCTTCTGGTCTGGAGTCAGGAAAAGGTGTTGGATGTAAGTGTTATCTGGTCAGGGAAACCCTCCTTGCTTCCAGGCATGTCATCACCCCCCTGTGAGGGAGGCAATGCCACTGTGGCAACCGGACTCCTGGGGTGCCACATTTTTAATTTTTTTTTCACAACTAAAAAAAAGCAATGCAGGTTTGGTATAACTGTAATCATACTGACCTAATGTATCATATTGCTAGTGCTAGGTCATTTTACAGATAAAAGCAAAAGCAAAGAAACAAAGGAGGAATTGAGTATTTTTTTCTCACAATTTTACCACGCATTGAAATTTTTACCATTTTCCACTACTTAAATAAACACATACACATGCAGAGTAAAGTATTTTAATGAAATGAAAAAACACACAATATTTCCATCTCTCTTCTTCTGCCAATCCAAATGATGCCCTCGATCTCCTGCAAAAAATGTAAAATAAAAAACCAACAATATACCCATACCTGTCTGGCGTTCAATCAGTCCCACGCCGTAATCCATATATGGGGGATATATAGTTAGTTTACCACCGGGAGTGGTGCTAATGCGACCGGCCTGGCTGAAAACTACTGGGGAATAAATACAATTTTTCTCGCATAGCACTCCTCCGTATTCTTCTCTAGTGTGACTCCAGCCTTACTCTCACGCAGGCTGAGCTTTTGCAGAGCCGACTGCTCTGCTCGCTTCCAAACTCCACTCTCACTGACACACCTAAATCCTCTGCGTCAGGGGTTTTTACAAACAACCTGTGGCCACAGGCCACCTGGAAAACCCGGCCCAGAAGGAAACGGACTGCCCCCTGCTATCCTGTAGTCCGTTTCAAAAATAAAAGCCCAACAGGTTTCCTTAAATCTGGCCTGGACAAATAGCTTGTCCAAGACCAATACTCACTTTTATTTTGCATTGCAATCACAGCTATGATTGTGACTGCAATGCACTTCCATGACCTTAATACGCTACTGAACACATTCTGGGGGACACATAGCGACCCTCGCAAATAACACCAGTCGCTGCCTCACAAGTGGAATTGGAGAGATGCACAGGCGCACCTCACTGTGCCCTATTGAACAGCCAGTGATTCCACTGCGCAGGCACAAGACTTCAGCAGTGAGAGACGTCATCCACTTTCATGCACTTATAAGAAGCGGCATTTGAAGGGACTGGGTGAGGGTGGTAACAATGTGGAACCATCGGACCAGACTGCAATTTACATACAGCGTAGGACAAGTATAAAACACTTCTGAGGCAGCAGAGGCACATCTGAAGATGCAGAGGGTTACTAGAACCCATTTCACTTAATCTTAAAGTTGATGTGCAGGGTTTATAAGCCAAAAAACTGATGACAGGTTCACTTTAAGGCTGATTTTTAATTTAAAGATATAGGAATCTTGTGCCCTAATAAAAATTGAAAATTCCCCGTGGTAGATCGTCTCACTAGAATGTTTAAGGAGGTAGTCAGATGAATGCTTCTCACTTAAATTTTCAACTGGTTTATTAAAGCAGGCTTCATAAACCAATCCAAACAAAAGAAAAAGGCATATTCAGTCTTCTTTACATAAACCAAACAGCACTCAAAATAGTCCACATAATTGCGAGTTCGATGGCACAAGAAACAGGATTCAGCTTTGTTTACCAAGAGCCCAGCTCTGGAGATCAGCCCCCCTCCAGAGTACGCAGACTATGAGTCCAGAGGTTAAGATTTTAACTCTTGGACCACACCTTTGGGTGGAGATATGGTGAAGAGCCTTCCCTCCCAGCTTTTTACTGTTCACAAAAAACTGGCACTGTCATGGCCAATTAACCCTTCTCAGCACATAATATGCTGGAGCAAACATCCAGGTTCACATCACTGAAGCTAATAACCTCAGTGAAACATACAGTATCTCCCCTCCAGCACATTACCAACGACCCTGTTACATCCCTGACTTCTTCATAATCTAGAAAGGGATTAACATTAAAGGGGTTGTCCAGTTAAAAAAAATTGTTGTTACAATTATACATCTCATGAATATTTTTAATGTTTGAAAGGTGCCCTGTGGCTAAAAGCATCATTTCAAGGTTCTGGTAGGTTCTCTTCCAGTTCTTGTGCAACATGGGCCAACATTTCACAACATTTCACAAGCCAGTCCTCTTCTTTGTCTTTAGAGTACCTTGGGTATAACAGAGAAGGGGGCTGGCTTAGATACTCAAATGGGCCATCATCCTGTCCTCTTCGCACACATCTCTAGTCACACAAAGTACATACACATAGACATTGGACACTTATAGCTGAACATTGGGGCACCTTTGAGATATGATGAATATTAGTAGGCTTACATGGACAATCCCTTGAATTTGTCAATAAATAAAATGGATTTCTGATCTGTGTGGGATTTCTGTTCTGAACTTTTTTTTTGTAAATGAGTAAGGGAAAGATTGTCATGGAAATAGCTTCTCCTTAGTACAGATTATACACTTGGGAGAAAAAAATGAAGAGACTAGAATTTTCCAACTCTAACTCTGAGTCAGCCTCAGCAATTTCCTAAATTAGTCATAGAAGGTAAAGTGACAGTGCAGTGACAGCCTTGTGGCCAGCATATGTGAGAGCAATATAAGTGACTGTACAGTTCAGCAGATTGCTCTCACAACCCACACTAGATGTATCCTGTTAAAAATTTTAGACCAATTTTAATGTGCTTATGTCACCATTATAACAAGTATTTCTTTCAGCCACTACTTCTCCATTTATGTACACATACATGCAATAATTCAAAGAATATATATGCAAAGAAGATGAAAAAGACGGGAAGCTATGAGCCCTAGAATAAAGAAACCTGTAAAAATTCTTATGATTTAGAGAGCAGAGATTCTACACCGTAAATAAACCAGCGTGATCAGAACCTTAAAGGTAGGTGCACACCGCTATCCTACACCACAATCACGAGGTGCCTATTGGTTGCTATGACTGTCGAACATCTGCTGAAGACCCCCGTGCCTGTCATGATGCCGTTCCTATGAAAACCAGCCAGAAGTTAAAAAATACAATAAAAAGTATAAAAAGTTTTAAAAATAATAATGATATATACATATATGTACATATATATTATAGTTCGATTCACCTCACTCTCTCTTTTCCTCCATTAAAAATAATGAAATAATTTTTAAAAATACATAAGTGATGTTGCTATGTCCATAAATGTATGATCTATCAAAATATAAAATTACCGTAGTTAACTCAATCTGTAAATGCTGTATTGAGAAAGAAAAATCAAAATACCAGAATTGTAATTTTTGACAGCCGCAACACAGCAAAAAAAGCTATATGAAGGGTTCAAAACATTGTATCTACCCTCAAATGGTATAATTAAAAATGCCAGCATAGAGCGCAACAAATAAGCCCTCACGCAGCAAAATCAAACAAAAATTGGAAACATTACAAGTCTTAGAAAATGCCACACAAACAATTGCTTTATGAAATTCAATTTTTTTTTTCACTATTTAACCCCTTTACCCCCAAGGGTGGTTTGTACGTTAATGACCGGGCCAATTTTTACAATTCTGACCACTGTCCCTTTATGAGGTTATAACTCTGGAACCCTTCAACGGATCCCAGTGATTCTGACATTGTTTTCTCGTGACATATTGTACTTCATGATAATGGTAAAATTTCTTTGATATTACCTGCGTTTATTTGTGGAAAAAACGGAAATTTGGCGAAAATTTTGAAAATTTCGCAATTTTCCAACTTTGAATTTTTATGCAATTAAATCACAGAGATATGTCACACAAAATACTTAATAAGTAACATTTCCCATATGTCTACTTTGCATCAGCACAATTTTGGAACCAAAATTTTTTTTGTTAGGGAGTTATAAGGGTTAAAAGTTGACCAGCAATTTCTAATTTTTACAACACCATTTTTTTTTAGGGACCACATCTCATTTGAAGTCATTTTGAGGGGTCTATATGATAGAAAATAGCCAAGTGTGACACCATTCTAAAAACTGCACCCCTCAAGGTGCTCAAAACCACATTCAAGAAGTTTATTAACCCTTCAGGTGTTTCACAGGAATTTTTGGAATGTTTCAATAAAAATTAACATTTAAATTTTTTTCACAAAAAATTTACTTCAGCTCCAATTTGTTTTATTTTACCAAGGGTAACTGGAGAAAATGGACACCAAACGTTGTTGTACAATTTGTCCTGAGTACTCCGATACCCCATATGTTGGGATAAACCCCTGTGTGGGCACACGGGAGAGCTCGGAAGGGAAGGAGCACTGTTTTACTTTTTCAACGCAGAATTGGCTGGAATTGAGATCGGACGCCATGTCGCGTTTGGAGAGCCCCTGATGTGCCTAAACAGTGGAAACCCCCCAATTATAACTGAAACCACACCCCTAACCCTAATCCCAACGGTAACCCTAACCACACCTCTAACCCAGACACACCCCTAACCCTAATCCCAACCCTATTCCCAACCGTAAATGTAATCCAAACCCTAACCCTAACTTAAGCCCCAACCCTAACTTTAGCCCCAACCCTAACTTTAGCCTTAACCCTAGCCCCAACCCTAACCCTAGCCCTAACCCTAACCCTAACCCTAGCCCTAACCCTAGCCCTAGCCCTAACCCTAGCCCTAACCCTAACCCTAGCCCTAGCCCTAACCCTAGCCCTAGCCCTAACCTTAATCCTAACCCCAACCCTGTTATGAACTGGTGGCCTAGGAGCAGCATGGACGAGCTCTGGAGTAGGTGGTCTCTATACTGACCGCAGACCCTGAACTTAACACATCAACTAGAAGTAGCCGTGGGATGTTCCTGTCACTCCCTAGACACCTCATCACGGCCGGAGGACTAATTAACCCCTAAAGAAAGAAACAGGAATACTATCTTGCCTCAGAGAAAATTCCCAAAGGAAAGGCAGCCCCCCACAAATATTGACTGTGAGAGGAGAGGGAAATTACAAACGCAGACTGAAAACAGAATTTAGCAAAGGAGGCCACGCTACCTAGAAAGAAAAGACAGGACAGAGTACTGTGCAGTCAGTATAAAAAAATACTACAAAATCCACCACAGAGAATACAAAAATCTTCACACCTAACTAAAGGCATGGAGGGTAACTCTGTGACTCCAGAGCTTCCAACTTGGCTGAATAAATCTTTACACAGACAAAGCGGGACAAGAAAAAACATAGCAATTCACAGAACTATTAAGTCCACCGCATGTGGACTGCAAAAACAGAGCCAGGACTTATCTTTGATGATTTGGACAATCCAGAAGGAGAAACCAAGCAGAGATGTGGATCCCTAGAAAACAATGGGCAACTGGCACTCACTAAAGGAAAGAGCCAGACTAAATAGCCCCGTCCAAAGTGGAAGCAGCTGATGACTGTTGTGAAGGACAAACAGCAGCACTACCACTTATAACCACCGGAGGGAGCCCAAGAGCAGAACCCACAACAGAATTCACAACAGTACCCCCCCCCCCTTGAGGAGGGGTCACCGAACCCTCACCAGAGCCCCCAGGCCGATCCGGACAAGCCAAATGGAAGGCACGAACCAAATCGTCAGCATGAACATCGGAGGCAACAACCCAAGAATTATCCTCCTGGCCATAACCCTTCCACTTGAAAAGATACTGAAGCCTCCATCTAGAAAAATGAGAATCCAAGATCTTCTCCACAACATACTCCAACTCCCCATCAATCAACACCGGGGCAGGAGGATCAACAGAGGGAACCACGGGCACCACATATTTCCGCAACAAAGATCTATGAAAAACATTATGGATGGAAAAAGAGGCTGGAAGGGCCAAACGAAAAGACACTGGATTGATAATCTCAGAAATCCTATAAGGACCAATAAACCGAGGCTTGAACTTCGGGGAAGAAACCTTCATAGGAACATGACGAGAAGACAACCAGACCAAATCCCCAACCCGAAGCCGGGAACCCACACGCCAACGACGGTAGGCAAAACGCTGAGCCTCCTCCTGAGACAACAACAAATTGTCCACAACATGAGCCCAAATCTGCTGCAACCTGTCAACCACAGAGTCCACCCCAGGACAATCAGAAGACTCAACCTGCCCTGAAGAAAAACGAGGATGAAACCCAGAATTACAAAAGAATGGTGACACCATGGTAGCAGAACTAGCCCGATTATTAAGGGCAAACTCGGCCAATGGCAAGAAAGCCACCCAGTCATCCTGATCGGCAGACACAAAGCATCTCAAATAAGTTTCCAAAGTCTGGTTAGTTCACTCGGTTTGGCTGTTTGTCTGAGGATGAAATGCGGAAGAAAAAGACAAATCAATGCCCAGCTTAGCACAAAAGGACCGCCAAAACCTAGAAACAAACTGGGAAGCTCTATCGGACACAATATTCTCCGGAATGCCATGCAAACGAACCACATGCTGAAAAAACAACGGAACCAACTCAGAAGAGGAAGGCAACTTAGGCAAAGGTACCAAATGAACCATCTTAGAAAACCGGTCACAGACCACCCAGATAACAGACATCCTCTGGGAAACAGGAAGATCCGAAATAAAATCCATAGAAATATGTGTCCAAGGCCTCTCAGGGACCGGCAAAGGCAAAAGCAACCCACTGGCGCGGGAGCAGCAAGGTTTGGCCCGCGCACAAGTCCCTCAGGACTGCACAAAAGAACGCACATCCCGTGACAAAGAAGGCCACCAAAAGGACCTACCAACCAAATCTCTGGTACCAAAAATCCCAGGATGGCCAGCCAACACCGAACAGTGAACCTCAGAAATCACTTTACTAGTCCATCTGTCAGGAACAAACAGTTTCCCTGTTGGACAGCGATCAGGTTTATCAGCCTGAAACTCCTGAAGAGCTCGTCGCAAATCAGGGGAGATGGCAGAAAGAATCACCCCCTCCTTAAGAATACCAACCGGCTCAAGGACCCCAAGGGAATCAGGCAAGAAACTCCTAGAGAGGGCATCAGCCTTAACATTCTTAGAACCCGGAAGATATGAGACAACAAAATCAAAACGGGAGAAAAACAGGGACCATCGGGCCTGTCTAGGATTCAGCCATTTGGCAGACTCGAGGTAAATCAGATTCTTATGATCGGTCAAGACCACAATACAGTGCTTGGCCCCCTCAAGCCAATGTCGCCACTCCTCAAATGCCCACTTCATAGCCAACAACTCACGATTGCCGACATCATAATTGCGTTCCGCAGGCAAAAACTTTCGAGAAAAGAAGGCACACGGTTTCATCAAGGAACCATCAGAATTCCTCTGAGACAAAACGGCCCCTGCCCCAATCTCAGAAGCGTCAACCTCAACCTGAAAAGGAAGAGAAACATCCGGCTGACGCAACACAGGGGCAGAAGTAAATCGGCGCTTAAGCTCCTGAAAGGCAGAAACGGCCTCAGAGGACCAATTAGCTACATCAGCGCCTTTCTTCGTCAAATCGGTCAGGGGTTTAACCACACTGGAGAAGTTGGCAATGAAACGGCGATAAAAATTAGCAAAGCCCAAAAATTTCTGAAGGCTCTTCACGGATGTGGGCTGGATCCAATCATGAATGACCTGAACCTTAGCCGGATCCATTTCTATAGATGATGGAGAAAAAATGAAGCCCAAAAAAGAAACCTTCTGTACTCCAAAGAGGCACTTAGACCCCTTCACAAACAAGGCATTGTCACGAAGGACCTGAAATACCATCCTAACTTGTTTCACATGAGACTCCCAATCATCTGAAAAAATCAAAATATCATCCAAATATGCAATCATGAATTTATCAAGATAATTCCGAAAAATATCATGCATAAAGGACTGAAACACAGATGGGGCATTAGAGAGTCCGAATGGCATCACAAGATACTCAAAATGGCCCTCGGGCGTATTAAACGCAGTTTTCCATTCGTCCCCTGCTTAATACGAACCAGATTATATGCCCCTCGAAGGTCAATCTTATTAAACCAACTAGCCCCCTTAATTCTGGCAAACAAATCAGAAAGCAAAGGCAAAGGGTATTGGAATTTGACCGTGATCTTATTCAAGAGGCGATAATCAATACAGGGTCTCAAGGAGCCATCCTTCTTGGCAACAAAAAAAAAACCTGCTCCTAATGGAGAAGAAGATGGCCGAATATGCCCCTTCTCCAAAGACTCCTTTACATAGCTCCGCATGGCGGCATGTTCAGGCACAGACAGGTTGAAAAGTCGGCCCTTAGGAAACTTACAGCCTGGAATCAAATCAATTAAACAATCACAGTCCCTATGCGGTGGAAGGGAACTGGACTTGGGCTCATTGAAAACATCCTGGAAATCTGACAGAAACTCAGGAATTTCAGAAGAGGGGGAGGAGGAAATTGACATCAGAGGAACGTCATCGTGAACCCCCTGACAACCCCAACTAGTCACAGACATAGATTTCCAATCCAACACCGGATTATGTACCTGTAACCATGGAAACCCCAGCACAACAGCATCATGCAAATTATGTAACACCAGGAAGCGACAATCTTCCTGATGGGCTGGCGCCATGCACATGGTTAACTGTGTCCAAAACCGAGGTTTATTTTTAGCCAATGGTGTAGCATCAATCCCCCTCAAAGGGATAGGACTCTGCAAAGGCTGTAAGGAAAAACCACAACGTCTGGCAAATTCTAAGTCCATTAAATTTAAAGCGGCACCTGAATCCACAAATGCCATGACAGAGAATGACGATAATGAGCAGATCAGGGTCACAGATAACAGAAATTTAAGTTATACAGTACTGATAGTAACGGAATTAGCGATTCTCTTGGCACGCTTAGGGCAATCAGAAATAACATGAGCAGAATCGCCGCAGTAAAAGCACAACCTATTCTGATGTCTGAATCCTTGGCGTTCTGCTCTAGACACAATCCTATCACACTGCATAGGCTCAGGACTCCGCTCGGAAGACAACGCCATAGTGTGCACAACTCTGCGCTCACGCAAGCGCCGATCAATTTGAATGGCCAGAGACATAGAATCACTCAGACCTGCAGGCGTGGGGAACCCCACCATAACATCTTTAACAGATTCAGAAAGACCATTTCTGAAAATTGCCGCCAAAGCATCCTCATTCCACTTAGTAAGCACAGACCATTTTCTGAATTTCTGGCAATATGACTCTGCCGCTTCTTGACCCTGACACAGGGCCAAAAGTGTTTTCTCAGCATGCTCTACAGAATTAGGTTCATCATACAATAACCCAAGCACCTGAAAAAAGGTGTCTACATTAAGCAAGGCCGGATTCCCAGATTCCAGGGAAAATGCCCAATCCTGCGGGTCACCACGCAACAGAGAAATGACAATTTTTACCTGCTGGATGGGATCACCAGAGGAACGGGGCTTCAGAGCAAAAAACAGTTTACAGTTATTTTTAAAGCTCAAAAATTTGGACCTGTCCCCGAAGAACAGATCGGGGGTAGGAATTCTAGGCTCTAAAACAAGAGTCTGCATGATATAATCAGAAATACCCTGTACTCTAGCAGCAAGTTGATCCACCCGAGAAGCAAGTCCCTGAACATCCATGTCAATGCCTAACTTCTGAGCCACCCAGAAGTGAAGAGGGAAAAAAAAACACAACAGAGTACAGAAAAAAAAATGGCTCAGCACTTTCTTTCCCTTCTTTTGAGATGCGGTTAACTCATTGTTGGCCAGTTGTACTGTTATGAACTGGTGGCCTAGGAGCAGCATGGACGAGCTCTGGAGTAGGTGGTCTCTATACTGACCGCAGACCCTGAACTTAACACATCAACTAGAAGTAGCCGTGGGATGTTCCTGTCACTCCCTAGACACCTCGTCACGGCCGGAGGACTAATTAACCCCTAAAGAAAGAAACAGGAATACTATCTTGCCTCAGAAAAAAATCCCAAAGGAAAGGCAGCCCCCCACAAATATTGACTGTGAGAGGAGAGGGAAATTACAAACGCAGACTGAAAACAGAATTTAGCAAAGGAGGCCACGCTACCTAGAAAGAAAAGACAGGACAGAGTACTGTGCGGTCAGTATAAAAAAATACTACAAAATCCACCACAGAGAATACAAAAATCTTCACACCTAACTAAAGGCATGGAGGGTAACTCTGGGACTCCAGAGCTTCCAACTTGGCTGAATAAATCTTTACACAGACAAAGCGGGACAAGAAAAAACATAGCAATTCACAGAACTATTAAGTCCACCGCATGTGGACTGCAAAAACAGAGCCAGGACTTATCTTTGATGATTTGGACAATCCAGAAGGAGAAACCAAGCAGAGATGTGGATCCCTAGAAAACAATGGGCAACTGGCACTCACTAAAGGAAAGAGCCAGGCTAAATAGCCCCGTCCAAAGTGGAAGCAGCTGATGACTGTTGTGAAGGATAAACAGCAGCACTACCACTTATAACCACCGGAGGGAGCCCAAGAGCAGAACCCACAACAGAATTCACAACACAACCCTAACCCTAGCCCTAACCCTAACCCTAACCCTAGCCCAAACCCTAGCCCTAACCCTAACCCTAGCCCTAGCCCTAACCCTAGCCCTAACCCTAATCCTAACCCCAACCCTAACCCTAGCCCTAACCCTAAACCTAACCCTAGCCCTAACCCTACCCCTTACCCTAGCCCTAACCCTAACCCTAATCCTAACCCTAGCCCTAACCCTAACCCTAGCCCTAATGGGAAAATGGAAATAAATACGTTTTTTTAACTTTTTAATTTTTCACTAACTAAGGGGGTGATGAAGGGGGGTTTGATTTACTTTTATAGCGGGTTTTTTAGCGGATTTTTATGATTGGCAGCCGTCACACACTGAAAGATGCTTTTTATTGCAAAAAATATTTTTTGCATTACTACATTTTGAGAGCTATAATTTTTCCATATTTTGGTCCACAGAGTCATGTGAGGTCTTGTTTTTTGCAGGACGAGTTGACGTTTTTATTGGTAACATTTTCGGGCACATGACATTTTTTGATCGCTTTTTATTGCGATTTTTGTGAGGCAGAATGACCAAAAATCAGCTATTCATGAATTTCTTTTGGGGGAGGCGTTTATACCGTTCCGTGTTTGGTAAAATTGATAAAGCAGTTTTATTCTTCGGGTCAGTACAATTACAGCGATATGTCATTTATATCATTTTTTTATGTTTTGGCGCTTTTATATGATAAAAACTATTTTATAGAAAAAATAATTATTTTGGCATCGCTTTATTCTGAGGACTATAACTTTTTTATTTTTTTGCTGATGATGCTGCATGGTGGCTCTTTTTTTGCGGGACAAATTGACGCTTTCAGTGGTACCATGGTTATTTATATCTGTCTTTTTGATCGCGTTTTATTCCACTTTTTATTCGGCAGTATGATAATAAAGCGTTGTTTTTTGCCTCGTTTTTTTTTTTTCCTTACGGTGTTTACTGAAGGGGTTAACTAGTGGGACAGTTTTATAGGTTGGGTCGTTACGGACGCGGCGATACTAAATATGTGCACTTTTATTGTTTGTTTTTTTTATTTAGATAAAGAAATGTATTTATGGGAATAATATTTTTTTTTTCTTTTTTTAGGAATTTTTTTTTTATTTTTTTTTACACATGTGGACATTTTTTTTTTTACTTTTTTACTTTGTCCCGGGGGGGACATCACAGATCGCTGATCTGACAGTTTGCACAGCACTCTGTCAGATCAGCGATCTGACTTATAGCACTGCAGGCTTACCAAGCGCTTGCTCTGAGCAGGCACTCGGTAAGCCACCTCCCTCCCTGCAGGACCCGGAAGCCGCGGCCATCTTGGATCCGGGACCTGCAGCGAGGAAGGAGGTAGGAGACCCTCGGAGCAACGCGATCACATCGCGTTGCTGCGGGGGTCTCAGGGAAGCACGCAGGGAGCCCCCTCCCCGCGCGATGCTTCCCTATACCGCCGGCACACCGCGATCATGTTTGATCGCGGTGTGCCGGGGGTTAATGTGCCGGGGGCGGTCCGTGACCGCTTCTGGCACATAGCGCCGGATGTCAGCTGCGATAATCAGCTGCCACCCGGCCGTGATCGGCCGCGCTCCCCCCGAGAGCGCGGCCGATCGCGCTGGACGTACTATTCCGTCCTTGGGAAGTAGGGCCCACCCCACATGGACGGAATAGTACGTCCAATGACAGAAAGGGGTTAAATAAAACTATGCATGTATAGTAACCCTGTAATCATACTGATCTGGAGAATCATATTGCCAGGTCATTTTTAACATTTAATGACTACTGTAAAAATAATACAAAAAACAATTGCAGAAATGCACTTTTTTCACAATTTCGCCATGCTTGGTATTTTTTTTCTGCTTTCCAGTGCATAACATGATAAAATGGAGGGTGTCATTCAAAAGTACAACTCAAGTAGCAAAAAGAAGTCCTCATATGTCTATATCGACAGTAAAATAAAATGGTTATAGCTGCTGGAAGAAGAAGAGGAAATAAATGAAAGCGCAAAAACAGAAAATGGAAGATGTTAATATTAACCCTTTCGCGCCAGAGCCTGTTTTCACCTTTGTGACCAGGCCAATTTGACCAGTATCACTTCATGAGTTAAGAACTCTGGAACGCTCCAACAGATCCCAGTGATTCTGAGAATGCTTCTTCATGACATATTGTACTTCATGTTAGTCATAAATTTAGGACAACATGTTTTGCATTTATTTGTGAAAATAATTGCTAATTTGGCAAAAAAATTTATCCCCTTATACCAGATAGTTATGTCACCCAAAATAGTTAATAAATAACATTTCCCACATGTCTACTTTACATCAGCATAACTTTTTAAACATTTTAATGTGGGTTCCGTCGCTGAGCTCACATCTTTTCCGGCATATGTCAGCTGTTTTAAACAATGCCTCTAACAGCCGCTGGTTGAATCGCGATCAAACTCTGACAGCGGCATTTAACATGCGCTTCTGGCAAGCGTGCCAGAAATCGCGCCCATTGGTGCCTGTGTCACATGACCGCGGGTCACCGATGGCTTGGCATGACAACCAGAGGTCTCCAGCAGACCTCTATGGTTGTTACTGCCGGATTACCATGAGCGCTGCCTGGTGGTAGGCGTTCATAGCAAGGCAGCAAATCTGCTGCATACAGGCAATCTGATCATCGCCTATATGTAGTTGAACCGATCAGGTTATGACAGCTTCTAGTCTCCCATGGAGACTATTGAAGCATGCCAAAAGTAAAAGAAATATGCTTTTAAAAATATAAAAAAAATATATAAAAGTTCAAATCACCCTCCTTTTGTCCCATTCAAAATAAAACAATAAAAAAAAATCAAACATGCACATATTTGGTATCGCTGTGTTCAGGATCGCCAGACCTATCAAAAAAATATATAGACTATATAAAACACATAAAAAAAATAATTAACCTGATCGCTACTTTTTTTGGTTGCTGCAACATTGCATTAAAGTGCAATAGTGGGTGATCAAAAGATCGTACCGGCACCAAAACAGTATCATTAAAAACATCAGCTCGGCGCACAAAAAAAAGCCCTAAGGCTACTTTCACACTAGCGTTAACTGCAATACGTCGCAAATGCGTCGTTTTGCCGAAAATACGCATCCAGCAAAAGTTCTTGCTGGATACGTTTTTTCGTCATAGACTAACATTAGCGACGCTTGGGCGTGTGTTAGCGGACCGTCGGGAGAAAAAAACCTTACATGTAACGTTTTTTGCTCCCGACGGTCCGCTTTCTCCGACCGCGCTTGCGCGGCCGGAACTCCGCCCCCCACCTCCACGCACTTCCCCGCACCTCACAATGGGGCAGCGGATGCGTTGGAAAAATACATCCGCTGCCCCCGTTGTGCGGCGGAGACCACGCTAGCGTCGGGAACGTCGGCCCGACGCACAGCGACGGGTCTTTCCCGACGCTAGTGTGAAAGTAGCCTTACCCAACCCGAGATCACGAAAAATCGAGATGCTATGGGAAAATGGCACAATTTTTTATTTTCTTTTTTTACAAACTTTGGAATTTCTTTTCACCGCTTACAGTGAATAAAAAAGAACCTAGAAATGTTAAACCCTCACAAGTGACCCCATTTTTGGAAACTAGACCACTCAAGGAATGTGTCTAGATATGTAATGAGCACATTGAACCCCCAGGTGATTCACAGACTTTTATAACATTGAGCTATGAAAATAAAAAAAAATCACATTATTCCCACAAAAATATTATTTTAGCCTCAATTTTTTTTATTTTCACAAGGGTAACAGGAGAAAATGGACCCCAAAATTTGTTGTGCAATTTCTCCTGAGGACTCCGCTACCCCATATGTGATGAAACATTTGGTTGCATGGCAGGGCTCGCCATTTTGGCTGGAAGAGATTGCGGACACAAGTTCACATTTGAAGAGCCCTTGACATGCCAAAAAGAGCAGAAAACCTCACAAGTGACATCATTTTGGATCTATACCTCTTGAAGAATTGATCTAGCGGAGTAATGAGCATTTTTAATCCTCAGACAATTCACAGAATTGTGTAACATTGGGATGAGTAAATAAAAAATGATAATTTTTCCACTAAAATGTTGGTTTGGAGGCAAGTTTTTAATTTTCAAAAGGGGTCATATAAGAGATTGGCTAACAAATAGTATGGTTCATTTTCTTCTGAGTCCGCCAATACCAATAAATGTTTGTAAACTACTTTTTCGTCCCAGTGCAAAGCTCAGAAGGTAAGCAGTCCATACAGTACTGCAAATTTTGTTGTTATGGTTTTTGGGTGCCATGTCACATAGGAAAATCCCCTGAGGTCCCAGAACATCAGAACCCCCCCCCATAAGTGAACCCCTTAATTAATCTATGGGTACAGTGATCATATTGACATCCCAGGTGTGTCACAGAATTTTATACCATTGGGCAGTGAAAAAAAATGTACTACATAAAAATTTACATTTTCACAAGGAAAAATTTGTAAAAATGGACAAAATTGAGTCACACAATTTCTGTTGAACATAGCAATACCCCATATGTGGCTGTATAGTACTGCTTAGCCACACGGCGAGACTTGGGAGGGACGGGGCACAATTTGGCTCTCTAAGAACAAATTTTCATAGAATAGTTTGTGGACTGTATATAGAAAAATCACTAAGTGCCAGAAGAGCAGAATCCCCCATCAAGTGACCCCATTTTGGAAATTACACCCCTCTAAGAATTTATCTACAGGTATAGTGATGATTTTAACTCCATTGGTGTTTTCCAGAAACAAGCAGCAATGAATGTTGTTGAGAACAAATTGCAAATCTGCCATTGTAGCACCCGTACATTGCAGTGCCCAGTATGTTGTAGTGCCCTTACATTATAGTACCCTTACATTGTGCCCAGCTCATGCTTCTGGAGACATGCACCCGATAAATTAAACAGGCTCTCATGGCTATAGGTAGGCTAAACATGTGAACGCTAAATGTGATTTAGGCACACTGTGAGACTCTAAAGAGAGGAGGCATTTGGATTTGGTAGTTCAGATTTTGCTGGATTTCATTATTTGGGGTGGGGGAGCCATAGTGCTTTTCCAGAGCCTTTGAGCTAGCAACATGGAAGTCCCCTATATTTCCATTAACAGATGACAAACCTGAACAGGGACTTGTTTTTTTGTGGATTGAGTTGAAGCTATCATTGGTAACATTTTATATAACATTTATCCTGTGCTTTATGCTGAGCACTGACATTTGATTCAGATGAAACCCTCGATGGATCCATTCACTATAATGAGGCAGCAGAATTATTCTGGACTCTGTTTGGCCTCTGTCCAGCAGTGTCCGTCTTTTCAGAGGTGCGCAAAACTGTGGCCAACCGCGCTTTTATACACGTTTAATAAGACAGACACGGACAGATCATAGGTCAGACGGCATCCATATTGTCTCCATCTGCCTCATTATAGGGAATCTTCTGCAATGAGTTCTGTCTTAATCATGTATTTCAGAGATTTACACAGAAAGGCCGGCGTCACACTTGGCGTAAGACAATACGCCACGTATTATACGTCCGTACTACGGCCGTAATACGGAGAAATGTTCCCAAAATAGTGATCCGTAGGCAGGGTGTGTCAGCGTATTTTGCGCATGGCATCCTCCGTATGTAATCCGTATGGCATCCGTACTGCGAGATTTTCGCGCAGGCTTGCAAAACCGACATCTAATGGATTTATGTGCTCAAATGTTCGGGAAAACATATATACAGTATATATATATATATATATATATATATATATATATATATATATATGTCATTGAGACACATATATATATATATATAGTCTGTATTTAGATTTCATTCAGCGCGATATCTGTGAAAAGTCGGTAATTCAATTGCCGGCTTTTCATTTCTCCTGCACAAACCCGACATGATATGAGACATGGTTTACATACAGTAAACCATCTCATATCCCCTTTTTTTTGCACATTCCACACTACTACTGTTAGTAGTGTGTATGTGCAAAATTTCAGCGCTGTAGCTGCTAAAATAAAGGGTTAAATGGCGGAAAAAATTGGCGTGGGCTCCCGCGCAATTTTCTCCGCCAGAATGGTAAAACCAGTGACTGAGGGCAGATATTAATAGCCAGGAGAGGGTCCATGGTTATTGGCCCCCCCTGGCTAAAAACATCTGCCCCCAGCCACCCCAGAAAAGGCACATCTGGAAGATGCGCCTATTCTAGCACTTGGCCACTCTCTTCCCACTCCCTGTAGCGGTGGGATATGGGGTAATGAAGGGTTAATGCCACCTTGCTATTGTAAGGTGACATTAAGCCAGATTAATAATGGAGAGGCGTCAATTATGACACCTATCCATTATTAATCCAATTGTTTGAAAGGGTTAAAAAACACACACACACATGATTAAAAAGCATTTTAATGAAATAAACACACAGGTTGTTGTAATAATTTATTGCTCTCTCAATCCATTTCCAGGCCCTCGCTTGGCAAAATAATAAACGCACAAGATACATACCTTCTGATGTCCTATCACGTCCAACGAGGTAATCCATCTGAAGGGGTTAACTAATATTACAGGCACGAGCTGCGATAAACCACTCGCTCGTGCCTGTAATCCCCCGGGTGCTGAAAGGAAAGCTGGATCTGTACTTACATTGAGTCGCGGTGAGGCGCCCTCTGGTGGATGTTCTCATGAACTGCAGCCTGGGAACTTTTTCCCACGCTCCAGGTCATATGAGGACATCCACCAGGGGGCGCATCACCGCGACTGAAGGAAATGTAGGTCAATGACCTTCATTTCATTCATTCGCCGGGGAATTACAAGCACGAGCACACCGCTGCATTAGCAGGGCTCCTGCTTGTAAATTATTTTAACCCCTTCAGATGGATTACTTCGTGGGACGTGACGGTTCAGCTGAGGGTATGTATCTTGTGCGTTTATTATTTTGCCAAGCGAGGGCCTGGAAATGGATTGAGAGAGCAATAAATTATTACAACAACCTGTGTGTTTATTTCATTAAAATGCTTTTTAATCATGTGTGTGTGTGTTTTTTAACCCTTTCAAACAATTGGATTAATAATGGATAGGTGTCATAATTGACGCCTCTCCATTATTAATCTGGCTTAATGTCACCTTACAATAGCAAGGTGGCATTAACCCTTCATTACCCCATATCCCACTGCTACAGGGAGTGGGAAGAGAGTGGCCAAGTGCCAGAATAGGCGCATCTTCCAGATGTGCCTTTTCTGGGGTGGCTGGGGGCAGATGTTTTTAGCCACGGGGGGGCCAATAACCATGGACCCTCTCTAGGTTATTAATATCTGCCCTCAGTCACTGGCTTTACCATTCTGGTGGAGAAAATTGCGCGGGAGCCCACGCCAATTTTTTCCGCCATTTAACCCTTTATTTCAGCAGCTACAGCGCTGAAATTTTGCACATACACACTACTAATATTAGTAGTGTGGAATATGCAAAAAAAAAAGGGGATATGAGATGGTTTACTGTATGTAAACCATGTCTCATATCCTGTCGGGTTTGTGCAGGAGAAATTAAAAGCCGGCAATTGAATTACCGACTTTTCACTAACACCGCTGCGTATTTCTCGCAAGTCACACTGCTGGTCCGTGTGGAATCCGTATTTTTCTCGCCCCCATAGACTTTCATTGGCGAATTTTTTGCGCAATACGCTGACAAACGCAGCATGCTGCGATTTTGTACGGCCGTAGACAGCCGTATAATACTGAACCGTAATATACGGCTGATAGGAGCAGCCCCATTGAGAATAATTGTGCCGTATATTTTGCGAGTTTTACGGACGTAATTTCTGCGCTCTTACGTCCGTAAAACTCGCCAGTGTGACGCCGGCCAAACTCAGAGTTTAGCACTCAGCATAGAGCATAGGATAAATGTGCTCCAAGCCTTACTGCAATCTTTGGGAGGAAGTATAAACAAATCAACAGCAGGTAAAGAATTGGTTTTTTTTAATTTATTTATTTTTCTATGCTGTTCCTCATGCTGTATAAGTGATTAGAAGACTTTATTCTTCGGGTTGGTACGATTACATCGATACCAGATTTATATAGGTTTTTATGTTTGGCTGCTGTCACACACTCAAAAATGATTTTTATACAAAAAAAAAGTTTTTGCAGCCCCATATTTTGGGACCTATAATTGTTCTGCAGACAGAGTCATGTGAGGACTTTTGCGGGATGAGTTGACATTTTTATTGGTACCATTTTCGGGCACATGACATTTTCTGCTCACTTTCTATTTTGATTTTTCGGTTGCAGAATGAACAAAAACCAGCAATTCAGGAATTTTTGTGTTTTTTTTATTTATGCGGTTCGCCATGTGGTAATAGCTATATTCTGACATCTATAGCTTTTCTATTTCTCTGCTGATGGAGCTGTATGGTGGCTTGTTTTTCACAGGATAAGATGACGTTTTCAGCTATACCATTTTTAATTACATTTGACCTTTTGATTACGTTTTATTCCACTATTTTTGAGCAGTATGATATAAAAAATTTACGGTTTTCACTAAAGAGGTTAACTAATATGACATTTCGGACGCGGCAATACTAAATACGCATATTTCCATGTGCAGGAGACGACAGGGAGAACGTGGAATGAAAGGTCCTTTCATTCCACGTTCTCCCTGTCGTCTCCTGCACATGCCCCAATAAAGGAAAAATGTTTTTGCTTCAACAGACCGGTGAGTGCATTTCTATTTTTTCTTGTATTGGATTTTACATTATCTCTGGATCTTTGCACCCGAGGGTCTTGATTGTTCAGGCAGTTGTGGCAATAGCAGCGACATTAAGCGGTGGAGGTATAGACTCTGGCTCTCAGCGGTGCCGATTTTTTTCTTTTACTGGACATAAATACGTATATTTATTTTGTTTATTTTTGTTTTTACATAAACATATGTATTTACTGGTATATAATGTTTTTGTTTGTTTAGAAATATATGCATATATATGTATTATTTTTATTTTTTTATTCTAACTTTTTTTACTTTGCCCCATTTGGAACTTCAACTTTTATTTTTCGGATCACTGGTCTCATGCATTCCAATGCACATGTACTGCAATGCATGAAACACTGGCAGGTTGTTAGGCACAACCAAACCAGCAAAGGCACATCCACAGATGCACTTGACGCAAGCTGCCCCAGCTAAGCGAGCCTTAAAGGGCCAGGATACTTTTCACCCAGCTCCCAGTAAATGGAAGGAGGGCTTTAGCAGAGCCCTTCCCAGGTCCACTATTGTACGGTCAGCTGGCATCTGTGAAATTCGTGTGAAGGTGGGCACCACAGAAATTATTATACGTACTACAGGAATCAACCTAATGCATACTAAAAAGCATAAGCAAAAACCAAGAGAGAAAGAGAATGCACACAATAGGGAACTATTTACTATATGTAGAAAAAACACACACAAATAAGCCACAAAATACATATAAAAACATTTAAAAAGCCTAAAGCTGATGAGAACCGGACCACATCATATGACCATAGTCATTGGGGAGGGTGTGGTAGTTCAACTCAACGTGGTGGTATACAGAGGTAGAAAATAGGAACACCGTCTCTTTAAATCTTCGGTTGGTTTATTCTTATGCAGCATAAACCAACAAGAAAGGAAAATAAACACAGCCTTTCCAGCTAAAACAGAAAACAAAAAAAATACAAAACACTGCAATGCAGTCCATACTTATGGAACCCCGCTCTGGAGCAATACAGGTTCAGACTCTCTTTAGGACACCAAACCACGGGAGAATCTCCCTCCAGTCTAGCTGAACCAAGACTGCCTCTAGAACCCAGTTATTTAAAGGGAACCTGTCACCTGAATTTGGCGGGACCAGTTTTGGGTCATATGGGCGGGGTTTTCGGGTGTTTGATTAACCATTTCCTTACCCGCTGGCTGAATGCTGGCCGCATATTGGATTGAAGTTCATTCTCTGTCCCCCGGAGTACACGCCTGCGCAAGGCAATATTGTGACAACCATGTGACTCTTTCCATCATGCATGTGACTAACCACATGATCATGACATCACACAAGTCCTGGCAGCTCTGCAGGTGGAGAACAAGTGGACATTCTGTCCACATGAAACCAGCCCATTATGCAACTTTAACTTAACCCTCATAACACATAGTGTGTTGGAAGAAAAATATTCTGTTTTTATATCACATACACACATAGGCTCTCCTTGCATGTTTTGTGAGTGTGACACAGCCGCGACACTTGCAGCTGCGGAGGCGAACAGCTGATCAGCTGGCACGCTCAGTGTATCCAGGTTCCCTCCGCAGCTTATTCGGTAAGCGATATAGCTCATCTCTACACATATCTCCCCTCTATTACATTACCAGTAACTTTGTAAAATATTACCCCCCTTTGTCCAAAGCCGGCAGTTTTGGCACCTTCACTCGCTAAGCAGGGGAGTCTGGACAGGGCATCTGCGTTCCCATGCAACTTTCCTGGCCTATGCTCGACGTAAAAAGTTAAATCTTAGAGGCCTAAGAATCATCTAGTTACCTGAGCATTTTCACCCTTCTTTTCCCTCAACCACCACCCATGGTCAGACACCAGCTTAAACTTACGGACTAGCAGGTAATATCTAAGGGTATCTATGGCCCATTTTATGGCTAAGCACTAATTCTCGACCATGGTATAGTTTCTCTCGCATGAAGAGAGCTCAGATACAGAATTGGATGGTCCTCCCCATTCTCTTCCTGAGACAGCACAGCTCCCATGCCGACTTCTGACGCATCTATCTAGACCACAAACTCTTTGCTGATGTCTGCTGCTACCAGAACCGGATGTTTACACAGAGCCTGGTTAAGCTCCTGGAAAGGCATATCAGTCTCAGCAGACCATTTAATCAATGTCGATCTTGTGCTTTGAAGGAGGTCCGTCATCGGCACGGCAATCATGGCGAACCTTGGAATAATCCGCCGGTAGTAACCCAAAATTTTAAGAAACGCCCTCATTTGCTTCTTTGAAAGCGGTTGTGGCCATTTTTGGATTGTCTCAAAGTTGTTCATCTGGGGCTTGATATCACCCTTTCCAATGACATAGCCTAGATATTTAGCTTTTTCCTTCACTATAGCACATTTTTGGGGGTTTATGGTGAACTTCACATTCCTCAACACATCCAGGACTGTCTGTACATTTGGTAGATGACTACCACAGTCAGGGCTGAAGACCACAATGTCATCTAGGTAGGCTGCGCTATACTTCTTATGCGGAGACAGTACCTGATCCATCTCCCTCTGGAAGGTTGCTGGGGCCCCCTGCAGTCCGAAAGGCATTCTTGTGTATTGGAAACACCCATCAGGCGTTGAAAAGGCCGTCTTCTCCTTAGCACTCTGGGACAAGGTGATCTGCCAGTAGCCTTTTGTCAGGTCAAGGGTTATAATGTACCTCATGGTTCCCAGCCTCTCAATGAGTTCATTTACACGGGGCATCGGATATGCATCGCATTTGGAGACCTCATTCAGCTTGCAGTATTCATTGCAAAATTGCCACTCACCTTCAGGCTTTGGCACGAGGACGATGGGACTCGACCATCCACTTTTTGACTCCTCAATCACCCCAAGGTCTAACATCCACTTCACCTCATTGGTTATTACCTCCTGACATGCTTTGGGAATTCTATAGTGCCTGAGGTTCACCCTTACATGTGGCTCTGTCAACACGTCATGCTCGACCACCTGATATGCCCTGGCAACTACGAGAACAGGTCACAGTTCTGCTGCAACAGTTCCCAACACTCTTGTCTCTGGGCCAGCATTAGAGTCTCTGCAATGGTGACATCATCCACTGATTCTTTGCGATTGGATCCCAGGCAAGGGTTTTCCAGTGACTCACAATCTCGCCATGGCTTGAGTAAGTTCACATGTATAGTATATTTGGTGCGGCTTCCTTTGGCCTGGCTGGTGTACCTTGTAATTCACCTCGCTCAGTTTTTCCACCACCTCATATGGACCTTGCCACTTGGCTAGGAAAATGCTCCCCACTGTGGGGATGAGGACTAGCATGCAGTCCCCAGGCTGGAACTGCCTCACTCTCGCTGCCTCACTACCCTTGCCTGTGCTTCTTGTGCCTAGAGAAGATGCTCCTTCACAATGGGCATTAATTTCTCCATCCTCTACAGGAACTGGGTGACATGCTCTGTGACGCTCCGGTGTGGAGTGACATTAGCTTCCCAGAATTCCTTGGCAATGTCCAGGACCCCTTGCGGATGTCGACCATACAAGAGCTTGAATGGCAAGAAGCAAGTAGAGGCTTGTGGAACTTCTCTAAGAAGAGCAGAAATGGAAGCAGATAGTCCAGTCTCAACCATCCTTTTCAATGACCTTCTTAAGCATCACCTTCAAGGTCTTATTGAAGAGCTCTACCAGGCCACCTTTCTGCTGATGGTAGACTGAGGTTCGCAGCTGGACAATCTGAAGGACCTTACACAACTCCATCATTACCTTGCTCATGAAAGGGGTTCCCTGGTCTGTCAAGATCTCCTTCGGCAGACCCGTCTGCGCAAGGCGATACTCTTGGCCGAGGAGTTTCTTAGTTGTACTGCTTAGTCCATAGTCCATGACCGGTGGTCGCATAGTCCATGACAACTAAGGTGTATTGGTGCCCTCGTGCAGATTTAACTAGAGGACCCACTAGATCCATGGCAATCCTCTCAAATGGGACCTCTATCGCAGATAACGGAACTAGGGAACTTTGGAACTAGGTAGGTCAGGACTTACTATAATTCAGGATCTCCTGATAACATCCCGGCCAATAGAACCTCTGCATTATTCTCTCCTGCATTTTCTTCACCCCAGATGTCACCCCAAAATATGCAAATGGGCCAGCTATTCAGCTCTGTAGCTGCATGTGTCGCGGCTGTGTCACAGTCACAACACATGCATGGAGAGCCCAACACACAGGCATGCGGTAAACGCTCAGCTCTAGTCATAATAAGACTTCTGGGGCTCCTCCGCCCACTGGCCTGGTGACAGTGTCTCTTGCCTCCACGTCATCCCCAGGGGTCATTTTCTGCATCACTAGTCTTACAGCCTTCCGGACATGCATGTCGTCACCTGGACTTGTGAAATGGGCTTCCAGTCTCCCATGAACTGCCTCGGCAAGCAACTCTGCTGCTGTTGTCTAAACTGGTCCTGATGCTGCTGTTGCATCTGCTGGATAAGCAACTTACTTATCTCCTGATCTGCCAGCTGTTGTTGCTGCTGCGAGGGCAGCGTCAGTGACCAGAGGTGACGTCATCGAGGTTACCTCCGGTCACTGAGGCTGAGTTTTTCTCACGGTGCTAGCTAGAATCTCACCGAGGTCATGGCAGTTCAGCCTGGCTGGGAACGCAGCCTCAGTGACCGGAGGCAACCTTGATGACATCACCGCCGGTCACTGAGTCTGAGCTCGCAGCAGCTCATTCACCAGTGGTTCTCAGCCTGGACGGTCACATTTTGGCACAGTCCAAGTTGAAAACTGTTTTTCCCCCAGGCATGGAGTATGGCGTGGGACAGAACAACCGACAGGTGAGGGCTATGGTTGTTTTTTATTTTTGTTTTATTAAAGGAGAACAAGGACTTTGGTGGAATAGGTGTTTGGTGATTATAATTGTGTTTGTTATTCTTAAATAAAAAAGTAAAGGTGTGTTTTGTTTTATTTCTAATAAAATACTTTATTCTGGCTGTGTCTTTATTTACCATGTAACTATAGGATTAGTAATGGATAGGTGCCTTATAGATGCATCTCCATTACTAAGCCATGGGCTTGATGTCACCTGACAATACAAAGGTGACATCAACCCCACAAATATTAACCCCATTTGCCACCACTACAGGGCAAATGGGAAGGGCCAGGCAAAGCGACAGAATTAGCGCATCTAATAGATGTGCCTTTTCTGGGCGGCTGCTGGCTGCTATTTTTAGGCTGGGGGCCAATATCCATGGCCCCTTACCTTTTGTGGCTTATTTGTATGTGCTTCTCTACATATAATAAATATTTGAAAAGGTGATCCCTATTGTGTGCATACCTTTTTCTCTCTTGTTTTTTGCTTTGGTAGCTGGCATCTGGTGATGCAGCTGGAGCATAGTCAAGAACAGGTAGATACCTCTGTGAGAAATCCTGGGAGTGCAGCATAAAGAAAAACGGAAGCAAACCTTAACACCCACCCTGTAAGGGAGCAACCAATACTGCAAGCACCACTCACCATCACAACACAAAGGAACTGCAATAAACAGCAAAGACCTGAGCTGGGAACAGCGTTAAACAGCCTGTCTGATGCTGAAAGAAATGATCGGGTGTTGAATACCTCCCACTCACTCTCAGCAGAATGGACACAATTTCACCACAGCCTAGTACCAGACACAGAAGGATCCCATGCCAACTGGGGAACACAGCATCCCATGGTCCCCAGGCAGTGAAATTTGTAGGCAATATGGCATCCCGTGACCCCACACATCCTACTACTCCAGAACCCAATGCTCCAGAAGATGGGGATGGTTTCCCTAAGCACGGAGCAGCTCCGCCTCCAGGGTCAGGACAATGGTGGCATTTGCGAGTGGATTAGCATAGCACTGGACCCGATCCATTCCCAGTTGGAAGCTCAGGACCACATTTCCTAACAGTACCCCTCTCCCTAGGTGAGACCTCTGGGATCTCACCACTCACCTTGTTCAGAAACCTCTTATGGAACTCAGCAATGACACGATTGGCATGTTTGCTGCTTTTTGAGACCCAGGACCTCTCGTCAGGACATACCCCTTACAACGAGTCAAATACTGAATGGAGAATGGAACTCTACAAGAGTTTACAATACTTTCTAGCTCAAATTCCTCAGCATTATCTACCAGAATAGGAGAAGGAGGATGCTAGGTCACAAGCAGAGTAACCACCTTCTTTAATAATGTCTTGTGAAAAACATTGGGAACCAGCATAGTAGAAGGCAGACCTACCAAAAAAGCCACCCTATTGACAACCTTGATAATGGAAAATTGTCCTATAAACCTGGGTGCGAGCTTAGGAGATAGTACCTTAATCTTAAGATTCTTAGTACACATCCAAACTCTGTCCCCCACTCTAAGTTGCAACCTTGCTGACGATGCCTATTGGCCTGCCTCTTTATGCTCTCCCCTGTTTTCTTGAGATGGCTATAGGCCTCCCCCCAAACTTTCCAGGCGCCGTGGATAGTTGCAGAGACCACCAGAAGTACATCGTACCCTCCCTCAAAAATGGATACCTAGGATTAAATCCTAGATTACAGAAAAAGGGAGACAATCCCAAGCCCTCCTGGTGTCTATTGTCTGGGGTGAACTCTGCCAAGGCTAAGTATAATTCCCAGTCATGCTGAGTATGGGAACAAAAACATCTTAGATATGACTCAAAACGCTCAGTTGGCGTTTGAGTAGTTTGAGGATGATGCAAGGATGAAAACGAGTGTTCTGACCCGATACATTTATATAGAAAGTCCTCCAGAATCTGGAGATAAACTGGGACCTACGGTCAGAGACAATATTCATGGGAACCCCATGTAATCTTATAACCTGAACAAGGAACAAATCTACCAAGTCCTGCATACTGGGCAATTGAGCCAAAGGAACCAAATGGCATTGTTTTGAAAATTCGGCCACAATAACCCACACCATAATCATATCCTTGGAGACAGGGAGATCCGTAATGAATTCCATGGATATGTGGGAGGAAGGACATACAGGAATAGGCAAAAGTAGAGGTTTCTCTGCTGGGGCAATGTAAGGCACCTTGTTCTTAGCACAGATCTCTCATGACTTAAGATAAGCTTCAACATCGTTACACAAGGACGGCCACCGATACTTTCTGCTCAACCGATGACAAGTCCCCTTAATGCCCGGGTGTCCCACTGTGAGCAAGTGAGAATCTCTAAATAAGTCCAACCGTAACTGCACCGAAACAAATAATTTATCATGAGGTGTGTTGGATGGAGCATCCCCTGAGCCTTATCCACCTCCCAAACTAATTTGACAGAAGAGACTACAATGCCCCTTGGAAAAATTAAATCAGATTCCTTAATTTCAGACTCATTAGGACAAAGACTCCGATAGGAAGCATCTGCCTGAGCCTTCATGGTCCCAGGGAGGTAAGAAATTGAAAAATTGAATCTGGCAAAGAAAAAGCCCATCTCTTAGTATTCTGTAAAAAAAAACAGATTCTTATGGTCAGTAAGTACCATGAATGGGTGTTTAGCTCCCTCAAGGAGGTACCTCCACTCCCTCAGAGATAACTTGATGGCAAGAAGTTCACGATTGCCTATGTCACAACTAAGCTCTGGAGGAGAGACTTTTTGAGAAAAAAAAAGCGCAAGGCCTCAAATGTGTTAGAGTGGTGGAACCCTGGGAGAGCACCACCCCCAGCCCTACATCAGAGGCATCCACTTTCACCAGAAAAGCTGACATCAGGCTTAACCAATACTGGAGTGGAGGAAAAGGCCTTCTTAAGTGTATTAAAGGCCTTAATGGCCTTCGGTCCCCAATTAGAAATGGCTGCCCCTTATGCGTAAGATCGGTGAGTGGTTTCACAACCTTAGCAAACCCTTAATAAACCTCCTTTAATAATTGGCAAATTCAAAAAATGCTGCAATGCCTTGAGATTAACAGGTTGTGCCCACTCTAGCACTGCCCTTACCTTCTCGGGGTCCATATGAAACCCTGTGGGAAAAAAAATGACTCCCAGGAACACCAACTCCTGCACTTTTGAATTCACATTTTTCTCTTTTGACGTAAAGATAATGATCCTCTAATCTTTTCAGGGTGGTGCTCATTGGACCTTATGCACAACCAGGTCTATGGAGAAGATGAGAATATCATTGATGCAAACTATAACACAGATACCCAAAAGATCATCAAAAATATAATTCACAAGCATCTGAAACACAGCTGGAGCATTACAGAGCCAAAAGGACATAACACAATATTCATAATAACCCTCGGGGATATTGAAGATCATTTTAGGGTATGTGCACACGTCCGGATTTCTTGCAGAAATTTCCTGAAGAAAACCGGAAATTTTCTGCAAGAAATCCGCATTTTTTTTTCGCGTTTTTTTTCCGTTTTTTTCGCGGTTTTTTTAGCATTTTGCAAGCGTAATTAGCTTGCAGAATGCTAAAGTTTTCCAAGCAATCTGTAGCATCGCTTGGAAAACTGACTGACAAGTTGGTCACACTTGTCAAACAAACTGTTTGACAAGTGTGACCAACTTGTTACTATAGATGCTGCTTATGCAGCATCTATAGTAAAAGATAGAATGTTTAAAAATAATAAAAAAAATAAAAAAATGGTTATACTCACCCTCTGCAGCCTCCATTCCTATAGATGCCGGTGTGGTTCAGGGCCTTCGGTGACGTCACGGCTTGTGATTGGTCGCGAGCGGTCACATGAGCGGTCACGTGACCAATCACAAGACAGTGACGTCACCGCAGGTCCTGAACCACACCATCTATACGAACAGAAGCGGCAGCATGCAGCGGTGAGAGGCGGGAACACTCCGGGGACATCGAAGGTGAGTATATGACTATTTTTTATTTTAATTCTTTTTTTTCGACCAATTATATGGTGCCCAGTGCGTGGAGGAGAGTCTCCTCTCCTCTACCCTGGGTACCAACCGCACATAATCTGCTTACTTCCCGCATGGTGTGCACAGCCCCGTGCGGGAAGTAAGCAGATCAATGCACTCCTAGGTGTGCGGAATCCCCGCAATTCCGCATTTTTAATGAACATATTGCTTTTTTTTCCGCGATGCGATTTTTTCGCGGAAAAAATCGCAACATTTGCACAAAAAATGCGGAATACACTGTAAATAATAGGAGGCATAGGTTAGCGTTTTTTTCGCGTTTTTATCACGTTTTTATAGCAAAAAAACGCGAAAAAAACGCAAAAAATCCTGAACGTGTGCACATGGCCTTACACTCATACCCCTCCTTAATTCGAACAAGATTATAAGCCCCCTGAGATCCAGCTTGATAAATAAAATTGCCCCCATGGTTAAAAAGGGCAGGGATGAGTGGGAAAGGGTACTGGTTACCTACAGTTATACAATTTAGCTCACGATACTCAATACACGGTATCAAACCGCCATCATTTTTGTCTACAAAAAAGAACCCTGCTCCAACCGTGGATTTAGAACCCATTTATCAAATTTTCCCGAATATATTCCCCTATGGCTTGCCTGTTGCCAGGTTTTCACAGGTTAAAAATTCTGCCTTTAGGCAACTTTGCCCCCTCAATGAGCTGGATGGAACATCCCTAAGTTCTCAGAGGCCTCTTCAGAGAACACCTGTGGAATCTCTGCCATATACCTTGAAACCTGGGAGGCGGGGCCTACTGTCTTAGGATACCTGATAATACAAAAAGATTGGCAGTTGGAGGACCACTTAACTTGGTGTGGTCGTTTCCCGCCGGCTCTAGATGTGCACACTCATGCCGAGACAGGAAAGTACTATGAAGTGCGGCATCGCTCCACCCCATCTCTATGGTCCACATACGAAACTGGGAGCAGTAGTCCTCTGCAGAGATGTCCCATTGACACAACACCTTAAGGTCGGATTCAGCTAATTCCATCCTGTCCAGTTCGCCATATATGTGACCCATAGCCTTAAAAAATTAATCCACTGATGAGATTATGGGTGAACTCGAGGGTAATGAAAATGCCTAGGACTGGGGATCCCCTCTAAGAAGGGAAATAACAAGACCAACCCGAGTACCTTCGTTACTGGAGCAAACAGGGTGAAGTTGGAAGTATAATTTGTACCATTCCTTGAAATTATTAAATTGCTTCAGATCTCTCCCAAAAAGTCAGGAAGGGGCACTTTGGGTTCTATGGGAATGACCCCCACTGCAGTAGTGAGGTTGTGAACCACAATTCCTATCATAGCTGGTAAAAATAATGAAATTACACATTACACAGGTCTACAAAAAATATTTTTTGTAATCATTGCAGGTGACTTTGTACTTTTCTAAATCATCTTTTTGTCCTGATTTCAAATATGTCTATAGTTTTTTCTGTAGCACATATAGTTTCCATGGAGCTGCATTATTATTATAAGGTATAGGAAATATACTGGCAACATTAAGAAAACAGTAATCTACATATCAGAAAAAAATGCTTCACCTTACAAAACTGTTTTTATTGAACCAAAATAATTTCACATGCAAAATAGAAACCAAAATATGAGCAGAAATTAAATGTGCTTGACATTAGACTGTCGTTGATTTTTCAGGGTTGTCCATAAATAACATAACATCCAACAGTAATCTGCCATCATTGAGTCTTTCCAAAAATCCTGGTATCGGTGTTCCATTACTTTAATGTCCTGGTGAAACCGCTCGCCTTGTTCATTCCTTACATCACCAAGATTTTGAGGGAAGAAATCTTCTAAATGTGAATGCAAAAAGTGCATTTTCAGAGACATGTGACATCCAAGACACTGGTATACATTTAACAGTTCCTCAACACCTTCAACATATTCTGGAGATTTTTGTTTTCACACATCCACTTGAAGCTTTTCCAAGATCTCAATTCCTTATCATTTAGGGTTACTTCAAACATATCATCTCTCATGAGCTCTCTGATCTGAGGACCAACAAATAGCACTTCATTTCTGTGAAATGTACTGGAACCCTTGTGAATTTGTCTTTGCATTGGCTTTCACAAAGTTTTTAATCAACCCCAACTTTATATGTTGTGGAGGAAGAAAGATTTTTGTTGGAGCAACTAAAGGATTATGCTGCACATTGTCTCTACATGGAGCATAGATATTTCTCTGTCCCCAATCATGACGAACATAATGCTCTACTGTATTTCTACTGTCCCATAAACACAAGAAGCAAGAATATTTTGTGAAACCTTCTTACATTCCAATTACCGTATATAATCGAGTATAAGCCGACCCGAGTATAAGCCGACCCCACTAATTTTGCCACAAAAAACTGGGAAAACTTATTGACTCGAGTATAAGCCTAGGGTGGAAAATGCAGCAGCTACCGGTGAATTTCAAAAATAAAAATAGATGCTCCATACCGTTCATTATGGCCCCATAGCTGTGCCATATAGTGCTCTGCACCATTCATTATTCCCCATAGCTGTACCATAGAAAGCTGTGCCATATAGTGCTCTGCACCGTTCATTATTGCCCCATAGCTGTGCCATATAGTGCTCTGCACCATTCATAATTGCCCCATAGCTGTGCCATATAGTGCTCTGCACCGTTCATTATTGCCCCATAGCTGTGCCATATAGTGCTCTGCACCGTTCATAATTGCCCCATAGCTGTGCCATATAGTGCTCTGCGCCGTTCATTATTTCCCCATAGCTGTGCCATATAGTGCTCTGCACCGTTCATTATTTCCCCATAGCTGTGCCATATAGTGCTCTGCACCATTCATTATTTCCCCATAGCTGTGCCATATAGTGCTCTGCACCGTTCATTATTGCCCCATAGGATGTGCCATAGAAAGCTGTGCCATATAGTTACATAGTTACATAGTTATTAAGGTTGAAGGCTTAATAAACGGCTCTGCACCGTTTATTATTGCCCGATAGCTGTACCATATAGTGCTCTGCACCGTTCCTTATTGCCCCATAGATGTGCCATAGAAAGCTGTGCTGCTGCTGCTGCAATAAAAATAATAAAACACATACTCACCTCTCTTATAATATGACATACTTACCTGCTCCCGGCGTCCCGCTCCTTCCCCCGGACAGCTGGTCTTCGGTGCCGCAGCCTCTTCCTCTGTCAGCGGTCACCATTACCGCTGATTAGAGAAATGAATAGGCGGCTCCGCCCCTATGGGAGTGGAGTCCATAGTCATTTCTCTAATGAGCGGTCCCACGTGACCGCTGAACAGGGGAAGAGCTGCAGCACCCGGAGACCGTGGGAAGGGCAGGGGGAGCGCCAGGAGCCCCGGAAGCAGGTGAGTATGCCTCAGCGCCCTCTCCCCCTCACCCGCCGACCGTGACTCGAGTATAAAAATTTGGGCTGAAAATCTCGGCTTATACTCGAGTATATACGGTAACAGACCAATCACTTTCAAATCTCCACAGATATTCCATTGATGATGCTTATATTGTATAGCATCCAAAACAACTGACAGATTTTCATAACTTTCCTTTAGATGACATGAGTGAGCAATAGGGATTGATGGTTTCATATTTCCATTGTGAAACAACACTGCTTTCAAAATTCTCTGGGATGAGTCAATAAACAATCGCTAATCTGCAACAAAATACTCTTGATTCAGTTCTTCAAATAGGCCATTCACATTGTTACAGTACACCATTGGACCATCAACTGTGAAAAATTGTGTTAAAGTGTTACTTCTGTTTCGGTAATAACACATTTTGACATCATCATGAAGAAGATTCTTCTGTTTCAACCTAGATGCAAGAAGTTCAGCTTTATATTTTGACAATGAAAGGTCTCTGATGAGATCATTTAATTCATGTTGAGTAAAGCGTTCTGGCTGCTTGGCTGCTCCATCAGGTTCATACTCATCTTTACTTAGGTCTCCATGTCTTCGCCAGTAGCTTCAGCTCCATGGTCTTCATATTCTATTTCATTTTCATCCAGTCCAGATAATGGTGGTACAGGAATTGGCAAGGTACCATCGTGTGGAACTGGCCTAATCGCAGATTCAAGTTCAGGGTAATTATTCTTATGTTTGTTCTTTGTAGAGAAGCCCTTCAGTTTGACAAAACAAAAATAGCAGTCATCACTATGATTTTTGGGTTCTTTCCAAATCATGGGAACAGCAAATGACATAGCTACGTTCCTCATATTCAACCAGTAACGAAGACCATTTGAACAACTTGAGCATATCACATGAGGGGTCCAGCTTTTGTCTTGATCACTAAGTGGACAAAACATCTGGTACATCCTTTTAATATCATGAGTGATTGAACGTACTTGGCCTTTTGGTGCAAAAGAACCACACACATTATTATTATTATTATTATAATACATTTTTATAGTGCCATTTATTCCATGGCGCTTTACATGTGAATGGGGCAAATATAGACAAGTACAATAAACATGAGTAAAACAAGGAACACACAAGAACAGGAGGAGAGATGACCCTGCCCACGAGGGCTCACAGTCTACAGGGGATGGGTGAGGATACACTAGGAGAGGGTAGAGTTCGTCATGCAGCGGTTCAGCAGACAGAGGATCGCTGCAGGGTGTAGGCTTGTCAGAAGATGTGGGTCAGCAGAATCTGTTGGGATGATTGATACACTGCCGGTGCCTTTTTCTCCCTTAAATCAGATCAAACAATAGAGTAAGTTCAGTTCAATGGTGGTGACAAACTTAAAAAAATGCGATGAGCCGACCGACTATATGTAGATATTTCCCCAGAGATGACAGAGGCAGCTTGTATTTAGAACTGATTTTACTGGAGGTAATCTGGTAGATAACTATATACAGTTGTGAGGTAAACGGGTCAGCCTATTCCTTACAGATGAACATTGGCAGACAGGCAGCTTCTCAGTGTGATAGCGGCTGCTTTCAGGTTCTCTCTCTGTGGAGACCCTCACTCAGTTACACCTCAGTGGCTGAGCTGTTTACTACCCACTGAGGCAACTTGCCTTCCCAGAAATGCAGTGAAAATCCTCTCACAATGGCGGCTTTCCACTGCCTTCCCTTTTATCTCTCTGTGGCAGGGCTCAGATTCCTGTAGAGGCATGTCTCCTGTCAGAGTCCCACATACCAGTCCTTGTTGCCATCACCATCCTTTTCTGACTGACTCAAATCTTATCGCCTCATAACAGTTAGCCCCTCCCCAAAACATGTGACTTTCCGAGAAGCAGTCATGGATGGATTGCACTGTCAATACTCCTTCACATAAAACTCACTAAAATCTTTATTGATGTTGTCCCTGTAAGAAAATTCACAATTAGGCAAGACAAGCAAAGAAATAGGAATAACATAGGAAAAACCACATACATTGAAAATGCAGAAATGTAATAACAAAAATACTTCTATCTCAGAAACTTTACGTGTTAGAGCAAAACTAAACATATTTTTGGAATCAGCACATCAAACTCAATAAAACAGACATATTACCTTTGCTGATGATTTTTTGTGTTGACCATTGTTATTGTTGTATTAAGTATGATTTTTCTATATATTCTTTATATTAGACCATTTGCCCACTAACATTAGTTTTGGAATTTTTTTTCTGCAGATATATTCAAATGAGGGCTTGTTTTTTGTACTTTTTTGGGACAAGCCGTAGTGTTTCTTGGCACCATTACCTTTTATGCCATAACATTTTGTACACAATTAAATATTTTTCAGACATACATTTTTGGACTTCTTTAGGGTAGGACTTCAATGTATAAACAGTGGAAGTTTAACCTTTGAACCACAGGTACCTTGCTGAAATGGCAGGAGTTGGAGTTCAACTCCTTATATGATGTGATTAATACCAGAGGAAAATGCATAATAGGATGCCTGCCAGAGTTATCTTCTGAGCATAATATACTGCAATAAGTGTAAACAGAAGAAAATGTGACTAAAGAATAAAAACCTTAACTGCCAGGGACATACTGTGCTCTGTGTGCAGTGTGCTAAATTGTGCAAAAAAAATCAAAACTATACCACTCTCAACATTCCTGATCACCTCTTATGATCATCCACTGCAGGGTAACATTCAATTTCTAATTATTATTTTTTTTTAATTTGCTGCTTAATGTTGTTCTATGTGCTCTCTTAATTTTTTTCTGTGTTGCCTTTTTTCCAATGAGGCTTTATGATCCTTGTTATTTTATAGCTAATATACTAAAGAAAATTACTGTCATTCTACCTTGATAATTGTGACAGTCACCCCTTTTTACTTTCTGAAATGTTAGTACCAGAACCACCATCAATACATGAATCCATCACCAGAATCACCATCAGTACATCAATACATCACCAGAACTACCATCAGTAAATTAATGCATTATCCCCTTTCATACTGTACCATCACAGTATTCCCACAAAGCTGTCTCCTCCCACTTCCTCCCATACTATCTCCTTACACTTTCCAACCGTATCTTGTTTTATCACATTTTTCCCCCATACTGTCCTTACACTTTCACCCCTATAGTCTTCTCATACTTTTCTCAAGTATATTGTCTACTCACATTCTTCACCTCCATACTGTTTCTTCACACTTCCCTCATACTGTCCCCTCACATTTCTCTCAATATTGTCCCCTCAGTCCCCCAATACTGTTCCCTCATACCCCCATACTGTCCTCTCACATTTTATCCACCATTCTGTATCCTCCCACTTTTCCCTCCTTTTATCCCCTTACACTTTCCTCCACCACTCCCCCATTACTATCTCCTCGCACTTTTCCCCTTTTTCCTCCCAAACTGTCCCCTCAGACTTTTCCCCAACATGTTACCTGATCATGTCGCTGACATCTCCTTGACACCGAAACTGCTGGCGGAGAGAACTTCACTTGTACATGTGTGGCACCCCAGAGTCCGGTTGCCATGGTGACATTGCCTCCCTCTGAGGGATGATGTCATGCCTGGAGGTAGGAAGAGGTAATACACAGCATGTATCACATTCGTGCTCCAGGCCAGAGGGGGGAGCTCTAGACCTGACTTCAGGGGAGCTGTTCTCTCCGGTCAGGAGGAGGAGTGAGTTAAGTCTGTTGGGCAGTTAGTCTGAGGAGAGGGAAGGGACAGGAACGGAGATAAGGGCTTTGGGTAATTGAAGCTGTGTCAGAGTTGACCCCGGAGTGGAGCGCTGACAAAGAGGACGCCAGAATCCTTGGCTGGGCGGGTGCTGTACGCCCTGACAACTGAATATGGAGAGCAGGGGACTACAAACTCCCTGGCCACACCGAACATCCAGAGGCACTACAGCAGACCAAGAGCCCGGGGCTGACAGTGAAAAGGCAGTGCCAGTGATGGGCTCACACTGTCTGTCATACAGGTTAAAGCCAACACGCAGGAGAGGACTGCAGCTTAGCTACAGGCAGAAGGGACCTGAAAGAGAGCGCAGCAGGAAGGTCCCCAACCCCACCTGGCAGGGTGAACCGCCTGAATATAGCAAAAGGGAAAAAGGAAGAGAAAACTTCAATCACCAAAATATACCTGAGACCGTCCGTGCCTGGAGATCAGTGGCTGACTACCACATATGTGCAAATAGAAATAGAAGGTGTCAGGCCTATGGGGGGGTCCCTGTTATGACCTGGTGGTTAGGAGCGCCCGAAGTGACCTGATGGTTAGAACAGAAAACCAGGGACAAGCTCTGAGGAGGTGGTAACTCTACTGACCGCAATCCCTAATCCTATCACACACACTAGAAATAGCCGTGGAGCGTACCTAACTCTCCCTAGACACCTCTTCACAGCCTAAGAGCTAACTACCCCTAAAGATAGAAATAGAAGCCTACCTTGCCTCAGAGAAATTCCCCAAAGTAAAGGTAGCCCCCCACAAATATTAACTGTGAGTTAAGAGGGAATTGACAAACACAGGAATGAAACAGATTTTAGCAAAGGAGGCCGAATCTTCTCTAGAAAGACAGAGGATAGGAAAGCGAACTATGCGGTCAGTATAAAAAACTACAAAAACCACGCAGAGTGTGCAAAAAGACCTCCACACCGACTCATGGTGTGGAGGTGCAGCTCTGCACCCCCAGATCTTCCAGCTAGCAAGGAAATATCATAATAGCAGGCTGGACTGAAACATAGCATGTACTGAAATATATATTCAAAAACCAATGAACAGCAAATGACTAGCAAGGACTTAGCTTCTGCTGGAGTAGACAGGTCATCAGAGAAATCCAAGAGAGATCTGAACCAGTACTGAAACATTGACAGCTGGCATGGACTAACGACCTGGGCAGAGTTAAATAGGGAAGCCAGCAGCAGCAATAAACGAGGACAGCTGAGAAAGCCAAACTCAAAGATCAGCAGTTCCACTCAAAGCCACCAGAGGGTGTCCAAGGACAGAACTCACCAAAGTACCATTCACGACCACAGGAGGGAGCCCGAGAACGGAATTCACAACAGTACCCCCCCTTGAGGAGGGGTCACCGAACCCTCACCAGAGCCCCCAGGCCGATCAGGACGAGCCAAATGAAAGGCACGAACCAAATCGACAGCATGGACATCGGAGGCAACAACCCAGGAATTATCCTCCTGACCATAGCCCTTCCATTTAACCAGGTACTGAAGCTTCCGTCTCGAAACACGAGAATCCCAAATCTTCTCCACCACATACTCCAACTCCCCCTCAACCAACACCGGAGCAGGAGGATCAACAGAAGGAACCATAGGCACCACATATCTCCGAAACAACGCCCTATGGAACACATTATGGATGGCAAAAGAAGCTGGAAGGGCCAAACGAAACGACACAGGATTGATAATTTCAGAAATCTTATAAGGACCAATGAAACGAGGCTTGAACTTAGGAGAAGAAACCTTCATAGGAACATAACGAGAAGACAACCAAACCAAATCCCCAACACGGAGTCGGGGACCAACACAGCGACGGCGGTTAGCAAAACGTTGCGCCTTCTCCTGAGACAACGTCAAATTGTCCACCACGTGAGTCCAAATTTGCTGCAACCTGTCCACCACAGAATCCACACCAGGACAGTCAGAAGGCTCAACCTGCCCTGAAGAAAAATGAGGATGGAAATCAGAATTACAAAAAAAAGGCGAAACCAAAGTAGCAGAACTAGCCCGATTATTAAGGGCGAACTCGGCCAATGGCAAGAAGGTCACCCAATCATCCTGATCAGCAGAAACAAAGCATCTCAGATAGGTCTCCAAGGTCTGATTGGTTCGTTCGGTTTGGCCATTTGTCTGAGGATGGAATGCTGAAGAAAAAGACAAATCAATGCCCATCTTAGCACAAAAGGACCGCCAAAACCTAGAAACAAACTGGGAACCTCTGTCCGACACAATGTTCTCTGGAATGCCATGCAAACGAACCACATGCTGAAAAAATAATGGAACCAAATCAGAGGAGGAAGACAATTTAAGCAAGGGTACCAAATGGACCATCTTAGAAAACCGATCACAAACCACCCAGATGACAGACATCCTTTGAGAGACAGGAAGATCAGAAATAAAATCCATGGAAATATGCGTCCAGGGCCTCCTCGGGACAGGCAAAGGCAAAAGCAACCCACTGGCACGAGAACAGCAAGGTTTGGCCCGAGCACAAGTCCCACAGGACTGCACAAAAGAACGCACATCCCGTGACAAGGAAGGCCACCAAAAGGACCTAGCAACCAAATCTCTGGTACCAAAAATCCCAGGATGACCAGCCAACACTGAACAATGAACCTCAGAAATAACCCTACTAGTCCATCTATCAGGGACAAACAGTTTCTCCACTGGACAGCGGTCAGGTCTATCAGCCTGAAACTCCTGCAGCACCCGCCGCAAATCAGGGGAGATGGCAGACAGAATCACCCCCTCTTTAAGAATACCAGCCAGCTCAGGGACTCCCGGAGAATCAGGCAAAAAAATCCTAGAAAGGGCATCAGCCTTCACATTCTTAGATCCTGGAAGGTATGAGACCACAAAATCGAAACGGGAGAAAAACAGTGACCATCGAGCCTGTCTAGGGTTCAACCGCATGGCGGACTCGAGGTAAGTCAGATTCTTGTGATCAGTCAGGACCACCACGCGATGTTTGGCTCCCTCAAGCCAATGTCGCCACTCCTCGAATGCCCACTTCATAGCCAACAACTCCCGATTGCCGACATCATAATTACACTCTGCAGGCGAAAACTTTCTAGAAAAGAAAGCACACGGCTTCATCAAGGAGCCATCAGAACTTCTCTGAGACAAAACAGCCCCTGCCCCAATCTCCGAAGCATCAACCTCGACCTGAAAAGGGAGCAAAACATCTGGCTGACGCAACACAGGGGCTGAAGTAAAATGACGTTTAAGCTCCTGAAAAGCCTCATCGGCCGCAGGGGACCAATTCACCACATCAGCGCCTTTCTTCATCAAATCAGTCAAAGGCTTAACCACACTAGAAAAATTAGCGATGAAGCGACGGTAAAAATTAGCAAAGCCCAAGAACTTCTGAAGACTCTTCACAGATGTAGGTTGAGTCCAATCATAAATGGCCTGAACTTTAACAGGATCCATCTCGATAGTAGAAGGGGAAAAAATGAAGCCCAAAAAGCAAACCTTCTGAACTCCAAAGAGGCATTTAGAGCCCTTCACAAACAACGCATTAGCGCGAAGGACCTGGAACACCATCCTGACCTGCCTTACATGAGACTCCCAATCATCCGAAAAGACCAAAATATCATCCAAATATACGATCATTAACTTATCCAGATACTTCCGGAAGATGTCGTGCATAAAGGACTGAAACACAGATGGAGCATTAGAAAGCCCGAATGGCATCACCAGGTACTCAAAATGGCCCTCGGGCGTATTAAATGCCGTTTTCCATTCATCGCCCTGTTTAATATGCACAAGATTATACGCCCCTCGAAGGTCAATCTTGGTAAACCAACTAGCCCCCTTAATCCGAGCAAATAAATCAGACAACAGAGGCAAAGGGTACTGAAATTTGACCGTGATTTTATTGAGAAGGCGGTAATCAATACAGAGTCTCAGAGAGCCATCCTTCTTGGCCACAAAAAAGAACCCTGCTCCCAACGGCGACGAAGACGGGCGAATATGCCCTTTCTCCAAGGACTCCTTTACATAATTCCGCATAGCGGCATGTTCTGGCACAGATAAATTGAACAATCGGCCCTTAGGGAACTTACTACCAGGAATCAAATTAATAGCGCAATCACAGTCCCTATGAGGAGGTAGGGCACTGGACTTGGGCTCATCAAATACATCCTGGTAATCCAACAAAAACTCAGGGACTTCATAAGGAGTGGAAGAAGAAATTGACATCAAAGGAACATCACCATGTATCCCTTGACAACCCCAACTAGACACAGACATTGATTTCCAATCCAGTACTGGATTATGAACCTGTAACCATGGCAAACCCAACACGACAACATCATGCAAATTATGCAACACCAAAAAGCAAATATTTTCCTGATGTGTGGGAGCCATGTACATGGTCAGCTGAGTCCAGTACTGAGGTTTATTCTTGGCCAATGGCATGGCATCAATCCCCCTTAAGGGAATAGGATTCTGCAAAGGCTCCAAGGAAAAACCACAACGCTGTTGTGAACTCTGTTTTCGGGCTCCCTCTTGTGGTCACAGGTGGTATTGCGTGAGTTTTATTTTTGGGCTCCCCCTGGTGGCTTTGTTTGTTATCTTGCGGGTCTGTGGCTGGATCAGCTGCCTCGTTATTCTCTAGGGAGGTTCCTATTTAGCTCTGCTTTACCTCCACTTGTTGCCGGCTGCCGATGTATTCAGTGCTATTCTGATTACTCCTGACTATCTTGGTTTTCTGTCTCTTCATGAGAAGCTAAGTTCTGTTTGATTATTTTTTGCTCATCTGTCTGCAATATGATTTCTGTTTATGATGAGTTTAGTCCAGCTTGCTAATATGTGATTTCTTGCTGCTGGTAAGCTCTGGGGTACGGAGTTGCTTCCCCCGCACCGTTAGTTGGTGCGGGGGCTCGAGCAATCTCTGTGTGGATATTTTGAATAGGGTTTTTCATTGACCGCACAGTTCCCTTCCTATTTTCTGCTATCTAGTGTTAGTGGGCCTCATTTGCTAAACCTATTTCATCTCTGCGTATGTGCTTTCCCCTTAACTCACCGTTAATATTTGTGGGGGGCTTTTCTATATCTTTGGGGTCATTTCTCTGAGGCAAGTGAGGACTTACTTTCTCTCTAGGAATAGTCAGTTTCTCAGGCCGTGACGAGACGTCTAGGATTTCCAGGTAACGTTCCACGGCTACCTATAGTTGTGTGCGGATAGGATCAGGTTGCGGTCAATTCAGTTATCACTTCTCCAGAGCTAGTCGTCGGTTCAGTTTCTTAGCTAGTCAGATTTGCGATCCTTGCCACTAGGATCATAACACAACGCCTGGCAAACTCCAAGTCCATCAAGTTCAGGGCAGCGCCCGAATCCACAAATGCCATAACAGAGTAGGACGACAATGAGCAAATCAGAGTAACAGATAAGAGAAATTTAGGCTGCAAAGTACAAATGGTGACAGACCTAGCGAACCTCTTAGTGCGCTTAGGACAATCAGAGATAGCATGAGAGGAGTCACCACAGTAAAAACACAGACCATTCTGACGTCTATGTTCTTGCCGTTCAGCTCTGGTCAAAGTCCTATCACATTGCATAGGCTCAGGCCTCCGTTCAGAGGACACCGCCAAATGATGCACAACTTTGCGCTCGCGCAAACGCCGATCAATCTGAATGGCCACAGACATTGACTCATTCAGACCAGCAGGCGTGGGGAACCCCACCATAACATCCTTAAGGGCTTCAGAAAGACCTTTTCTGAAAATTGCTGCCAGGGCACACTCATTCCATTGGGTAAGCACAGACCACTTTCTAAACTTCTGGCAATACACTTCTGCTTCATCCTGACCCTGACATAGAGTCAGCAAGATCTTTTCTGCCTGATCCACAGAATTAGGTTCGTCATAAAGCAATCCAAGCGCTAGAAAAAATGCATCCACATTAAGCAATGCAGGATTTCCTGGCTCAAGAGAGAATGCCCAGTCTTGCGGGTCACCACGCAACAAATAAATAATAATCTTTACTTGCTGAATGGGATCACCAGAGGAGCGGGGTTTCAGAGCAAGAAACAGTCTGCAATTATTTTTGAAATTCAAAAATTTAGATCTATCCCCAGAAAACAAATCAGGAATTGGAATTCTAGGCTCTAGCATCGGATTCTGAACTACATAATCGTGAATACTCTGTACCCTAACAGCGAGTTGATCCACACAAGAGGACAAACCTTGAATATCCATATCTACACCTGAGTCCTGAACCACCCAGAGGTTAAGGGGAAAAGACAGACAAAACAAGCTGCAAAGAAAAAAAAATTGACTCAGAACTTCTCTTTTCCCTCTTTTGAGATGCATTAACACTTTTTGGCCAGCTGTACTGTTATGACCTGGTGATTAGGAGCGCCCGAAGTGACCTGATGGTTAGAACAGAAAACCAGGGACAAGCTCTGAGGAGGTGGTAACTCTACTGACCGCAATCCCTAATCCTATCACACACACACTAACACACTAGAAATAGCCGTGGAGCGTACCTAACTCTCCCTAGACACCTCTTCACAGCCTAAGAGCTAACTACCCCTAAAGATAGAAATAGAAGCCTACCTTGCCTCAGAGAAATTCCCCAAAGTAAAGGTAGCCCCCCCACAAATATTAACTGTGAGTTAAGAGGGAAGTGACAAACACAGGAATGAAACAGATTTTAGCAAAGGAGGCCGAATCTTCTGTAGAAAGACAGAGGATAGGAAAGCGAACTATGCGGTCAGTATAAAAAACTACAAAAACCACGCAGAGTGTGCAAAAAGACCTCCACACCGACTCACGGTGTGGAGGTGCAGCTCTGCACCCCCAGAGCTTCCAGCTAGCAAGGAAATATCATAATAGCAGGCTGGACTGAAACATAGCATGTACTGAAATATATATTCAAAAACCAATGAACAGCAAATGACTAGCAAGGACTTAGCTTCTGCTGGAGTAGACAGGTCATCAGAGAAATCCAAGAGAGATCTGAACCAGTACTGAAACATTGACAGCTGGCATGGACTAACGACCTGGGCAGAGTTAAATAGGGAAGCCAGCAGCAGCAATAAACGAGGACAGCTGAGAAAGCCAAACCCAAAGATCAGCAGTTCCACTCAAAGCCACCAGAGGGTGTCCAAGGACAGAACTCACCAAAGTACCATTCACGACCACAGGAGGGAGCCCGAGAACGGAATTCACAACAGGACCCCATGATGTTGCTTTTTATCGCTGAAGATGTTTACATAAAGAAAGAATTTTTACTGAAAAAGGATTCCTGTGCCGGAAGTCTTCTATTTGTATTTGGTCCCCCTGAATGCCTCCAGGCTAGCCGGACTCCTTCTGTCATCTGTAACTGGTACCCCGGATTGCATTTTCATCTACCAAGAAGTAAAAGGTAAAGAAAACTGCACTTCTCTGTGTCCCTTACTTATTCTCTGTACCCCAATGTTCAACACCACCTGAACAGCCAACAATATTTGCCCTGGGGTCCCACTCTACCCGTGGGAGCTGCACCATCTTTGCTGCATCACCATCGGCCCCAGTGGACCTGAACAGCAGCATCGGCCACCCATTGCCGAACACCACGGGTTGCGTCACGACTCAATCCCATATAACTATCCCCCATTTTATGACACGGCTAGGGCCACAGAGCCAGATCACAGGCCCCGTGACTTCCCCAAAGAACTGTCCGACCCGGTTCCGAGTACCCCACGGCCCTGGTGGGCATGTCACATGTGCCTTACAAACACAAGTACAATTGAATGCAGGGAACCAACTGAAAACATACAAGTGCCATACATAATAAATTTCAATTATGCAGTGTAACAAAATATGTTGGAATTTGTATTTAATCCAGGTTTTGGCATATCAGTCTTTTCACTATTATATACTGTAACACCTCCATCCCATTCTGCTCCCCGTTCCTCACCAGTGGCCTCTGGCTCATCGCTCCTGCATGGTGCCCGGCAGGGACGCCGGTCTCCTGGGGCTTCTGTCCCATTTCCCACGCTGTGTGCCTCTGCTGCTCCTTCCTCGACTCTGCGCACGCCCCATAGGTCTCCGGCACATCTCTAAAGGCGCGCAAGTGCACTCCCGGTCTCTTAAAGAGACAGCGCACCATTTTCAAAATAGCTTTCAGCCAATGGCAGAGTGTCTTGTATTATTTCAGGCACCTTTGCCCTTAGCGAGGTGTCTGAGCAACAAGTGCTTCCTGTTGCTAATCCCAGGTTCCCCGTATCTTGGTGTCAGTATTCTGCCAGTATCCTGCCAATTCCATTTGTATCCACAGTGTGCCAGCCATGCCTCACTATGCCTCCTGGGATGCCGCCAGACCCTCCTGCTCCAGTTCTTTCCAACTCCAGGCCACTATCTAACTCTTCTGTCTGCCGTCAGCAGAGTTCTTCGCTACCTGCAATACCTGCCAGTCCATCTGTTCCGCTGGGTCAGCTTCCACATGTCCGGGGTCTAACTGGAGGTAGCACCTGGGGCATTCCAATCCAACCCTGTTTGAGGGGTCGTGCTACGGGTGTCTGGGGCTCGCATAGCCATGCCCCCTCGGACAGTGGTCCTGTGGTTCCACAAAATTGCAATAAACAAATGTACACTGCAACATCTGTGCCTCCATTTCCATTACTTACATATACTTTGCTGCACTTTATGCTTTGTGGTACATGTATATTTTCTTGCGATGGCAAGGGACGTTTGAACACAAGAGTTGCGGGTTAATTCTGTCCACTTATCAGGGTGAACCAAATTGATTTCTGTGTGTAGCACAATGGTATTTTTTGTAAATATTTTTAACTGTTTGTATTGTTTCCTTGTATTGTGCATCAAGACAAGGTGGGACTTGTAGTTTTTTTTTACCTATATGTGTGAAATGGTGAGCAGCTTCCAAGCGGTTGTGGCCAGAAGAATGGTCAGGTCACTATCTGCTTTGCATTTTTGTAAAGCTAAAGAAAAGAAACTGAACAAATGCACAGTAAGTCGATATTATATTGATATGCAATATGTTCTTTGCTTTTAATGTTCATTTACAGCTTATCAGGTGGGTTATGTAGGCATCTACCTGAAAAAGACATTATGTGCTCTTGCAGTACCCTAATTATCGAAGAAGCAGGATTCAGACTAAACTGTTGCTGGAACCATTCCCCATTTTTACTTGGCATAAAATTGTGTTTTACCTATTCATTTTTAAACATAACGTGTGTGGAAACCTAGCATACTCAAACACCTCCATTGTAATAATACTAAAAATTGATTGGGAGGGTAATTTCTGCCAAAGAGGCATATGCCTTCATCGTGCCAGACACTAAGTTCGCTATACCCCATTCATCCTGTCATCATCCTGTGTTGAAGAGGAAAACCCGAGAAGGTGACTCAGGACATCTGCTCTGCCAACTTCTGAAATCAGAAAAATCGCAGCATGCATTAGTTCCTTCTATAAATCGGATGAGACTTATCCATTCAAGTCTATGGATGCGTAAGAAAATTTGATGCCATACGGAGCCACAGTGTAGTATCTGTTTTTCATGGATACATTGCAATTCTGTAAAAAGGAAACTGTAATTGGTATGCAAACGATTAATAGTTGCTGCTGTAAAAAACGAATTGTATAGGTATTGCACATGAATGACAAAAATCGTCTTAGGTTTCTGGATGAAACTGTGATGATTTTTTTATACGAACGTATGAACCTAGCCTACCGGTAATAGGACTGCACTAACAGAAGTGTGTGTATGTCACTGGTGCATACACACTCGAAAGAAAAAAACAATAAACTTTGGACATGCACACTTTAATTGTCACAGCTAGGATTACTGAAAGGTCGGTGTTCCACTTGCAACTGCAATGCGTGTCTCTCCCCTCAATACCCGGCACTGCCGCCGGCGGTTCAGACCGGAGCATTCAGCTGCATAGAAATACATGCAGCCACACACTCCGGTACCCAGTCCTGGAGGCAGTGCCGGGTATTGAGGGGAGAAACTCGCATTGCAGTTGCAAGTGGAACACTGGCCATAATGTGAGGATCGGAAATGAGACATCACGCTTATCACATGACCCATCTATGATGCGATTGTCATAATAAACATAGATCATTATGGACACATTACAAGTTGCTAAAAGAGCAAGCAATAATAAACACACATAAATAGAACTAAAATAACATGTAAATGAAACATATATCAATATTTGCTCTTTAAGATACTGTACCTTCCTTGAAGATAAATAGACAAGACTAAACATTAATCAATGAATGAATATGATGGACCAAGGTGATTGCTCCAGACTGTCCTGAATAGTGACAATGGTAAGCAGAGCACAAAAGGTACCTATATTAAGTGGGGCTAAATTGTAAACAAAGGTCATAAGAATGGTATGTAAAAGCCCAAGATAAACTAATACTACACCAACACTGTGATGTTCAGTGGCGTGGTTTACCTCTAATCTACTTGATGCAGGCACTTATTCATTTCTCATACACGATTGTTGTCTGGTGTTTCTACTGGGCAAGTTGCTTGCGGCAGCTATAGATAAGCAAGATTCTTCATGATCTTTGTCCCGGACGGTGACAGACGCTCTCTTCTCCGGCAGTGCACGAGTATGTGTAACTTGCGGTAAGGTCCTGCAGCGAATCCAAAGCTGGCAGGACCTGCGTGACGTAGGAAGTTTTGTAATAGAGCGGAGTACAAGGTGCAGTAGGGCCCAATTCCTACCCATGCGTTTCAGAAATACACAGTTTCCTTCCTCAGGGATGGTCCACTTTTGGATACGGCTGCCTTTTATAGAGTATGTCCCATAGGTATGGTTATGGTTAGTAATGGTTATGGTTAGTAAAAAGCAACCAGTTCCGCCTCGCTGTTAAGTCCCTTGGGCTTTAGGGAGTCTAAATCAAAAATCCACCACAAAACAAAACTTAAAAACTGTACAAAAATATTAAAAGTTTTAACCATCATCCTTTTCGCAGTTTTGAAATAACGAAAACAATAGTAAACATAATTGGTGTCACAACATCCAAAGATGTCCGATCCATCAAAATATAAAATTATTTAAAACATATCATTAATGCTGATAAGAGACAAAGAATAAAAACACCAGATATGCAATTCCCCCACCCCAAAAATGAAAAAAGAAGTGATAAGTTGTATGTATCATTAAAATGGTATCAATAAAAATATCTGATCGGCGTGCATTTAATAAAACCTCACACAGCTTTATCAGCAGAAAAATAAAACGGTTGCAGGTCTCAGAAAATGGCAACACAAGCTTTTTTTTTAGATAAATTTGAGAATCTGTTTGCCACAAAATATAGAAAAAATATATAAGTTTGGTGCCTCTGTAATTGTACTGACCTGGAGAATAAGGCACAGTGAACAAGTTTTTTACCACAATTTCACCTCGCTTGTAATTTTGTTCCCAGCTTTTCAATATGTGATATGGCAAATTGAATCCAATACAAAACTATAACTCATCTGGCAAAAGAATAAGCCCTCATCCTGTTACATTGAAAAAAAATACTAAAGTTATTGCTCTTGCAAGAAGGGGTGGAAAAAACACAACAATAAAAAGAAAAAAATGGACAGTTTGGAATGTGTTAAAGCACTTCAAAGTTTCCTTGGCTTTGTGAAATATACCAGCAGTTCATTAAAAATTATTACGAGTAGATCATAACTCTTTCTGCAGTTTTAAATGAAAATGAACTTGGTAGAGGTGGCTCTTCAAAAGGAAAAATAGTTCAAGATTTCTTTGACATTTGGGAGATTTTAAAGAAATTTATCTTACCACAATCGTAAACCCTTGCAGGATAGTCTTTCAAGAAAAACTGTTGATGGGAGACCCCACTCCCTATAATTTCACTACAAGTTATATCTGTGATATAGAGACACAAAGCCACACACCACAAGGATGAGATCCTCTACTGTGGATCAATGAGGAGAACCTCTTTAATGCCTCGTCACTACCCACTTGCTTTAATTCTCTAAATCAGGGGTGGGGAACCTCAGGCTCCAGGACCATTTACGGCCCTCGATGACCTTTTATCAGATTCTCAAGGACCACATTCTTGGGCAGAGAGGTGTATTTTGACTACAAACAGCTCATTAATTTCTTCTTGCTCTGTTAGCACACACATGCAGTGTTCACTACTGAAAACTGAAGGGCATGCAATGAAAGATTACGTCATGAAACCAGTGCCAGAGTCAGGATGTACTTTGTGGGTGGAGTTTGTACGGCCCCTGAAGGATGGTATAAATATCCATATGGCCCTTGGCACAAAAAAGATTCCCCGCCCCTGCTCTAAATGCTTTCTTTTTGTCATTTATTGTGCCCTTTACAGGTCTGTTTTGCCATATTTATAGCTCTAATAAAATGTAATCAAATATGTAAAAGATAGAGTGCTTAGTCCACATTTGAACTCAATGCCCACTAGCTTTACATTCTCCTCCTCTGTCACTGATGATTGAGAGTACTGGAATGACCTTGAGTGCTGTCTACAGAGAAAGCTCCAGTAAGCCCACAATACCAATCCCCAGTGAAGTATGTGGAGGCATGAAAAATCAGTGGGTACAACGGTGCTCTTAATGTCTTGACAATAGAGTTGCTACCAGGGGCAGAAGTGGCGGTCGCCCCGGCCCTCATGCTCTGAGGGGGCCCATCCGGAGCTACGCTATTGTAACTGTATCTGCATGCACAGAGTGCCCATACAGTTAAACTCTGTGGCAGAGCAGGCATACATGATCTCCCTGCACTGCTACCTGGCCACTATGGGGCCCCTAAGCAGGTGGGGGGCCGGTGTTAGCAGTGGCCCCCCACCCATCATCTGACACAGACAGTGACAGAATTTATTTATTGTTTTTATGGGGTGCATTATACTATAGAATCTGACTGTCTGCTCATGGTGGGGGTATGCATTATACAATATAGAGTCTGCCTATGGGGAGTGCATTATACTTGTAATGAACACCAGGGGGGAGTATGGAGGGAGGCAGCAATCTCGCGTTGGAGCATGCAGCCGCGGCAGGGTGCAAGCCGCTCGAGAGTAGGACCTGAGACACGTGACCTCCGGAGGAGAGCTGCATGGGAGCAGGACCTGAGACACGTGACCGCTGAAGGGGGAAACAACTCCCGAATGGGAGAGAAAATGAAAGCGGGAGCCGGCGGCACCGGGTGCGAGGTCAGGCAAACCAAGTTCAGTAACCAGAGGGTAACGCAGTGTCCTAGGGATTAGGCAGAAGAATGGTACGATTCAAGCTGTAGTCAGAAACCAGAGAGAGGACGCAGAAACCAGGGGCACAGACAGGGGGGAAGTCAGAGAACATAGCCGAAGGTCAGAACCGGAGAATCCTACGACGTACAGAATCAAAAATGCAGACACAAACTGAGGGACAAGCCGAATCATACACAGGACAAGCACACAGAGAAACAAGCGGTATACACTAGGGTCACCTAGGTCAGCTACTCAGCCAAAAATGAATGTATCACTGACAGAGAACCCGGCACCAGAGCGGGTTAAAATAGCCCTCCCCAAACCAAAAGGAGGCCAAACAGAGTTAACCCCAACAAGCCCAGGATGGCGAACAAAATCCTGTCCTCAGCCATGACAGTACCCCCCTCTCAACGGGGGGCCACCAGACCCCCAGGCTTCCCAGGATGCCTGACATGAAACGCCCGGAATAGACGATCAGCATGTATGGAACGAGCCGGAACCCATGACCGATCCTTCGGACCATACCCCCTCCAGTGTAAAAGATACTGCTAGGTACCACGCACCCACCGAGAATCGAAGATGCGCCCCACCTCGTACTCCATATGACCATCCACCAAGACCAGGGGCACAGCAGATAAAGAACCCTCATCCACTGTTCCCAAAGGCTTCAGAAGAGATTTGTGAAAAACATTGGAAATCTTAAAGGAGGCTGGAAGACGTAACCTAAAGGTGACCGGATTGATAATCTCAACAATTTCATATGGACCGATAAACTTAGAACTCAATTTAGCAGAGGGAACCTTAAGTTTAATGTTTCGAGTGGACAACCACACCTTCTCCCCTACCCGGAAAGTTGGGCCTGACACTCGCTTCTTATCCACAAACAACTTATACCTCTTTTGAGCCTTGGTAATGTTTTGACGCACCTCAGTCCATAACTAGTGTTGAGCGATACCGTCCGATACTTGAAAGTATCGGTATCGGAAAGTATCGGCCGATACCGGCAAAGTATCGGATCTAATCTGATACCGATACCCGATACCAATACAAGTCAATGGGACTCAAGTATCGGACGGTATCCCTGATGGTTCCCAGGGTCTGAAGGAGAGGAAACTCTCCTTCAGGCCCTGGGATCCATATTAATGTGTAAAATAAAGAATTAAAATAAAAAATATTGATATACTCACCTCTCCGACGCAGCCTGCACCTTATCGAGGGAACCGGCAGCCTTCTTTGCTTAAAATGCGCGCGTTTACTGCCTTCCGTGACGTCACGGCTTCTGATTGGTCGCGTGCCGCCCATGTGACCGCGACGCGACCAATCACAACAAGCCGTGACGTAATTTTCAGATCCTGAATGCCTAAGGCATTCAGGACCTGAAAATTACGTCACGGCTTGTTGTGATTGGTCGCGTCGCGGTCACATGGGCAGCACGCGACCAATCAGAAGCCGTGACGTAATTTTCAGGTCCTGAATGCCTAGAATTCGGCATTCAGGACCTGAAAATTACGTCACGGCTTGTTGTGATTGGTCGCGTCGCGGTCACATGGGCGGCACGCGACCAATCAGAAGCCGTGACATCACGGAAGGCAGTAAACGCGCGCATTTTAAGCAAAGAAGGCTGCCGGTTACTACCAGGGCGCGTCAGAGGGTGAGTATATCCCTATTTTTTATTTTAATTCTTTATTTTTTACATGGATATGGATTCCAGGGCCTGAAGGAGAGTTTCCTCTCCTTCAGACCCTGGGAACCATACACTGGGAACTTCCGATTCCGATTCCCGATACCACAAAAGTATCGGATCTCGGTATCGGAATTCCGATACAGCAAATATCGGCCGATACCCGATACTTGCAGTATCGGAATGCTCAACACTATCCATAACTTTTTTAATTGCTGCACAGCCCCAAGACAGCCAGAGTCCAAGAGTGAAAACTCTCCAAAATGCAGATTAAACCAATAATTGGTAAGAAAGGGCGACATATCAGTGATTTGACTAACCCGATTGTTAAAAGCAAACTCAGCCAGAGGCAATGCATCACACCAATCGTTCTGTCTAGTAGAGGATAAACATCGCAGAATTTGTTCCAAAGATTGATTTGTACATTTGGTCTGACCATTAGATTCCAGGTGACATACAGAAGACAAGCACAGGGTAACACCTAATTTTTTACAAAACGCCCTCCGGAACTTAGCGATGAATTGAACGCCCCTGTCAGACACCACATTCAACGGCACACCATGCAAACATCACATGTTGCACAAACAGCCTGGACAAGGTCTCTGCAGAGGATAACTGTGAGGAATATGATGTATTTGGTTCTACATTGTCACTCACACTGAGCCAGGCCATTAGGTCTGTGTACAGACCCACACTGTGGGCTTTTTGACCCCCCTCTCAGCTCCATCTCCATCAGCTGTAACGTGAAACTCCACTGTGGGACACCTTCACCCCTCCCTCAAGAATGCAGGAGTGAGCAGAAACCTTCCTTTGTCTGAACCATGTGCTTTATTGTGAATCAGAGAGTTATTCAAGATGGCATAAATCGACCCCAGGTAGTGAGATAGGTGTGAAAGTTACATATTTAGGATATGACAGAGTAGGGCGACACGCAGTGTTTTTCTAAGCTCAGTGCCTAGCTGAAACAGAGAAACGGATTACTACGTAACCAGGACGACTGCTACCTCATGTGTAGATTTAAATGGAAGCTAACTTCGTGAGAAGACATGTAATACTTTCGTCGTCACTCTACGAGCTTTCCAGCGTACACTATGACAGCTATGAGTTTTAATAAAGTTCTGAGTCTCTTTGGAAAGGGGAGTGGAGTCCATTGCGCAGACCACTCAGTGATCTCAATACCTGGGGGGTATAAGTTAGTGGGAGCTCATTTTGCGCTAGGTTTTGCCCAGGGAGCCAGATAGGAGAGACTCTGTGATGCATTTTGAAGTCACCCCTCCCCCACGCCTCATGGTCAGCCATGATATAAGACAAATGTAAGTTTATTTTCATCTTTAATCCCTTTTATTTTGTTATCAATCTTGTACATATATGATTGTCTCATTATGGTAATATCTTTTTATATACTTTTGCAAACACTGTCTAATCTTTTTGGAGTAAAAGATATAATATTTACTAGTCTCGTCCTCCTTGCTCTAAAACGTACCTCCAGCATCCTCTGAAGTAAATTACACTACTGATTGCGTTGGTTCCTGACCCGCTATTAGTCTTAAGAATAGGAGCTGGTGGCATTAGATTGTACTGAGCTTGTTGGGTAATGCTGGCAGTGACGGAACGGGGTTTATAAGTGTATTGCTTGGGAATAATTATATCACCCTCACGGCAGCGTGCTCAATAGCCAGTACACGAGCAGGCAGCCTTTCTGGCGACTAATTATCCTAGGTGCAGTTCCCTGACTGACCTTAGGGTAAGGGGGCGCCAGAGAGCTGCAAGTTCCAAACCGGAACTGGGAAGTGGGATATAAACAAATCCCTGAAGAAAGAACAGGGGCAACCAAACACCCCCGGTTCATTACGTATTGGTGGCAGCGGTGGGATAATAGAGCATTAGTGATCTGATTTGAGCAATCATTCCTCTCACTAAAAACTTGCACAGTTCTTGCGAGGACTCTGCGCAAAAAGTTTTGGAGAGCGAGCTCAGTGTTCACTAGTCCTGAGACGATACCATGTGCACTTTCGATTACCCCCTACCTTTCTTTGTTTATCTATCATATCTTTTATTTGGCAATGATGGCCGCAAAAGGAGAAGGCTTTTATAAGCAGCATAACAAGGACACTCTTATTGCCCTTTGAGGGTTGAGACAGATTGACACTACGGGCAAAACCAAAAGCCAACTGGTCGCAGCTCTGGTGCAACTGGAAATCACTCAGAGCCCAGTGGACGCAGAAGCCAGCCTAAGCGCAAATGGTGCAGCTGCAGAGGTCCAACCACTGAATGCCGGCGCTACCTGCAACCAGGGCCGATGGCCTTGGATCAACTCCCCGCCGACTACCGTGATGGACATCTGAGGCTGATCCAGCAATACCGAGAGAAAGCGGAGCAGCGGGAGGCAGAGAGAGCTGAGCGGGAGGTGGAGAGAGCCGAGCAGGAGGCCCAAGCTTGGAGGGCCTATGAACTGCAGATGGCCCAACTTGGGGCAGTACCATCCACCACCCGGGCAGCGAGTCCAGCAATGCTCAGTCCCCTAAACCCCAGCCAGAGCACTTTCCCATGATGGAAAAGGACGGGTACTTGGACACTTTTCTGAGGGCCTTTGAGAAAGCCTACAGACAAAACCGGCTGCCTGGGACCGAATGGGCCCGATACCTAACCCCATGGCTCAAAGGCAAAGGTCTGGAAGTGCTAGCTTCTCTCCCACCAGACCAAGATGAAGACTATGAGGCCATCAAGCAGGCCCTGATAGAGGAGTACCAGATGACTCCTGAGGTGCACCGCAAAAAGTTCAGGAACCTCCACCATGGCCCACAGTTACAGTAATGTGGTGCATGGACTCAGGAACCACTTTGACCAGTGGACCCAAGGACTGTCAACGATCACCATTGAGCAGCTGCGAGATCTGATGATCAAAGACCAGTTTCTACATCTTTGCCCAGCTGAGGTGCGACAGTTCGTGAAGGACCGAGAGCCCAAGGACACGGATAAAGCAGCGAAGATTGCTGACGCCTATGAGGCAAACCATAAATCGAAGTGCGGAAGCCAGTCACCACCAGTTGGAGAGGGGGTAAGCCTGCAAGCAACCCCAGTGCCCCTGCCAGCCGACTCACTGGAGGCCCTGTGTTGTGATTTTGCTTTTTGCTCCCTCTAGTGGTCATTAGTAATTTGACTCTGGAGCGTCTGTCTTTTCCTATATCCTCACCTGGGCCGTTAGTTCAGGGGCGTTGCTATATAAGCTCCCTGGACCTTCAGTTCAATGCCTGGCATCGTTGAAATCAGAGCTAATCTGTTGTGCTCTTGTCCTCTGATCCTGTTCCTGTTTTTCAAGCTAAGTCTGCTTCTTTGCTTTTTGCTTTTCTTTTGTTTGGTATTTTTGTCCAGCTTGTTCCTATCTGTATCCTGACCTTTGCTGGAAGCTCTAGGGGGCTGGTGTTCTCCCCCCGGACCGTTAGACGGTTCGGGGGTTCTTGAATCTCCAGCGTGGATTTTTATAGGGTTTTTGTTGACCAGATAAGTTATCTTGCTATATTCTGCTATTAGTAAGCTGGCCTCTCTTTGCTGAACCTGGTTCATTTCTGTGTTTGTCATTTCCTCTTACCTCACCGTTATTATTTGTGGGGGGCTTGTATCTTGCTTTGGGGTCCCTTTCTCTGGAGGCAAGAGAGGTCTTTGTTTTCTTCTCCTAGGGGTAGTTAGATTCTCCGGCTGGCGCGAGTCATCTAGCGATCACCGTAGGCATGATCCCCGGCTACTTCTAGTGTTGGCGTTAGGAGTAGCTATTTGGTCAACCCAGTTACCACAGCCCTATGAGCTGGATTTTTGAATCTCGCAGACTTACACGTTCCTCTGAGACCCTGTCCACTGGGGTCATAACAGCCCTGTTCCCGTTGCCACCACCAGTCCTACCACCGACTTTCGCAAGTGTTTTGCCTGCAATAAGACTAGTCATATCGGCGCCATCTGTCCGGAGAAGCAGAAGAACCCCCAAGCCAGGGCCCCAGGGCTTTATGCGGCAGTTCTTTTGGTGGGTGAGGTAGTTGGGAGGGTCTATGACAGCATGCAGCACATCACCGTGGGGGCCATGTCGCTAGAGGCCTCAAGGACACCGGCGCTGAACGAACCCTCATCCAACCCGAACGTCCCTGAAAAGATTATTCTGGGGAAAACCCTGACTGTCACCAGGATTGGGGGCATCCGCTGTCCCTTGCCAATTGCCCAGGCGTTTATAGATTGGGGTGCAGGGAGCGGGGTGAAGGAAGTGGGGTTGTCCAATAACTTACCCACCGATGTTTTATTGGGGACTGATTTGGGGAGAATGCTTGCATATTACGTCCCTGATCCCCCAACCCAATCTGATGCTATGGGTGATGCTAAAGAGGATAATAATGATGGGGAATTGCATGCGTCCCCTGAGAGTGATATACCGGATAATGCTTTATCTCATACTGATGATGATGATGATGATGATGATGATGAAAATGTGCATCTTTTACCTGCTAACCATTTATTTCCTAAGGATGATGTGTCTACAGGTGCAGGAGTGCTCATCCACGTCACTCTGTGGGGTGGGATGACTGAGGAACCCCTAACAGGAGCAAGCAATGGTGCTAAGAGAATGTAGAGATGCATGGGAACCGTGAGGAAGGTGATGCCATGCAACTGACCAGTGCCACAGAGGCAAGTAACTGCCTCATATATAGCACTGCTCCTGAGATTTTGGGGGTGGATGGGGAGGTAGAACCCATAGCAGTGCCGGCTGATGGGTCTGTGGAAATCACCGGGGAGACAGCCTATGTACTGCTGTCACCCACAGTCAGAGTGCCCGGAACGCAGATAACGTTCTGCCTTCCGGACCCTTTTCAGTCACAGGGGTGACTGAACCAGAAATGTCCCAGAGGGTTCCCATGGTGAAGGGATTCTGACGTCACTTCTGGCTGCCTCCAGCCAGAAGCTCCAGGCTGCTCTGCACTCAGATGCAAGCCTGGAGAACTTGAGACACCTCGCCGAGACACCCACCTCCGTGACTGATAAGGAGAGGGTGTTCTGGGAACAAGGGAGGTTATACCAGGAGACAGTTCCCGGTCAATCCCAAAAGCAATGGTTGAGGGAAAGATAGCTGGTTGTCCCGTACTAATTCAGGGGTGAGTTGTTGTGAATTGCCTATGAGATCCCACTCGCTGGACACTTGGGGATCAGCAAAAGTAAGGCCTGGCTGTCTCAACACTTCTATTGGTCCAAGATGGGGACAGATGTGACAAACTACTGCCGCTCCTGTATTACCTGCCAAAGAGTGGGGAAGGCGGGGCCTGCTCTTAAGGCTACCCTGATCCCTTTGCCAGTGATAGAGGAGCCTTTCTAGAGGATCGTAGTGGACATTGTGGGCCCGCTGGCCGTCCCCAGCAGCTCTGGAAAGCAATACGTCCTCACTATGGTAGACTACGCTACCCGGTACCCAGAGGCAGTGGCTCAGTCCTCAACTAGGGCAGATAAGGTGGTAGATGCATTGTTGGCCTTCTTTTTACGGGTAGGATTTCTCAAGGAGATGCTTACCGACCAAGGGACCCAATTCATGTCTTGACTAATGGAGGCTCTCTGTAAAAGAATGCAGGTGAAGCATCTGGTATCGAGCGTGTATCACCCCAGACCAATGGTTTGTGTGAGTGCTACAATGTAGGTACCCTCAAACAGATGCTACGCATGCTGGTTGAGACCCAAGGACGCAACTGGGAGCGATACCTCCTACACCTGCTATTCACTTACCGAGAGGTTTCACGGGCCTCAACGGGGTTCTCCCCCTTTGAGCTCCTGTATGGCAGGCGAGTCCGGGGACCACTTTGGTTGGTAAGGGAATCCTGGGAAGAAAAGCCAAACCCTTCTGAAGTGTCCATCATGGAGTATGTCATGCGCTTCCATAACAAAATGCAGACCTTGACACAGTTGGTGCATGACAACATGATGCAGGGTCAGGCTGATCAGAAGCACTGGTACGAACAGAACGCCCGGGAGCAGACCTACCAGGTGGGTCAGAAGGTGTGGGTGCTGGTCCCCATACCGAAGAATAAGCTTCAGGCAGCATGGGAAGGCCCGTACGTCATCCACCAACAGCTCAACTCAGTCACCTACGTGGTCAAGCTTGACCACGCTCGGGGTAGGCGAAAGGCCTTTAACGTCAATATGATGAAGGATCATCATGAACGTGAAGCCTGCATCCTACCGATCTGCAACCTGCCCGAAGATGGGGAGGTAGACACCTTCCTGGACAAGCTGGCCCAAGCCAAGGCCGGTGGGTCCATCGAGGATGTGGAGGTAAGCGCCCTGCTAAACGAACCCTAGAGGTCGCAGCTGCGAACCAGGCTGGAACCTTTCTGGGCCGTGTTCACCAACAGACCTGAAAGGACTGAGTTAGCAGTCCATGAGGTGGATACCAGGAATCATGCCCCAATATGGCGATAAATCTATCAGATCTCCGATGAGGTGCAGCAGGTTATGTGCCAGGAGGTCGATGAGACGTTACAGCGGGGGGTGATTCAATGGTCCAAAAGCATGTGGGCCTCACCAGTAGACCTTGTGCCAAGGAAGGATCGGACCACCCGGTTCTGCGTGGACTACCGGGGGCTCAACGCCATCACAGCCTCGGACATGCACCCAATGCCGTGCATCGAGGAGCTGCTGGAGTGGTTAACTGGCACAAAATATTTGTCCATAATGGATTTGAGTCGGGGATACTGGCAGACTCCCCTCACTTCTCACAGGAGAAGTCCACCTTTAGAGTAGGCAGGGGCTCCATGGCCGACCTCCAGGACCAAGAAACAGGTGATGTCCTTCCTGGGCACTGCAGGGTACTACAAACCCTGGCAAAAATTATGGAATCATCGGCCTTGGAGGATGTTCATTTAGTTGTTTAATTTTGTAGAAAAAAAGCAGATCACAGACATGGCTTAAAACTAAAGTCATTTGAAATGGCAACTTTTGGGCTTTAAGAAAAACTAAAAGAAATCAAGAACAAAAAATGTGGTAGTCAGTAGTGGTTACTTTTTTTAACCAAGCATAGGGAAAAAATTATGGAATCACTCAATTCTGAGGAAAAATTATGGAATCACCCTGTAAATTTTCATACCCAAAAATAACACCTGCATCAAATTAGATCTGCTCGTTAGTCTGCATCTAAAAAGGAGTGATCACACCTTTTTTTTTAATCAGATATTTTTTATTAAAGTTTTCAGAACATAACAGAATTTTCTCCAAAATACCCCACAATCTTTTCCCCATTCCCAACCGCTCCCATCTCCCCTCCACCCAACCCTGGTCCAATGATAAAATATATCACAAGAAAGATACAAACATAGATAAGGCACATATCCCAAAGCACCTGTCATGGAGTACAACTAAATCACTTTCAGGGTGATATAAACATGGTGTCATGAGAATAAACTTACAGACGGTAAGCCCGGACTATTCAACCATCCTGCCCAAATTTTCTCAAACACTGCCGGTCTACCCCGTTTAAGATAAATCGCCTTCTTTCTGCATAGTATGAGGTTTAGCTTATTTACATATTCTTTCCTCGTAGGAACTTTATCTGAGATCCAGTGATATGCTATTAATTTTCTAGCAGTAAAAAGTAGTGTTGAGCGATATCTTCCGATATCGGAAAGTATCGGTATCGGAAAGTATCGGCCGATACTGTCAAAGTATCGGATCTCGCCAATTCCGATACCCGATCCCAATGCAAGTCAATGGGACGAAAATATCGGAATTAAAATAAACCCTTTCTTTCCTTGTAGGTTCATTCTACATGAAGGAAAACAACTAAGAATAATGTAGGATGTATTGGGGGAGGTGGCGGAGACATTAAAGGCATAGAGGTTTAGCCCAATCAAATAGAATAGCAGGAATTTTAATTTTTTTTAAAGACGTTCGGAGTTACAAAGATATTGACTATGTTAAGATTTTTTTTATTTTGCCAGATATTGATGTTTCACTACTTCCACGCCCTTCACCCTCTTTTTTACTTCTCCCACACTTTCTTCTTCATCATCATCAGCATCTTTGACATCAACTTCTTCTTCACCTTATTCATCTTCTTCATCTTCTACCTATAATTTTTTTTTTTACATTGTTCATATTCTTTTTATTTAACTATTATTCTTCTTCATATTCAAGTTCTTCATCATATTCTTATTTGTGACAGGCATTCCCTTAGTTGTTATCTATAAAAGTTTGAAGATTACACCTTCCGTTCTGCCTGTCACAAAAGAGTTACATTTGTCCGCGTTCAGTTTGGCCTGCAGCATCAGGCTTTATCCAGGGGCACCATGAGGAGGAACGGACTCACCCCAATACACTGCTTAGTCTTCTTCTGCTTATAATTTAGATAATATCTTTTGCTCTGATATTTAGTGTTATGCTTAATGTTCTTCTGCTCTTTGTTCTGCAGCCTCTTGTTCTTCTGCTTCTCGTTCTCCCATGTCGTCGTCGTCTCCAGGGTCGTCGTCTCCGGGGTCGTCGTCATCGGGGTGGTCTTCAGGGTCATCGTCTCCAGGGTCGTCGTCATCTCAGTGGTTGTCGTCTCTGGTGTCGTCGTCATCTTAGGGGTGGTCTTCCGGGTCGTCGTCTTTAGGGTCTTGAACTTGGAAATGTAGCAGAAGGTACAAGAAGGCTGAGAAAATGCCGAGAAACAGCTGATGGAACTGGAACTCGGATGGCTACCCGAAGGTCCAAGAGCCTGGTGGAACTCGGATACCCAGAGGGAGGCACCTAAGCCAAAGGCTCTGCCCAGAACCAGCTGACGGTACTGGAACCAGGATGGGGAGCAGAAGGTAGAAGAGCAAAAGACACTGCCGAGAACCAGCTGACGGTACTGGAACCCGGATGGGTAGCCGAAGGTCCAAGAGCCAATGGAACTACCGAGGACCAGCTGACGTTACTGGAACCCGGTTACTAAGCAGGAGGTACCCGTGCCTGAAAGCACTACCAAGGACCACCTGACGTTGGTGGAACTCGGATACCCAGAGGGAGGCACCTAAGCCAAAGGCTCTGCCCGGAACCAGCTGACAGTACTGGAACCAGGATGGGGAGCAGAAGGTACAAGAGCAAAAGATAGAAAAAAATCCAGCACAACGAGGTGGTGAAAAAGCAAAGTCTTGGTACTTTATTCACTTCATATCAAAAAATAGAGGATAAAACAACAGCACAATATAATTAAAAACACTATCTACGCGTTTCTGGTGACATAGCACCCTTAGTCATGATAACTTTAGTGCAGCCTGTTCTATGATTTTATGCTAGCACCCGGTAGGCACACCGGTGCTATAACTAATTACAAAAGGTAATCTAGTCAAGATGAAAAACACATGATAGTGTGTGCAAGCTGCAATTAGTTGCACAAGACAGATAGAAAAAAAGCACAGAAAAAAAAAAAAAAAAAAAAACACAACAAGCAGACTGCATGTATACTTTGGCTATATAAAAGAAAATACAGAATAAATATATGTCATTCCATAATAATTCATTGTTTACAAATAAAGCATGTGGAGTTATGTGACATATAATAATAAATATCCAAAAAGTTTTTGATATATCAAATTCTTTATGAAGTAGCTGGAAGAAAATGATTAGAGCAATGTCAAAATGAAAGACCTGTTGGGTGTTTCATTTATATGTTCCAAGATAATCATTCGAAGAGAATTTTTATTCAAAGAAGATTTTTACACAGGATCTTGAGCGATCTCTAAATCGGAGACCTATGAAGATATATAAGTAAATAAAGGATTCTAATTATTGGCATGATGATGGTTATAAGGATACAGAAAATGATTAAGGAGGCAGGTATTAATTTACTGGATAAGAAACCTATGGACTGCATTGGAGACATTCGGGGGCAAAAGTAAACGTGAAACAATGGAGCGGTGGTCAGCTACACAGAGAGGAGGAGAACATCGCAAATCTGTAGATCTGACAGGTGAGTTCAAGCACCATAAAGGTGCTGAAGCCTGTCATTAAAAAAAAAAAAAAAAAGATATATATATTTTTTGTTAGTATACATACTTAATGAAATACCTCGATTGTGTCTAAATAATTCTAATTATTAGCATGGTGATGGTTATGAGGATACAAAAAATGATTAAGGAGGCAGGTATTAATTTAGTGAATAAGAAACCTATGGACTGCATTAAAGACATTCGGGGGCAAAAGTAAACGTGAAACAATGGAGCAGCGGTCAGCTACACAGAGAGGAGGAGAACATCGCAAATCTGTAGATCTGACAGGTGAGTTCGAGCACCATAAAGGTGCTGATACCTGTCATTGAGAAAAAATATATATATTTTGTTAGTATACATACTTAATGAAACACCTCGATTGTATATGAAGACCTGTATCCGACAAAAGCTGCAGAAGAGAAAAATTTCATAAATAGTAATATTACACACCAATAGGGAGTGATGTTAACACGAGCATTAGCTCGAACGCCCGAACCATGTCTGGAAACCAATGTCCGGCGAAAGCAGAAAACTGGAGGTGGCACTACATATTGCAATTTTCCCGAACTGAATCCATTATGGATGTTTGTTATATTTGCTTTACTATTATTATGATAGGATATAAATCCCAAAGGGGGAAAAAAAAAAAAAAAATTGTTAAAATTAAGTTATATACGTTTTAAGGAAAATGACACTAATAGAAAAGCATAATGTCCTTTCTCTTATTGAGACCATAAGGTATTCTGGTCCCCAATTTAAAGATCCACCAAGTCTCCCTGTTTCTAAGGGTAATCTCAGTATCTCCTCCTCTAAAGGGTCTATGTGTCCTCTCAATTGCGTGAACTTTTAATGAGTTGAGGTTCGATTGATGTTGGTTAATAAAATGTTGTGACACTTGTGACATATTTCTATGGGTGTTACCATTTTCCACATCATAAATATGCTCACGGATTCTTGTTTTAAGTGGACGTATCGTGCTCCCCACATACTTAAGATGGCAAATTGTACATTCCATAATGTAAACCACGTTGGTGGTGTTACAATTAAGGAATGTTTTGATTTGATACGTTTTTTGGTTGTTTGCATCCGTGAAGTCGGAGCATTTCTGTGTAAATTTACAGATTTTACAGATTGAGGCACCACATTTGTGGAAGCCCTTAATGTTAAGCCAGTTGGAAGGCTGAGCATGGAATGTGTTTAAAGAGCTGGGTGATAAACTAAAGCCCAATGATGGTGCTTTTCTTGACACAATTCTGCATCCGTGTTTTAGAATGGACGCAATATCAGGATCTTCCCGTAAGATGGTTAGGTTGTTTCTCATCAGTTTACTGATAGAAGCAAATTGGTTGCTGTATTGAAAGACAACGGTAATAGGGTTAGTGGAACCTGTTTTTTTATTCTGTTTTGATTTAAACCGTGGTTTTTTCTCCACTATTTTTTCCGCCCTTTGTAAATACCCTTTGCTGTACCCTCTCTGTGTGAGTCTTGCTTTAATTTCCTCAACCTCTCTAGAATAATCTTCCTGTGTGCTGCAATTTCGTTTTGCCCTAACCATTTCCCCCACAGGTATGCTTTTGATTGTATGCTTAGGATGATGACTGTTTGCCCTCAATATTGTATTCCCCGCTGTATTTTTTCTAAAAGTTGATGTCACTACAGGAATGTTGTTTACACCTTTGAGTTTTAGGTCCAGGAACTCTATGCTTGTGTGTTCCTGGCGAGCGGTGAAGCTTAAATTAAACAGATTACTATTGAAGTAGTCAATTAAGTTATGTACGGTAGATACATCGGAATTCCACACCATAACGATGTCATCGATGTATCTACCGTACCAAAATATGCAGTCCTTGAATGGATTCTCTACATTGTAAATATATGACTCCTCCCACCAGCTCATCACCAAATTGGCGAGAGATGGTGAGTACTTGGCCCCCATTGAGACACCGCTGATTTGCATATAATAAATTTGATTGAAGCAGAAAAAATTGGTGGTCATGAGAAAATGGGTAACCTCTATTATGTAAAATTGGAGATCCGGGGGGAAATCACTATATTTTTCCATATGAAATTTTAATGCATACAATGCTATCTCGTGTGGTATGGACGTGTACAATGAAACGACGTCCGAAGTGATCCATGAATAGTTAGGTTGCCATGTCAAGTCTTTCATGATATTAAGGACATCTGTACTGTCCCTAAGATTAACCAGGTGTCCTCCGGACGAGAGGCTGGAGGAGCAGATCTAACCACTCCCCCAGTCTCTCACCCAGGGACCCAATGCCTGAGACAATTGGTCTCATAGGTGGTGGATATAGGTTTTTATGAGTTTTAGGCAAGGCATACATCACAGGGGTGACAGGATTCAAGACTTTGAGATGGTCGCTTTCTTTTTTGTTAAAGAAGCCCAAGCTAAGACCCTCTTCAATGAGCCCAAAAATCTGATCTTTTATCACTGAGGTGGGATTAGTGGGTAAACGTTTGTACACAGCAGAGTCTGATAGCATTTTGTCAACCCAGGCAATATAATCATTTCTACTCATCACTACGACAGAGCCACCTTTGTCAGAATTTTTAATGACAAGGTCATCATTATCTCGTAGTTCTCGTAGTGCCTGTTGTAATTTGGGTTTGAGATTATTGTTATGCAGACGTGCATCATGGACACCTTCAGAAAGGAGTCTTAGCTGCGTTTCCATGACATTTTGAAACCTATCCATCACAGGTTTACGTGCTTGTACAGGGTAAAATTGAGGATTAGGTACCTTAATGTGGCTCATGGAAGAATTTGAATTCATATCCGAACTAGATCCCTATTCCTGCAATTCCAATAAGCATATGAGTGACAGTTGGTCAGCAAAATTAAATGATTTAAAGACATTATTATGCTCATGTATGTTACCTTCAACCTCAGTCAGATCGTCCTTAAAGTGCAATTTTAGTGCAATATTTCTGATAAACCTGTTTACATCACATATAGTAGAAAAAAGATCGAAGTTACAACTGGGTACAAAATTAAGGCCATGAGATAGAAGTTCTTTTTGATCATTAGTAAGGAGAGAGGATGAAAAATTAATTACATCAAAATGCCCTAACGTTGATGTCTGAGATGATATCTGGGAGGATTTCTGTTGGCATCGGTGTTTCCTTCCCTTTCTACGGTAAACCTTTTTTTGTTGTTGTTGAATGGAGGCTTGCTTTTCTTGAAGTAGGAGTTTTTTGATGCCTGTAAGGGTTCTGAGTCTGAATCTTCAGTAACTCCAGTGGACGTGTCCAGTTCTGATGAACTAAAAGTAACCTGTCTTTGCATGCGATTTTTAGAAATGCGGCGTTTCTGGGGTTTAAGGATTGACTTTTGGGATTGAGTCATTTTATCCCACCTTCCCCATTCATAAACTTGTTCATGTGCATAGTCATATAAATCGCGGTCCAATTTGCGTTTTTTCATATCCATAATGTTTTCTTCTATTTTAACAATTTTGGAGTTGCTGGTATTCATGAACTCATCAAATTGAGCAGATGTCATCCTGTCTTTAGCGTCCTTGGTTGCAGTTTCAATGTCCTTTTGCAAATCTATTAACATCTCTTCCTCATGTTGAATAATCAGTGCAATAAGTTTCAAGGAACAATCAGATAAAATTGTATTCCATTCTTTGACAAACGTATCTGAATAAACAGTGCTGGGGATTTTCTTTATTCTCAGCCCTCTTGGAATCACATTTTTATCTTTATAGTTTTTAAGTGAGCTGAGATCCCACCATACACGATTTTCTTTTAGCATTAATGATAATAAATTGTCCAGCAATGCATCTTTATTACCAGGCATTGAAGTATCCTCTGTTGCCGTTTGTGCAAACAGTTTTTCAGCTTTGTTTTGTCTTCCAGACACATTCATAATGATAAGCCAAAGTCTATTGTGCTAGTTGTAAATATAATGTTAAATCCTCTTGACATAAATAGTAATGATAGAAGGGAAACTATGTGAGCACGGAGACACTGGTAAATGTGAAGACAAAAGAAAAAATCCAGCTCACCATAGTTGTAGTCCCTGGAGGCTCGGAGCACGGAAACACTGTGTCAAGGCTTGAGGAATGCAGGAAATAGAAAAAAATCCAGCTCAACGAGGTGGTGAAAAAGCAAAGTCTTGGTACTTTATTCACTTCATATCAAAAAATAGAGGATAAAACAACAGCACAATATAATTAAAAACACTATCTACGCGTTTCTGGTGACATAGCACCCTTAGTCATGATAACTTTAGTGCAGCCTGTTCTATGCTTTTATGCTAGCACCCGGTAGGCACTCCGGTGCTATAACTAATTACAAAAGGTAATCTAGTCAAGATGAAAAACACATGATAGTGTGTGCAAGCTGCAATTAGTTGCACAAGACAGATAGAAAAAAAGCACAGAAAAAAAAAAAAACAAACACAACAAGCAGACTGCATGTATACTTTGGCTATATAAAAGAAAATACAGAATAAATATATGTCATTCCATAATAATTCGTTGTTTACAAATAAAGCATGTGGAGTTATGTGACATATAATAATAAATATCCAAAATGTTTTTGATATATCAAATTCTTTATGAAGTAGCTGGAAGAAAATGATTAGAGCAATGTCAAAATGAAAGACCTGTTGGGTGTTTCATTTATATGTTCCAAGATAATCATTCGAAGAGAATTTTTATTCAAAGAAGATTTTTACAAGAGCAAAAGACACTGCCGAGAACCAGCTGACGGTACTGGAACCCGGATGGGTAGCCGAAGGTCCAAAAGCCAATGGAACTACCGAGGACCAGCTGACGTTACTGGAACCCGGTTACTAAGCAGGAGGTACCCGTGCCTGAAAGCACTACCAAGGACCACCTGACGTTGGTGGAACTCGGATACCCAGAAGGAGGCACCTAAGACAAAGGCTCTGCCCGGAACCAGCTGACGGTGCTGGAACCAGGATGGGGACCTATTCAAGCTTGTCTTCCTAGAGCCCCAACTAGCGGTGTTGGAGCAAAGGGTCAGCAGGGGAGCAGAGTGTAGGCCGAAGCCTGCACTGGAGGCATTTGTAGGTCTGTTGTGTCTGCGTGGCGTTTGCAGGACACGTTGTTGGCTACACAGCAGGGGAACAGCTGGCGGTGCTGAACCCCACTGACACATTGGCGGGTGTTTTTCTCTGTGCAGCCAGCACTTCGGGGCACCAACTGGCGGTGTTAGAGCCCAGGCTCTGCAGGGGGAACAGAGTGTAGGCCGAAGCCTAATTGAACCAATTTTAAAGGTAACCTTTAAGCCCCCCTCAGGGGTTACAAACTAGAAGAGCCACACCTTGGGCAGTAGTAATGCTGCACAAGTCAAAGGTTGCTCTTTTAAATTCTGTTCCTTGCACACGCTGAATGAAACACGTATGACATTTAGCCCCTTAAACAGTCAAAACTGTCTTGGAGGCGGGAGTTTCCTTCTTAATGAGACGCAGCACAGATGTCAAGAATCCCACCTTGGTGCTGGGCGCGGCCTCCTGAGCGTCGTTATTTGCTGTACAGGAGCTGCGCTGTCGTGTTATCCCTTGGCCTTGCGCTGTTAGCGCTGCCCGTCTTCTGACATCATTTAATGTCGGCCGGTGCGGTTTGCGATGACCATGAATCCCAGCCCTGCAGTGCCTTTACAGTGTTTCACACTGCGGGGCTGGGATTCATGGCCTGGCGCAGTACATATGTTCGCCTCTCGCTCGTGTCCTTACACCTGCTACAGACTGTGCGGCGTCAGCTGATCCCTTATCGCATGCCACGGCCATGAAGCCGCACAGTCTGAAGAAGGCAGAAGGAGCTGAGTGACAGCCTGGCGAAGATATGCACTGCTCATGCCTGTCAATCACACCCTCGCAGTCAAAATAAATAAGACACCGAGGGGCGTTGTGTCGGGCAGGGCGGCCGCAGAGGCGCAGCCAGCCAAACAATGATGTCAGAAGAAGGGCTGTGCTACCAAGGGGGTTGTTGCGTGTCATTACAAAGGAAAGTCACATCTCAGGGATGTTTTAATGGTCTCAGGGGACACATTGTAGACGTGATCTGTTCCACGTGTGCAAGGAGAATAAGTTTATGAGCCACCTTGCACACATGCAGCATTACTGCTGTACAAGGTGGCTGTAAAACATACAAACACCTGGGGGAGGGGGGACAGGTTCCCTTCAATTTCAGTTCTTGTGTCTGCGTGGCTTTTGCAGGACACGATGCCGGCTACACAGCAGGGGAACAGCTGGCGGTGCTGAACCCCACTGACACATTGGCTGGTGTTTTACTCTGTGCAGCTAGCACTACCGGGCACCAACTGGCGGTGTTAGAGCCCAGGGTCAGCAGGAGGAGAGGGAGCAGAGTGTAGGCCGAAGCCTGCACTGGCGGCAGCTTTGTGTCTGCGTGGCTGTTGCAGGACACGTTGCCGGCTACACAGAATTGGAACAGCTGGCGGTGCTGAACCCCACTGACACATTGGCGGGTGTTTTTCTCTGTGCAGCCAGCACTTCGGGGCACCAACTGGCGGTGTTAGAGCCCAGGCTCTGCGGGAGGAGTAGAGGGAGCAGAGTGTAGGCTGAAGCCTAATTGAACCAATTTTAAAGGTAACTTTTAACCCCCCCTCAGGTGTTACAAACTAGAAGAGCCACACCTTATGCAGCAGTAGTGCTGCACAAGTCAAAGGTTGCTCTTTTAATTTTGTTCCTTGCACAAGCTGAATGAAACACGTACAACATTTTGGCCCTTATACAGTCAATCTGTCTTGGAGGCGGGAGTTCCCTTCGTAATGAGACGCAGCACAGCTGGCAAAAATACCACCTTGGTGCTTGGCGCTGCCTCCTGAGCATCACATTTTGCTGTACAGGAGTCTGCGTTGTTGCGTTATCCCTTGGCCATACGCTGCCCATCTTCTGACATCATTTCATGTCGGCTGGTGCGGTTCGCGATGCCCATGAATCCCAGCCCAGCAGTGTCTTTACAGTGTTTCACACTGCGGGGCTGGGATTCATGGCCTGGCGCAGTACATATGTTCGCCTCTCGCTCGTGTCCTTACACCTGCTACAGACTGTGCGGCGTCAGCTGATCCCTTATCGCATGCCACGGCCATGAAGCCGCACAGTCTGAAGAAGGCAGAAGGAGCTGAGTGACAGCCTGGCGAAGATATGCACTGCTCATGCCCGTCAATCACACCCTCGCAGTCAAAATAAATAAGACACCGAGGGGCGTTGTGTCGGGCAGGGCGGCCGCAGAGGTGCAGCCAGCCAAACAATGATGTCAGAAGAAGGGCTGTGCTACCAAGGGGGTTGTTGCGTGTCATTACAAAGGAAAGTCACACCTCAGGGACGTTTTAATGGTCTCAGGGGACACATTGTAGACGTGTTCTGTTCCACGTGTGCAAGGAGAATAAGTTTATGAGCCACCTTGCACACATGCAGCATTACTGCTGTACAAGGTGGCTGTAAAACATACAAACACCTGGGGGAGGGGGGACAGGTTCCCTTCAATTTCAGTTCTTGTGTCTGCGTGGCTTTTGCAGGACACGATGCCGGCTACACAGCAGGGGAACAGCTGGCGGTGCTGAACCCCACTGACACATTGGCGGGTGTTTGTCTCTGTGCAGCCAGCACTTCGGGGCGCCAACTGGCGGTGTTAGAGCCCAGGGTCAGCAGGAGGAGCAGAGTGTAGGCCGAAGCCTGCACTGGGGGCAGCTTTGTGTCTGCGTGGCTGTCGCAGGACACGTTGCCGGCTACACAGCAGGGGAACAGCTGGCGGTGCTGAACCCCACTGACACATTGGCGGGTGTTTGTCTCTGTGCAGCCAGCACTTCGAGGCGCCAACTGGCGGTGTTAGAGCCCAGGGTCAGCAGGAGGAGCAGAGTGTAGGCCGAAGCCTGCACTGGAGCAAGTTGAAAGGGAACCTTTAACCCCCCCCCCCAAGGCGTTTGTAGCTGAAAGAGCCATCTTGTACAGCAAAAAGGTAAACTTAGCTCTTTTAATTATAGTCCCTGCAAACGCTGAACTTCACACTTCTGAAATGTGTCCCCTCACACCATTAAACCGTCCGGTAGGGGGAACTTTCATTTGTCATGTGACGCAGCCACACAGGCGCAGCCAGAATGACACCAAATAATGTCAGAAGACGGGCAGCGCAAAATGTGTACATGGCCAAGGGCTAACATAACAGCGCAGGCTCCGGGACAGATTCAAACAACGCTGAGGAGGCGGCGCACGGCGCCAAGGGGGTAAGAATGACGGCTGTGCTACGTCACATGACAAATGAAAGTTCCACCTACCGGACGGTTTAACGGTGTGAGGGGACACATTTCATAAGTGTTAGGTTCAGCATGTGCAAGGAGCACCACGAAAAGAGGCACTTTTTCCTTTTGCATCATTACTGCTGCACAAGGTGGCTCTTTCAGTAAGAAACGCCTGGGGGGGACTGTTGACTGTGCGGACAGCACTACTAGGCAACAACTAGCGGTGTTGGAGCCCAGGGACAGCAGGAGGAGGAGGTGGAGGAGATAGGAGGGATTGCCACACACACAGCTGGGGAACAGCTGACGTTACTGAACCCCAATAACAGAGGAGCGACTGTTGACTGTGCGGACAGCACTACCAGGCAACAACTAGCGGTGTTGGAGCCCAGGGACAGCAGGAGGAGGAGGTGGAGGAGATAGGAGGGATTGCCACACACACAGCTGGGGAACAGGTGACGTTACTGAACCCCAATAACAGAGGAGCGACTGTTGACTGTGCGGACAGCACTACCAGGCAACAACTAGCGGTGTTGGAGCCCAGGGACAGCAGGAGGAGGAGGTGGAGGAGATAGGAGGGATAGCCACACACACAGCTGGGGAACAGCTGACGTTACTGAACCCCAATAACAGAGGAGCGATTGTTGACAGTGCGGACAGCACTACCAGGCAACAACTAGCGGTGTTGAAGCCCAGGGACAACAGGAGGAGCAGAGGAACACAGTGTAGGCCGAAGCCTGATTGGAGAAAGTCGAAAGGGAACCTTTAACCCCCCCCCCAAGGCGTTTGTAGCTGAAAGAGCCAGCTTGTGCAGCACAAAGGATGCAAAAGGAAAAGGTGGCTCTTTTCATTATGCTCCTTGCAAACACAGAACTAAACACTTATAAAATGTGTCCCCTGATACCGTGAGACCGTCCCGGAGGTGGGACTTTCCTTCGTAATATGACGCAGCACAGCCGTCATTCCTACCCCCTTGGCGCCGTGCCCCGGCTCCTCAGCGTTGTTTGATTCCGTCCCGGAGCCTGCGCTGTTATGCTATCCCTTGGCCAGGCACACTTAGCGCTGCCCATCTTCTGACATCATTTGGTGTCAGTCTGGCTGCGCCTGTGCGGCCGCGCTGGCCGAGAGCCCGCCTCGCAGTGTAGTCTAATGTAATCCCACTGCGGGCCTGGGATCCGTGGCCATCCGCAGTGCATATCCTCGCCTCTCACTCCCCGCTAAGTGTGCCTGGCCAAGGGATAACATAACAGCGCAGGCTTCGGGACAGAATCAAACAACGCTGAGGAGCCGGGGCACGGCGCCAAGGGGGTAAGAATGACGGCTGTGCTGCGTCACATTAGAAAGGAAAGTCCCACCTCCGGGACAGTTTTACGGTATCAGTGGACACATTTTATAAGTGTTAAGTTCTGCGTGTGCAAGGAGCTAAACAAAAATAGCTACCTTTTCCTTGTGCAGCATTACTGCTGCACAAGGTGGCTCTTTCAGTAACAAACGCCTGGGGGGGGGGACAGGTTCCCTTACATTTCAGTTGTTGTGTCAGCATGGCGGTCGCAGGACACATTGCCGGCTACACAGCTGGGGATCAGCTGACGTTACTGACACCCAATAACACTGGGTCGTGTGTTTTGACTGTGCAGACGGCACTTCTGAGCCTCAACTGGCAGTGTTGGAGCCCAGGAATTAAAGTTCAGGTGGTAGAAAGATGAACACAACAGGAGACCTGGATACTGTAGACAGTCACCTAATTATTTAATCAGGAAGAGGAGTGGCAAATTCCTGCGAGATCCAGGCCTGGTTCATTTTCAGGAAAGTAAGCCGGTCAACGTTATCGGAGGATAGTCGCATGTGACGGTCAGTTAGTACACCACCTGCAGCACTAAAGACGCGTTCCGATAATACACTAGCCGCAGGGCAAGCCAGCACCTCCAATGCATACTGGCATAGCTCTGGCCATGTATCCAGCTTTGAGACCCAAAACTTGAAAGGGGAAGAGCCGTCTGGGAGTACAGCAAGAGGGCAAGACATGTAGTCTGTCACCATCTGACGGAACTGTTGCCTCCTGCTGACTGGAGCCGTCTGTGATGGTGTAGACTTTTGTGGCGGGCACACAAAACTGTGCCACAGTTGGGCCATACTGGTCTTGCCTTGGGCAGAGGCACTGCTTCTGCTCCCTCTTTGTGCAGAGCCTCCTCCACTGCCTGGATGCACTGAGCTGCTTTGTAATGCACTAGCAGCACTTCTCTCAGTTGGACTGGAGAAGATGATGGAATTCACCAGTGTGTCTTGGTACTCCCGCATTTTTTGCTCCCGGTTCAACGGTGTGATGAGGCTTTCTACGTTGTCCCGGTAGCGAGGATCGAGGAGGGTGAACACCCAATAATCAGACATGTTGAGAATGTGGGCGATGCGGCGGTCGTTTCTCAGGCACTGCAGCATGTAATCTACCATGTGCTGCAGACTGCCAACTGGCAAGAAACGCTGTCCCCTGCTTGAGGCGTGATCTCTGCCCGCTCGTCATCACCCCACCCTCGCTGTACACACTGACTACTGGACAATTGTGTAACTCCCTCCTCTGGACGGATGTCTTCCTCCTCCATTGACTCCTCCTCATCCTCCTCACAAAGTGTCCCCTGCCTACGCGTTTGTGAGGAACCACGTGGCGCTGACTGTCCAGAAGATGATGGAAATGGTGAATCCTCATCCTCCACCTCTTCCACAACATCATCCCTTAGCGCTTGCAGTGATTTTTCAAGCAGGCAGATAAGGGGGACAGTCATGCTGACTAGTGCATCATCTGCACTCGCCATCCGCGTGGAATAATCGAAGGGACACAAAACCTGGCAGACGTCCTTCATAGTGGCCCACTCTGTGGTTGTGAAGTCTGAACGGCGCGGAGTGCGACTTCTTTGCGCCTGATGCAGCTGGTACTCCATTACTGCTTGCTGCTGCTCACACAACCGCTCCAACATATGTAACATGGAATTCCACCTGGTAGGTAGGTCACATATGATGCGATGTTCCGGAAGGCAGAATCGGCGCTGCAGAGCCGCAATGCGCGATTTTGCCGTGCTGGAACGCCGCAAGTGAGCACACTCTAGGCGGACCTTGTGCAGCAGTGCATCAAGATCCGGATAGTCCCTCAAAAAACTCTGCACGACCAAATTGAGCACATGTGCCAGACATGGGATGTGAGTGAGGTTGCCGAGGCCCAGAGCTGCCACCAGATTTCGGCCATTATCACACACTACCATGCCTGGCTGGAGATTCGCTGCCACAAACCACACATCGCTCTCCTGCTTGATGGCATTCCAGAGCTCCTGCGCTGTGTGGCTTCGATTCCCCAAAGAAATTAATTTCAAGACGGCCTGTTGACGTTTGGCCACGGCTGTGCTCATGTCGGTCGTAACAGGTAAACGTTCACGTGTCCATGTGGAGGTGGACTGTGACGGCTCCTGCAGCGACGATTCTGAGGAACTGGTGTAAGAGGAGGAGTCAATGCGTACAGACTGGATTCCTGCAATCCTTGGAGTGGGCAGGACACGTCCTGCGCCACTCGCACGATCTGTACCCGGCTCAACAACATTAACCCAATGGGCAGTGAGGGAAAGGTATCGCCCCTGTCCATGTTGACTGGTCCACGTGCAGCGCCCCAGAGTCCTGGTCGTTGCAGTAATGTCGCTCTGCCACTAAGGGGAGTGATGTTACGTCTGATTGCACTAAAGGAGTTTCTCTGACCAGGTAACACTCACACTACACTTCACACTCCGGCCACCAGGGGGGGTGGTTCTATCTAGTAGGCCACTCCTCACACTCTGGTAAAACTGGGGGTTGGACAGGAAGAGGAGAGAGAAGTAACTGGGAAGAGCTAGTGAGAGGACCTGTCAGGGATGGGATCCTGGCAGACTCCTAAGAGCAGAACTAACCAGTGAACAACGGGAATACAGTAAAGAGGAATTAGGACCAGAAGGAGTCGTGCTGTTAGACCGAGGCAACATCCTTCTGAGGCGCAAACAGTCGGTGGCCGGAACGCCGAGCAAGTAAGAGACTCTAAGTACTACTGCAAACCACGGCCGGACAGCCAATTATAGGTTGGCTGTCTCACACAAATCACCTAAGCAGACAACGGAGGCAGCTGTGGGAGAGGGGCGACTCTAGGGTCCCGGAAGAACTCCAGGCCTACCCCGTCATACGGGTGCGTCCTACCATATCACCTGGGGGACGGAGAGAACGAACACGAGAAACAGACACAACAGTTGTGAGGACTATCCCGGGAGCTCAGCAGGGAAGAACTACAACACCCAGTGCTAGAAGGTAGACACTGATTCCCACCTGTAAAGGGGACTCCTGATGTGCCTTTGGACCGGCCGGTCTTTGACAGCCCTGTTGACAGCGCTCTGGACTGAGGACTCTAAAACCTTCAGTAAAGAGGTAAAGAGACTGCAACCTGGTGTCCTCGTTATTTACTACGACCCACACTGCACCGCAACATCACCCCATCCACATCTATTACTGTACGCCCCTCAGCAGGGTCACGGACCAGATCTAGCCACCATGATAACCCCAGAGCAGAGACTTAGAGGCCCGGTACCGGGTACCCCTTGGCCCTGCGGCAGTGGGGGCGCTACAACTTGGCGTCACGAACAGGATCTACTTAAGCCTGAGGAATCGGGTCATGTGTGCCTTGGAACTGTGATTTATTGTGCTTGGACTGTAACTTATTGCAAAGACTGTGCGTCGACAATTGCCGCCAAGAGTTCCCGCCACGATTCGCCATCGCAGTGTGCGGAGGGAGGAGCCACAGCTTCGTGGGCAGAACCGGCCAAAAGAAGCGCGGAACAAGAAAGCGCGGTAACGTGCTGATCCCGGAAGAGGAACCCCGATCTTCAGCAGGTTAGTGGAGGAAGGGCCAGCCATGTCCGAGTCGGGAGGAGCGGAGGAGGAGGCCGCAACCGGGGACGCAGGGGCACCTCCGGGCCCCGCAGCGGGCGAAGCCGCGGCCCTAATACCACCACCGGTTGCCGCAGAACCTGCTGCCCCCAGCAGTCAGTCGGACACTGCCGCTACCACAAAAGCCATAATGCCCTTCTCTATGCCGTACCTGCCCGGAGCGACCTGGCTCCCGCGATACTCTGGGGAGTCGCATACATTCACTGACTTTAAGGAAGGGCTCTGCAGCCTGCTCGAGTTCTATCCCCTGACAGAGCCTCAGAAGGTTCATATGATAACCGGCCAACTCTTTGGGGCGGCTCTGAGAGAATTGAAGTCCTGGCCCGCCGAGGATAAGGGAACTGCACAGCAGATTTTTGCAAAGCTTAAAGCCACCTTCGATACTCGCACTGCTACAGAAATTAAACTGACTTTCTATGGATGCAAATAGAGACCGCAGGATAGCTTACGGGACTATGCCCTTAATCTCCAGGAGGCGATGCGGGCCATTAAGCAGAGTGACCCCGGCAGCATGCAGGATGAGGATAAACTCCTGAAGGAGCGGTTCATTGAGGGGCTCCTGTGCAGTCACCAGCGGGGCCAATTGCACTTCCTGGCCATGCAAAATCCAGACTTGACTTTTGCGCAATTCAAAGATAAAGCTATCCAGGCATTGCAGGAGCGACAACCCAGCCGTGCAGTACCTCCCCGGCGCCCCGCTCTCACGTACCACCAGGAGGTGGCGTCGGATGCCCCAGTCACCGCCGAGACCGATGCCCAGAGCCTAGAGGACTACTCCCCTGCAGGACTTCGCCTCCAGATGCAGGAGCTAACCAAGAGCGTTGCTGCCCTGGCCCGGACGGTGCAGTCCCTACAGGAGGCCCCCAAGGAGAAGATCCAGTTGGCCTCCAGACCAGAGGATGTCCCTTGATGCGACAGAGGAGGACTCCGCCGACCAGAGGCCGGAACGACGATCGCTTCCACCAGAACGGACGACCCATCTGCCGCCGCTGTCACCAGGTGGGCCACCTTGCAAGGTACTGTCCTTTAAACGAGCAACCCCTGGGGCAAAGGGCCAACCCCCAGGAGTAGGGCGGTCAGGCCCGCAGCATTGGAGAACCAAGTACATTGGAGGACGACCAGTTCTCCCTGTAGTGGTTGATGGAATCCCCTTGAACGCTTTGCTGGACACCGGTTCTCAGGTGACAACTATACCTTACGTGCTTTATAGACGGTATTGGGAGGACACTGATATTACTCGTGGCCCTGACGATGATTTCACCATAATAGCCAGTAATGGTCAGCCGTTGCCACAAGTGGGGTATAAGGAGGTCACCATCAAGGTGGGGCGGGTGGAATTGAAAGCCCAAGGGATTGTGATTGTTGATATTGACCGTCGAGAATGTAATCCCATGATGACTCTTGGTACTAATGTTATAGAAAATTGTCTTGCAGAAGTTATTGTTTTATTGCAACAGGTGGCAGAAACCGCTGGCCACAGTGAGCAACGTGCCCTGCAGAAGGAAATCAGAGCTCTGATGCAGAGACAGCAGGTAGAGCTGACTGGTGGTGAGATTAGTCGTGTCACTGTGAGTGATTCAAACCCCATCGCGATACCCCCCAGGAGTGAAATGTTAATATGGTGTCGGGCAGCCATAGGCCTCAGGGGAAAGGACTACCAGGCCTTGGTAGAACCCGTATATTCAGACAATAGGCTTACTATTCTGACAGCGCGGAGGGTGGTCGACGTTCGCCAGGGGAGAGTGCCCGTACGTGTCCTCAATTGTGGGGAGGAAGAGGTTCACCTCACCAAGTATGCCACGCTTGCCAAATTGTTCACTGTTAATAATAGTGTGATACAGACACCTGAACCCTTGGTCCCGTCAAACGTGGCGGAGGACAACGGTTCTGCAGAGCACTCGAAAGACTGGTGTCGGGAATTGCATGTGGGCACTGACTCTACCCCATCCCATCAAAAGCAGGGGGCCTACAGGGTGGTACACGAGTACGAGCAGGTATTCAGCAAACACCCCTTAGATTTTGGGCAGGTGAAAGGGATCCAACACCATATCCCCACGGGAGATCACCGACCCATAAAAGAGAGATATCGCCCTGTACTCCCAGCTCATTACCAGTGTGTCAAGGACATGTTGCGGGAAATGAAGGAGGCTGGGGTGGTGAGAGACAGCTGTAGCCCCTGGGCAGCTCTGTTAGTCCTTGTTAAAAAGAAAGATGGTACAATGAGAATGTGTGTTGATTACAGGCAGTTGAATCGCATTACACATAAGGACGCATACCCACTGCCCAGGATAGAGGAGTCTCTGGCTGCCTTAAAATCTGCTAACTATTTCTCTACCTTAGATCTCACCAGTGGGTACTGGCAGGTTCCTGTAGCAGAGGCGGACAAAGAGAAGACGGCCTTCACGACACCAATGGGTCTCTGCGAATTCAATTACATGGACTTCGGATTGTGCAATGCTCCCGGAACGTTCCAGAGGATGATGGAGTGCTGCCTGGGACACATGAACTTCGAAACCGTGCTGCTGTATTTGGATGATGTCATTGTCTTCTCTAAGACCTACGAAGACCATCTGAAGCACCTGGCCGAGGTGTTTGAAGCCCTGTCCAACTTTGGCTTTAAGGTGAAACCGTCCAAGTGTCATCTGCTGAAACCTAAAGTGCAGTACCTGGGCCATGTGGTGAGCGCTGAAGGAGTAGCCCCAGACCCCGACAAGGTCACGGTGATCAAGGACTGGCCAAAGCCCAGTGACCTTCACGAAGTCCGGCAGTTCCTCGGGCTGGTAGGCTATTATCGGAGGTTCATTAAGGACTTTACCAAGAAGGCCGCACCCTTGCAAAACCTGTTGGTGGGCCAACCAAAGAGGACCAAGGGGAGGAGCACCCCCTTTGATTGGAACGAGGAGCTGGAGGGATCCTTCACTTGTTTGAAGTCGGAACTGACGGGAGAAGAGGTACTGGCTTACTCCGAATACGACCAACCGTTTGTGCTGTACACAGATGCCAGCAATGTGGGATTAGGAGCCGTGCTGTCCCTGGTCCAGAAAGGCAAAGAAAGGGTGATCGCTTACGACAGCAGGAAACTCCGTCCCACGGAAAGAAACCCTGATAACTACAGTTCCTTTAAGCTGGAATTCCTTGCCATCGTCTGGGCAGTGACAGAGAGGTTCAAACACTACCTGGCCTCCGCGAAATTCACCATCTTCACGGATAACAATCCGCTAACGCATCTGGATACTGCCAAACTCGGGGCCTTGGAACAGCGGTGGATGGCCCGGCTGTCCAACTATGATTTCACCATCAAGTACCGGGCAGGACACAAGAATGCCAATGCCGATGCCTTGTCCCGAATGCCCAACTTGCCAGAAACGGGAGAAGACCCGGAGGCACTTGAAGAGGTGGAGCTGCCTGCATTCCATCGCCCCAAAGCCACTCAGAACTCTCATCATGTGAAGAACAGGCACAGAAACCAACCGGATGCCACGCTGAATCCCCTGCCCCATCACGGATGGGCGGAAACTCAGGATGGTGACCCCGCGGTCCGTCGGGTGAAAGAGCTCTTGACGCAGGCAGGGTTGCATCCCGGCCCAGATGATCCACAGGAAACCCAACAGCTGTGGAAGGGGAGAAGCAAACTGTTTATCCATGATGGCAAGCTGTGCAGGAGGAGCATCGACCCACGTACTCATGAATTGGTGTGGCAGATAGTGGTGCCAAGGCGAGATGCGCCCATGGTTCTGGGAGCCTACCACGATGGAGCCAGACACTTAGGATGGAGGAAGCTAGAGAGGCTACTCCGAGGGAGGTTCTATTGGATTGGCATGAAGAGAGCCATTGAGAAGTGGTGTCGGGAGTGTGGTCCATGTAGCCTGCGCAGGAAGGACCGTGGCAGCCAACGGGCTCCCCTGCAGCCTATCATCACCAAACGGCCGCTCGAACTGGTCGCGCTGGATCATGTGAAGTTGACACCTAGCCGGTCCGGCTATATCTACGCTCTTACCATCGTAGATCACTACTCCAGATTTCTGGTGGTTGTACCTGTCAAGGATCTAACGGCCAGGACTGCCGCCAAGGCCTTCCAGCAGTACTTTTGTAGGCCCCATGGCTACCCGGAGAAGGTACTGACTGATCAGGGACCAGCATTCGAAGCAGAAGTGTTCCAAGAGTTCTGCCAACTGTACGGGTGTAAGAAGATCCGAACCACGCCGTACCATCCTCAAACCAATGGGATGTGCGAAAAGATGAACCAGGTGGTGATCGACTTATTGAAGACCTTGCCCGTAGAGGAACGGAACCTGTGGCCGACAAAGTTGCCTGACTTGGTGGATATCTACAATCACATCCCAGTAAATTCCACCAACTGTACTCCAGCGTACCTAATGAGGGGAAGGCCTAGCCAGTTACCCGTTGATCTGGACATGGAGGTCCTAGTCCCCGAAGATACCTCGCTGGATGCGGATTGGGATGCAGAAAGGCAGCGAAGGTACCGCAAAGTACAGGAGTGCGTGGAAAGAAGTCTCGCCCAGGCTAGGCAGAAGCAGGAAAGGGACTACAACCAGCACGCTCCTGCGATTTCCCTGTCACCTGGTGAGCAAGTACTTAAACGAAAGAGGAGACTACACAAGCTCGATGACCAATGGGAAGCAGAACCGTATACCATCCTGCCATCCGATTTCGACAACACGAAGGTCTGTCTCATCAGTAAGGACAGAGGGGAGACCTCGACAGCGGTATCCAGGGATCACCTTAAAGTCTGCCCCGATAAGTTGAGAGAGAGGGACACGGCCCCAGGAATCTCCCCGCCGGTGGAAAAGGAGAAGATGATCCATACCGTCCTTGGTGACTTTCCCCAGTCCTGGACTCAGATAAATCAGGCCATCGTGGTACCTGTTCTAACGTTTCAACAGCCGGACCCACCAGAAACAATGGTGGTACCAGATCATCCGGCCCCGCAACCTCAACAAGCCCTACCTGAAGATGCCATGCCAACCGTTGAACCGGCAAATCCTCCCTCTGCTATCGGTGAGCCTGCCGTACCTACTGTTGCCAGCAGCAGCAGCCCTGAGAGCTTCAGCCTGCCAGTGCTACCCAGACTCACTGAAAGTGTAGCTAGAAGGCAGTACACTACACCAGGGGTAGCAAGTATAGTGGGCCCTGTTATGCCAGTAGCAACCCCTGTGCTGCGAAGGTCCACACGCAGCACTCAGAATCAAATTCCCCTCCGCTACAAAACTTAGAGATACTAATAAGGGCTGTTATTTAGTTGAAAATGTTTGTGTATATATCTTTTGTTACAGGTTTTAAAATGGACAATAGAGTAATGGACGGTGAATTGCTCCAAAAACTTCTAAAAGGGGACCCCTTTGTTTACTCGGGGTCCCCGCTGTTTCAACCACTGAACTGAGAGTCATAAACTGTGCATGACCTAACTTTCACAACGTTCAAGAGTTCTCACCTCCCATAAAGGGAAGCACTGCTATGTTTAATTGTTTATGATATTTCAAAATTTTGTGTGTTTTCTGTTAACATGTAATGTTGTTCTTGTTTTCCCAGTCCGGGAGTACTGGATTTAACCGGGGGGGAGTGCAGCGCCCCAGAGTCCTGGTCGTTGCAGTAATGTCGCTCTGCCACTAAGGGGAGTGATGTTACGTCTGATTGCACTAAAGGAGTTTCTCTGACCAGGTAACACTCACACTACAATTCACACTCCGGCCACCAGGGGGGGTGGTTCTATCTAGTAGGCCACTCCTCACACTCTGGTAAAACTGGGGGTTGGACAGGAAGAGGAAAGAGAAGTAACTGGGAAGAGCTAGTGAGAGGACCTGTCAGGGATGGGATCCTGGCAGACTCCTAAGAGCAGAACTAACCAGTGAACAACGGGAATACAGTAAAGAGGAATTAGGACCAGAAGGAGTCATGCTGTTAGACCGAGGCAACATCCTTCTGAGGCGCAAACAGTCGGTGGCCGGAACGCCGAGCAAGTAAGAGACTCTAAGTACTACTGCAAACCACGGCCGGACAGCCAATTATAGGTTGGCTGTCTCACACAAATCACCTAAGCAGACAACGGAGGCAGCTGTGGGAGAGGGGCGACTCTAGGGTCCCGGAAGAACTCCAGGCCTACCCCGTCATACGGGTGCGTCCTACCATATCACCTGGGGGACGGAGAGAACGAACACGAGAAACAGACACAACAGTTGTGAGGACTATCCCGGGAGCTCAGCAGGGAAGAACTACAACATCCAGCGCTAGAAGGTAGACACTGATTCCCACCTGTAAAGGGGACTCCTGATGTGCCTTTGGACCGGCCGGTCTTTGACAGCCCTGTTGACAGCGCTCTGGACTGAGGACTCTAAAACCTTCAGTAAAGAGGTAAAGAGACTGCAACCTGGTGTCCTCGTTATTTACTACGACCCACACTGCACCGCAACATCACCCCATCCACATCTATTACTGTACGCCCCTCAGCAGGGTCACGGACCGGGTCTAGCCACCGTGATAACCCCAGAGCAGAGACTTAGAGGCCCGGTACCGGGTACCCCTCGGCCCTGCGGCAGTGGGGGCGCTACACACGCATCGGTGGTGAGGTGGACCTTGCTACTGACGGCGTTCAGTAGCGCGTGTTTTATGTGTCCCTCCACATGCTTGTGCAGGGCAGGGACGGCTTGCCTGCTGAAATAAAAGCGGCTGGGCACATTGTACTGTGGGACTGCCAATGACATCAAGTCACGGAAGCTGTCAGTCTCCACCAGCCTGAATGACAGCATTTCCAGTGACAGAAGTTTGGCAATGCCTGCAGTCAGAGCCTGTGCTCGTGGGTGGTTTGACGAGAAAGGCCGCCTTTTCTCCCATGCCTGTACTACCGATGGCTGTAGACTGGGCTGGGAGTGTGAGGATATCTGGGAACGTGGTGCTGCGGGTGGAATTACAGCGGGTCTCTGGATAACAGGGCCAGAGGTTCTTCCACGGCGATCCTGGGAGGAAGCAGAACCAGCTGCGTGTGAGCTGGAGGAAGAGGCAACACGAGCTGAAGGGTGGTAGCTGCCGCTGTTGGTTGGCCTAGCTCTTCAGTGTGTTTCTGTAACTCTGCCGCGTGCCTGTTCCGCACATGTTTCCACATGTTGGAGGTATTGAGTTTGCTGACATTTCTCCCTCTTTTGACTTTGTGATGACACACCTTGCATTTGACATAGCAAATGTCATCTGCAACTGTGTCAAAAATGGACCAGGCACTGCAAGTCTTGGGAGCGCCCTTTTTGGCTTTTGGAAGAGACACGCTCCTAATGGGTGCCAAAGTGGAGGCTACAGGATCCGCAGTCTTCCCCCTCCCTCTCCCTCTTTGTCCCAATCGGGGAATCTCTTCCTCAGAGCTGCTCCCACCACCTTCCTGTCCCTCACGCCACGATGGGTCAAGGACCTCATCATCTACACTACCCTCTGCCACCAACTGCTCCTCCTGGGTAGTCTCAGCAGCAGAGCACGCACCAGAAAGTGGCACCTGAGTGTCATCAGCGGATGCGTTCTGCGGTGTGGTGACCGGAGGCACTGGCCCACCCGCCTCTTCAGACTCAGAGAGAAAAAGCTGTTGGGCATCACTGCACACTGTCTCTTCTTCCATTTCTCCAATGCTGCTTGGCTGGCCCCCTGTTTCCAAGCCAAGAGATTCAGAGAACAGAAGTAGAGACGGCTCCTGTCCTGGGCTTTCTGTCTGCCTGGGCAATTTGGCAGGTGGTGAAGAGACAGATGGCTGCTCTCCAGTGCTCTGTGTCTGAGAGGATGTGGCACTAATTGAAGTCGATGCGTTAGCTGCCATCCATCCAACAACGGCTTCAATTTGGTCTTCACGCAGCAGCGGTGTACAGCGCTCTCCGACAAAGCTGCGCATGAAGGACTGTTCCCTGCTGAAACTGGGTGATGATGAGTCACCGGTGCCCGCAGCAGGCACAGAATCCCCACGTCCTCTCCCTGCTCCGCGCCCACGCCCACGTACCTTATTCCCTGCCTTCTTCATCTTGGTTGACTGATAAAGATAAGCAGAAAAGTACTAACGGCTTTGTGTGCTTATTCCTGAACAGCTCCTAACAGGTATAAGAAACAATGATTTTCTAAAGTGTGGACTAGATAATGTGGACTTTAATATCAGCTAATGTGGCCTACACAACTGTAAAGTGGTGTGTTTGGTGAACTTTATTATTTATTTATTTTTTGGGGGCTGAACTAACAACAGGGCGAGCTGCAGTCACACGGAGACCGTGCAGACAGCCGTAAACGGCGCTGCAAGGCCCCAAAAACCTCCTCTACGTTATCCTATGTAGTGTTTTTCCACAATTTAGCTGGATACGGTTGGAAAGACACTAATAGGAATTTTTTGAAAAAATGTGCAGCAGCCTGCACTACTTAGAGAAAAAGGAAATTGGATTTCACGGTATGACGCAGTGATTTACCCTGAGCTGGATACAACCGGCTATGGCTGCACACAGACTACAGGGCGAGCTGCAGTCACACGGAGACCGTGCAGACAGTCGTAAATGGAGCTGCAAGGCCCCAAAAACCTCCTGTACGTTATCCTATGTAGTGTTTTTCCACAATTTAGCTGGATACGGGTGGAAAGACACTAATAGGAATTTTTTGAAAAAATGTGCAGCAGCCTGCACTACTTAGAAAAAAGGAAATTGGATTTTACGGTATGACGCAGTGATTTACCCTGAGCTGGATACAACCGGCTATGGCTGCACACAGACTACAGGGCGAGCTGCAGTCACATGGAGACCGTGCAGACAGCCGTAAACGGCGCTGCAAGGCCCAAAAACACTCCTCTACGTTATCCTATCTAGTGTTTTTCCACAATTTAGCTGGATAAGGGTGGAAAGACACTAACAGGAATTATTAGAAAAAATGTGCAGCAGCCTGCACTACTTGAAAAAGAAAAAAAAAAAATAGAACAGTATGAGGCAGTGAACCACCCTCTCTGAACTGAATACAACCAGCTATGGCCTATGGCTGCACACAGACTAGAGAGTGGGCTGCACACACACACACACACAGAGACCTTGCAGATCGCTGTGAAAACAGCGCTGCAAGGCAAAAGCAAGGTGATTAGTAGGTGAACACAGCGGTTGCTAAATTAGCCTTGGAAAAGAACAATAAAGCAAATCGCTATCTCAACTGGCCCTCAGACAGCAAACAGCGTCCTGTCACTAACTGAATTCACAGCAGAGTGAGCGCAAAATGGCGCCAGCGACTTTTAAACTGCAGCATGACATCATTTCAGCAGCCAATCACAGCCTTGCCAGTAGTTTCATGCCCACCATGCTGAACAGGATGTGCCCACACTCAGAATCATTCCTCATTGGCTGAATTCATGCAGTTTGAATCCTGGGAACTTCCGATTCCGGTATCCGATACGCGGCAAGTATCGGATCTCGGTATCGGAATTCCGATACCGCAAGTATCGGCCGATACCCGATATTTGCGGTATCGGAATGCTCAACACTAGTAAAAAGCATTCTGGCAACAGCTATTTGTGAATAATCATCTCCTCCCGCCTCCTCAACATATCCAAGCACACAGACAATAGGATCTCTGGGAATATCCTGCTCTGTGGCCATATATATTAAGTTGAGAACCATAATCCAGAATATTTGTATACAGGGCACGTCCATAACATATGTAGGATATCTGCATTATCGAGCGTACACTTGGGAAATTTTGAATCTGGCCTTAGACCCAAATCAAACAGCCACTTAGGAGTCCTATAAACCCTATAAAGGATATATAGTTGAGACAGACGGTTAGGCTCACTGAGGGACAACTTAGGGATCATTTTCATTATTGACTCCCATTGATCTACCAAAATCCCCCCCACTTGTTGTTCCCATTTCGCTAATGCCATCATCGGATGACCCAATAGCACCCTCGAGAGGAGCTCCCTATACACAAATGAAATTGGTCCCCTTGTAGATACCTGTAAACCGAGCCTATTATTAACGGTATCATGATGTATAATAATAGGGTGTGTATGAGTCTGCATTATGTAAGCGTGTCTTACTTGTAAATACTGATAAAATATAGAATGCTGAAGTGAGAACTCCTTTCGTAAGTCCTCAAATGATTTAACCCCTTTCTGACATTAGACGTACTATCCCGTCGAGGTGGGGTGGGCCCGTATGACCACCGACGGGATAGTACGTCATGCCCTTTAATGGTGATCGCATTAAAATTCCGACGCCATCTTACCTTACGGAAGATGGCCTCGGCATCTTGGGGTATGGCGCCGCCCCCCGGCCTCCCGATAGCTGTGATTGGCTGTTCAATTCAGAACAGCCAATCACAGCCTTTCTCATTGTTTCAGCCAATCAGATTGGCTGAAACAGTGAGGTCCCAGGCTAGGATTGAGTACCGATATACTCGATCCTGGGGCCGGTGCCTGGCAATGCCAGGCATTGGCCAAAACCCCCTGGATTGGCGTGATCGACGATCACATCGATAGCGCCAATCGCAGGGCACAGCGGCAGTGTTACCACGCTGTGCCCTGCCTGTAACTACCTGCTCCGCAGCCTGCTGTGCCCTGCCTCCTGTGCCCTGCCTCCTGTGCCCTGCTCTGGATCCTGCAGCTCTGATTGGCGCAATCGATGTGATCGTCGATCGTGACAATCACAGGGCACAGCAGCGGTGTGACCGCGCTGTGCCTTGATGGTGACCTGCCGGTGACCTGCTGGTGACCTGCCTATGATTGGAGCTGTGAGCTCCGATCATAGGCTGGTGCCTAGCAACACTGGCGTCACGAGGGCCTCCTCTGATTGGTGGGATCGTGGTGATCATTCGATCCCACCAATGACAGGCCACAGCAGCGGTATGACCGCTCTGTGACCTGTCTCACCTGTCCCTGACCTGTCTGACTGCTCTGGGAAAAAAATAGAATTTTTTATTTTCACGCCTGGCGTCATAAACTTTAGTGAAGCACTTGGGGGTTAAAAATTCTCACCACACACCTAGATAATTTCCTTAGGGGGTCTAGTTTCCAAAATGGGGTCACATGTGGGGGGTTTCTACTGTTTAGGCACATCAGAGGCTCGTCAAACGGCGCTCCTTTCCTTCTGAGCCCTGCCATGCGCCAAAACAGTGGTTCCCCCCACATATGGGGTATCAGCGTACTCAGGACAAATTGGCCAACAACTTTTGGGGTCCAATTTCTCCTGTTACCCTTGGGAAAATAAAAAATTGGGGACTAAACGATCATGTTTGTGGAAAAAATAGGATTTTTTATTTTCACACCCGGGCGTTATAAACTTCTGTGATGCACTTGGAGGTTCAAAGTGCTCAACACTCACCTAGATAAGTTCCTTAGGGGGTCTAGTTTCCAAAACAGGGTCACTTGTGGGGGGTTTCTACTGTTTAGGTACATCAGGGGCTCGTCAAACACGACATGGCGTCCGATCTCAATTCCAGCCAATTTTAGCTTGAAAATGTCAAACGGCGCTCCTTTCCTTCTGAGCCCTGCCATGCGCCCAAACAGTGATTCCCCTGCACATATGGGGTATCAGCGTACTCAGGACAATTTGGACAACAACTTTTGGGGTCTAATTTCTCCTGTTACCCTTGGGAAAATAAAAATTTGGGGACTAAACGATATTGTTTAAGGAAAAAATAGGATTTTTTATTTTCACACCCGGGCGTTATAAACTTCTGTGAAGCACTTGGGGGTTCAAAGTGCTCAACACACACCTAGATAATTTCCTTAGGGGGGTCTAGTTTCCAAAATGGGGTCACATGTGGGGGGTTTCTACTGTTTAGGCACATCAGAGGCTCGTCAAACGGTGCTCCTTTCCTTCTGAGCCCTGCCATGCGCCAAAACAGTGGTTCCCCCCACATATGGGGTATCAGCGTACTCAGGACAAATTGGCCAACAACTTTTGGGGTCCAATTTCTCCTGTTACCCTTGGGAAAATAAAAAATTGGGGACTAAACGATCATGTTTGTGGAAAAAATAGGATTTTTTATTTTCACACCCGGGCGTTATAAACTTCTGTGATGCACTTGGAGGTTCAAAGTGCTCAACACTCACCTAGATAAGTTCCTTAGGGGGTCTAGTTTCCAAAACGGGGTCACTTGTGGGGGGTTTCTACTGTTTAGGCACATCAGGGGCTCGTCAAACACGACATGGCGTCCGATCTCAATTCCAGCCAATTTTAGCTTGAAAATGTCAAACGGCGCTCCTTTCCTTCTGAGCCCTGCCATGCGCCCAAACAGTGGTTCCCCTGCACATATGGGGTATCAGCGTACTCAGGACAATTTGGACAACAACTTTTGGGGTCTAATTTCTCCTGTTACCCTTGGGAAAATAAAAATTTGGGGACTAAACGATATTGTTTAAGGAAAAAATAGGATTTTTTATTTTCACACCCGGGCGTTATAAACTTTTGTGAAGCACTTGGGGGTTCAAAGTGCTCAACACACACCTAGATAATTTCCTTAGGGGGTCTAGTTTCCAAAATGGGGTCACTTGTGGGGGGTTTCCACTGTTTAGGCACATCAGGGGCTCGCCAAACGCGACATGGCGTCCGATCTCAATTCCAGCCAATTTTAGCTTGAAAATGTCAAACGGCCCTCCTTTCCTTCTGAGCCCTGCCGTGCGCCCAAAAAGTGGTTCCCCCTCACATGTGGGGTATCAGCGTACTCAGGACAAATTGGACAACAACTTTTGAGGTCCATTTTCTCTTTTTGCCCTTGGGAAAATAAAAAAATTATTGCTGAAAGATCATTTTTGTGACTAAAAAGTAAAATATACATTTTTTCCTTCCATGTTGCTTCTGCTGCTGTGAAACACCTGAAGGGTTAATAAACTTCTTGAATGTGGTTTTGAGCACCTTGAGGGGTGCAGTTTCCAGAATGGTGTCACTTTTGGGTATTTTCTGCCATATAGACCCCTCAAAGTGACTTCAAATGTGAGGTGGTAACTAAAAAAAATGGTTTTGTAAATTTTGTTGTAAAAATGAGAAATTGCTGGTCAAATTTTAACCCTTATAACTCCCTAACAAAAAAAAATTTGGTTCCAAAATTGTGCTGATGCAAAGTAAACATGTGGGCAATGTTATTTATTAACTATTTTGTGTCACATAACTCTCTGGTTTAAGAGAATAAAAATTCAAAATGTGAAAATTTGAAGTTTTTTTCACAAAAAAACACAAGTTATATCGAAGAAATTTTACCACTGTCATGAAGTACAATATGTCACAAGAAAACAGTCTCAGAATCGCCAAGATCCGTTGAAGCGTTTCGGAGTTATAACCTCATAAAGAGACAGTGGTCAGAATTGTAAAAATTGGCCCGGTCATTAACGTGCAAATCACCCTTGGGGGTAAAGGGGTTAAAGACTCCCCCATCTATCAGCTGTGAGAGCCACCAGATACCCACTCGTCGCCATTGCGCAAACCCCTTCAATGTCCTCAATTGCGGCATATATGGATTATCCCATATAGGGGGTATACCTCGTGAACCCAGTAATTCCTCTTAAACTTTTAATTTTACCCCACACTTTAACCATAAGCATTACCGTCGGAAATTTAGACACCCACGGTTTAAATTTATTCACCTCTAACTTAGACAATAGGGGACCCCGACCCCCCAAAAACTGAAGAATCCCTCGACCTCCCCCTATTTCCACAGATGTGTCCTCCATTCCACTTGCCAGATGTTGACACTGGGAAGATAAAAAATATAGCCAAGGGTTAGGCAATGCCAACTCTCCCTCCTCCTTACTCCTTTGTAAGTGCTTTAACTTAATTCTCGCACCCTTTTTCAACCATATAAGCTCCCTAAACAGCGCATTAATTTTAAAGAACCTATTTTGGGGAAGCCAAATTGGGGAGTTATGAAGAACATATAAAAGCTGAGGCATAATCACCATTTTCAACAGGTTCACTCTCCCAACCATTGACAAGTGTAACTTAAGGTACCGTCACACTAAACGATATCACTAGCGATCCGTGACGTTGCAGCGTCCTGGATAGCGATATCGTTGTGTTTGACACGCAGCAGCGATCAGGAACCTGCTGTGATATCGCTGGTCGTTGATTAAAGTTCAGAACTTTATTTGGTCGTCAGATCGCCGTGTATTGTTGTGTTTGACAGCAAAAGCAACGATACCAGCGATGTTTTACAATGGTAACCAGGGTAAATATCGGGTTACTAAGCGCAGGGCCGCGCTTAGTAACCCGATGTTTACCCTGGTTACCAGTGTAAAATGTAAAAAAACAAACAGTACATACTCACCTTCGCGTCCCCCGGCGTCCGCTTCCTGCAATGACTGAGTGCAGGCGGTAAAGTGAAAGCACAGCACAGCGGTGACGTCACCGCTCTGCTGTTAGGGCCGGCACTCAGTCAGTGCAGGAAGCGGACGCCGGGGGACGCGAAGGTGAGTATGTAGTGTTTGTTGTTTTACATTTTACACTCGTAACCAGGGTAAACATCGGGTTACTAAGCGTGGCCCTGTGCTTAGCAACCCGATGTTTACCCTGGTTACTGTTGTGAATTCTATTTCTGCTCCGGTGCTGGTCGAGGGCGAATTGGAGTACGTGGTGGAGAAGATTTTGGATTCTCGTATCTCTAGACGGAGGCTTCAGTATTTGGTTAAGTGGAAGGGCTATGGTCAGGAGGATAATTCCTGGGTTGTCGCCTCTGATGTTCATGCGGCCGATTTGGTTCGTGCCTTCCACGCGGCTCATCCTGATCGCCCTGGGGGTCTTGATGAGGGTTCGGTGACCCCTCCTCAAGGGGGGGTACTGTTGTGAATTCTATTTTTGGGCTCCCTCTAGTGGTCACGAGCGGTACTGTGTAGTGTTGTCTTTCTGCAGGTTGGCTGCATCAGCTGGTTTGTTATCCTTGGTTGGTTTCCTATTTAGCTCACCTGGAGACTCAGTTCCTTGCCTGCTATCAATGTATTCAGTGCTCTTCAGATTCCTTGTGTCTACCTTGCTCCCAGTCTCTCCAAGACAAGCTAAGTTTTTGTTTGATCATTTTTTGATTATCAGTGTTCATTATGTTTTAAGTCCAGCTCGCTAAAATGTGATTTCCTCGCTTGCTGGTTGCTCTAGGGGACTGAGTTTCTCCCCCCCACACCGTTAGTTGGTGTGGGGGTTCTTGAAATCTCAGAGTGGATATTTTGTAAGGGTTTTTTACTGACCGCATAGATTCCCTTTTCTATTTTCTGCTATTTAGTATTAGTGGGCCTCATTTGCTGAATCTGCTTTCACCCCTGTGTATGTGCCTTCCTCTTACCTCACCGTTATTATCTGTTGGGGGCTTCTATATCTTTGGGGATTATTTCTCTGGAGGCAAGAGAGGTCTTTTCTTTCTCTCTAGGGGTAGTTAGTTCCTCAGGCTGGCTCGAGACGTCTAGGATTTTTAGGCACGTTCACCGGCTACTTCTAGTGTGTTTTGATAGGTTCAGATTTGCGGTCAGTCCAGTTTGCCACCTCCCTAGAGCTTGTCCTATGTTTGTTACTTAGCTGGAGTAATTTGTGATCCTCAACCACTAAGGATCATAACAGTATAGCAGGCCCAAAAGTGTTTAATGCATCGCAGAAGTGGGATAAAAAGAAGACCTGAGTACATTTTTTTTTTCTCCTCCCGCTTTTCCTTTGCTGCAGTCTGTTTAGCTTCTTTCATCCCCTTGAACTCTGGGTGGTTTTGAGCTCAGCTGCAGACATGAATGTTCAGACTCTGACTTTTAGTGTGGATCATCTTACTGCACGGGTGCAAAGTATTCAGGATTTTGTTATTCATAGCCCTATGTCAGAACCAAAGATACCCATTCCTGAGTTGTTTTCTGGAGATAGATCTAGGTTTCTAAATTTTAAGAATAATTGTAAGTTATTTCTATCTCTGAGACCTCGTTCCTCTGGTGATTCCGCTCAGCAAGTTAAAATTGTTATCTCCTTGTTGCGCGGCGACCCTCAAGATTGGGCTTTCTCTCTGGCGCCAGGAGATCCTGCATTGCTTAATGTGGATGCATTTTTTCTGGCTCTTGGACTGCTTTATGAGGAGCCTAATCTTGAGAATCAGGCAGAAAAAGCGTTGCTGGCTATCTCTCAGGGTCAGGATGAAGCAGAGGTGTATTGTCAAAAATTTCGGAAATGGTCGGTGCTTACTCAATGGAATGAGTGTGCCCTGGCTGCAAATTTCAGAGAAGGTCTTTCTGAGGCCGTTAAGAATGTTATGGTGGGGTTTCCCACCCCTGCAAGTCTGAGTGATTCTATGGCTTTAGCCATTCAGGTTGATCGGCGTTTGCGGGAGCGCAAATCTGCTCATCCTTTGGCGGTACTTTCCGAACAGGGACCTGAGTCTATGCAATGTGACCGAACTCTGACAAGAATTGAGCGACAAAGTCATAGACGTCAAAATGGGTTGTGCTTTTACTGTGGTGATTCTACTCATGTTATCTCAGCATGCTCTAAACGCTTAAAAAAGAAATCTAAGCCTGTCACCATTGGTACTATACAGCCTAAATTTATTTTGTCTGTTACTTTGATTTGTTCTTTGTCGTCCTACCCGGTTATGGCTTTTGTGGATTCGGGTGCTGCCCTGAATCTGATGGATTTATCGTTTGCCAGGCGCTGTGGTTTTGTCCTGGAGCCTTTGGAATTTCCTATTCCTCTGAGGGGAATTGATGCTACGCCATTGGCTGAGAATAAGCCTCAGTATTGGATTCAAAAATGACCATGTGCATGACTCCCGTTCATCAGGAGGTGATTCGCTTTCTTGTTCTGCATAATTTGCATGATGTTGTCATTTTGGGTCTGCCATGGCTGCAGGCTCATAATCCAGTTTTAGATTGGAAAGCTATGTCTGTGTCAAGTTGGGGTTGTCAGGGAATTCATGGCGATACTCCGTTGGTGTCTATTGCTTCTTCCACTCCTTCTGAGGTCCCTGAGTTTTTGTCTGACTACCAGGATGTATTTGATGAGCCCAGGTCCTGTGCCCTGCCTCCTCATAGGGATTGTGACTGTGCTATAAATTTAATTCCTGGTAGTAAATTCCCTAAGGGACGACTTTTTAATTTGTCTATACCAGAGCATGCCACGATGCGGAGTTATATAAAGGAGTCTCTGGAGAAGGGACATATTCGCCCATCCTCTTCCCCTCTTGGTGCAGGTTTTTTTTTTGTGGCCAAGAAGGACGGTTCTTTGAGACCTTGTATAGATTATCGTCTTCTGAATAAAATCACAGTCAAATTTCAGTATCCTTTGCCACTATTGTCTGATTTGTTTGCTCAGATTAAGGGTGCCAGTTGGTTCACCAAGATAGATCTCCGTGGTGCGTATAACCTTGTGCGCATTAAGCAGGGAGATGAATGGAAAACAGCATTTAATACGCCCGAAGGCCATTTTGAGTACTTAGTGATGCCTTTTGGACTCTCTAATGCTCCTTCTGTGTTTCAGTCCTTCATGCATGACATCTTCCGAGAATATCTGGATAAATTTATGATTGTTTATCTGGATGACATTTTGGTCTTTTCTGATGATTGGGAGTCCCAGGTGAAGCAGGTCAGGATGGTGTTTCAGGTCCTGCGTGCTAATTCTTTATTTGTGAAGGGCTCAAAATGCCTCTTCGGAGTACAGAAGGTCTCCTTTTTGGGTTTTATTTTTTCTCCTTCTACTGTGGAGATGGACCCAGTCAAGGTCCAGGCTATTCATGACTGGACTCAGCCCACGTCTGTTAAGAGTCTTCAGAAGTTCTTGGGTTTTGCTAATTTTTACCGTCGTTTCATCGCTAATTTTTCTAGCGTGGTTAATAGGGTTGAGCGAAACGGGTCGATCATTTTCAAAAGTCGCCGACTTTTGGCTAAGTCGGCGTCTCATGAAACCCGATCCGACCCCTGTGCTTGTCGGCCATGCGGTACGCGACTTTCGCGCCAAAGTCGCGTTTCAATGACGCGAAAAGCGCCATTTCTCAGCCAATGAAGGTGAACGCAGAGTGTGGGCAGCGTGATGACATAGATCCTGGTCCCCACCATCTTAGAGAAGGGCATTGCAGTGATTGGCTTGCTGTCTGCGGCGTCACAGGGGCTATAAAGGGGCGTTCCCGCCGACCGCCATCTTACTGCTGCTGATCTGAGCTTAGGGAGAGGTTGCTGCCGCTTCGTCAGAAGCAGGGAGAGCGTTAGGCAGGGTCCACTAACCACCAAACCGCTTGTGCTGTAGCGATTTCCACTGTCCAACACCACCTTCGGTGTGCAGGAACAGTGGAAGCTATTTTTTTTTTTTTTTCCTCAGCGTTGTAGCTCATTGGGCTGCCCTAGAAGGCTCCGTGATAGCTGTATTGCTGTGTGTACGCCACTGTGCAAACCAACTGCTTTTTTCAAAGCACATATCCTCTTGTTCCTTTCTGCACAGCTATCTTTTTTGTTTGTCCACACTTTTTATTTAATTTGTGCATCAGTCCACTCCTATTGCTGCCTGCCATACCTGGCTTAGATTACTGCAGGGAGATAGTAATTGTAGGACAGTCCCTGTTTTGTTTTTTTTTTGTGGGAGATTAAGATTGGCATTTCTGCTACAGTGCCATCCCTGTGTGTGCCATCTCTCACTGAGTGGGCCATAGAAAGCCTATTTATTTTTTCCGTGATTTGTGTTCTAAATTCTACCTCAACACAAAAACACTACATCAATCAGTGGTAGAAAAATATTGGCCTCAGTCAGGGCTTGTGTGCCACTGCTGTGTGTGCTATCTCTCATTCAGTGGGCTATAGAAAGCCTATTTATTTATTTATTTTTTTTCTTATTATTTGGTTTCTAAAGTCTCCCTGAAAAAAAAAAAAAAAAAAAAAAACAGTGGGAGAGTAATATTGCCCTTTCAGCTTGTGTGCCAGTCTTGACTCCTGGGTGTGCCACCTCTCTCTCATTCAGTGGGCCATAGAAAGCCTATTTATTTTTTTGGTTTTTTTAATATTATTTGGTTTCTAAAGTCTCCCTGAAAATAAAAAAAAAAAACTTAAAAAAACAGTGGGAGAGTAATATTGCCCTTTCAGCTTGTGTGCCAGTCTTGACTCCTGGGTGTGCCACCTCTCTCATTCAGTGGGCCATAGAAAGCCTATTTATTTTTTTTTTAAAATATTATTGGGTTTCTAAAGTCTCCCTTAAAAAACAAAAAATACATAAAAAAACAGTGGGAGAGTAATATTGCCCTTTCAGCTTGTGTGCCAGTCTTGACTCCTGGGTGTGCCACCTCTCTCATTCAGTGGGCCATAGAAAGCATTTTTTTTTTTTTCCTTGATTTGTGTTCTAAAATCTACCTCAACACAAAAACACTACATCAATCAGTGGGAGAAAAATATTGGCCTCAGTCAGGGCTTGTGTGCCACTGCTGTGTGTGCTATCTCTCATTCAGTGGGCTATAGAAAGCCTATTTATTTATTTATTTTTTTTCTTATTATTTGGTTTCTAAAGTCTCCCTGAAAAAAAAAAAAAAAAAAAAAAACAGTGGGAGAGTAATATTGCCCTTTCAGCTTGTGTGCCAGTCTTGACTCCTGGGTGTGCCACCTCTCTCTCATTCAGTGGGCCATAGAAAGCCTATTTATTTTTTTGTTTTTTTTAATATTATTTGGTTTCTAAAGTCTCCCTGAAAATAAAAAAAAAAAACTTAAAAAAACAGTGGGAGAGTAATATTGCCCTTTCAGCTTGTGTGCCAGTCTTGACTCCTGGGTGTGCCACCTCTCTCATTCAGTGGGCCATAGAAAGCATTTTTTTTTTTTCCTTGATTTGTGTTCTAAAATCTACCTCAACACAAAAACACTACATCAATCAGTGGGAGAAAAATATTGGCCTCAGTCAGGGCTTGTGTGCCACTGCTGTGTGTGCTATCTCTCATTCAGTGGGCTATAGAAAGCCTATTTATTTATTTATTTTTTTTCTTATTATTTGGTTTCTAAAGTCTCCCTGAAAAAAAAAAAAAAAAAAAAAACAGTGGGAGAGTAATATTGCCCTTTCAGCTTGTGTGCCAGTCTTGACTCCTGGGTGTGCCACCTCTCTCTCATTCAGTGGGCCATAGAAAGCCTATTTATTTTTTTTGTTTTTTTAATATTATTTGGTTTCTAAAGTCTCCCTGAAAATAAAAAAAAAAAAACTTAAAAAACAGTGGGAGAGTAATATTGCCCTTTCAGCTTGTGTGCCAGTCTTGACTCCTGGGTGTGCCACCTCTCTCATTCAGTGGGCCATAGAAAGGCTATTTATTTTTTTGTTTTTTTTAATATTATTTGGTTTCTAAAGTCTCCCTGAAAAAAAAAAATAAATAAATTAGGTGGGAGATTAATATTGACATTAGTGCTTGAGTGACAGTCCTGCGTGTGTGTCATCTCTGTGATTTTGTGCCACAGAAAACAGAGTGTGTAACATTGTGCCTGATTTTCCTTGTGGTCTCACCAACCTGTTAAGGGATATTGAAATCATACTGAAGTTATAGCTCACCGTGTAAGTTGTTTGACAGCAACAAATAAAGTTACTTTGGTTAAGATTTTAAAACAATGAGGAAGTCTGGTGCAAGAGGTCGTCGTGGGCGTTCATTGTCAGCTGGTAATGATGGTAGTGGTAGTGGAGCATCAGGTGGTCGTGGGGATAAAAATATTCCACCTAAGTCTGGAGCTGTGGAGCCAGTTTCGTCGTCAGGCTACACAAGGCCTCGAACGCTCTCTTTTCTGGGAGTAGGAAAACCGCTTTTAAAGGCGGAGCAGCAACAGCAAGTTTTGGCTTACATTGCAGACTCAGCCTCTAGCTCTTTTGCCTCCTCTTCCGAAACTGGTAAATGTAAAAGCAGCGCGTCGCTTGTGGATGTTCACGGTCAGGGACAAGTCGCTTCCTTGTCCTCCTCAGCAAAAACTACAACAAGAGAGAAGGATGCAGCAGGCGACACAACGGGTCACTCCATGGAGCTCTTTACACATACCGTCCCTGGCTTAGAAAGTGAAACATTTAACAGGCCATGCCCATTACAAGTATATTCTGACATGGAGTGCACTGATGCACAGCCACAGCCAGAGTACTATGCTGCTCCTTTGACTCAGACCACCACATTGCCCTCTCAGGGTACAGATCCACAATCAGACCCTGATGAGACTATGTTGCCCCGCCACGAACGCTATACCACCGACCGACACAGTGACACAGACGAAGTTGCACACGAGCTCGAAGAGGAGGTAATAGATGACCCAGTTATTGACCCCGATTGGCAGCCATTGGGGGAACAGGGTGCAGGCGGCAGTAGTTCAGAAGCGGAGGTGGAGGAGGGGCCGCAGCAGGCATCAACATCGCAACAGGTTCCATCTGCCGGGCCCGTATCTGGCCCAAAACGCGTGTCAAAGCCAAAACCTGTTGGAGGACAGCGTGGCCATCCGGTTAAAGCTCAGTCTGCAATCCCTGAAAAGGGATCCGAGTCTAGGAAGAGTGCAGTCTGGCATTTTTTTAAACAACATCCAACTGATCAGCGCAAAGTCATCTGTCAAAAATGTTCAACTAGCTTAAGCAGAGGTCAGAATCTGAAAAGTCTAAATACTAGTTGCATGCATAGACACTTAACCACCATGCATTTTCAAGCCTGGACTAACTACCAAACGTCCCTTAAGGTTGTAGCACCCGCGGCTAATGAAGCTAGTCAGCAACGCAACATCCCTTCCGTCACTGTAAGGCCACCATTTTCCGCACCACCGGCAGTATCTGTGCAGGTTTCTTTGCCAGCCAAAAGCAGTCAGGGTCAGGGAACCACCAGTTTTGTAGGAGGAAATATTGCATCTAGGGCACCGGCGGAAACAATACCGTCTCCAACCGTCTCTCAGTCTGCCATGTACACCGGCACACCCGAAAGTTCCACGATCTCCAGCTCTCCAGTCCAGCTCACCCTACATGAGACTCTGGTTAGAAAAAGGAAGTACTTATCCTCGCATCCGCGTACACAGGGTTTTAACGCCCACATAGCTAGACTAATCTCGTTAGAGATGATGCCCTACCGGTTAGTTGAAAGCGAAGCTTTCAAAGCCCTGATGGAGTACGCTGAACCACGATACGAGCTACCCAGTCGACACTTTTTTTCCAGAAAAGCCATCCCAGCCCTGCACCAGCATGTTAAACAGCGCATCGTCCATGCACTCAGGCAATCTGTGAGTACAAAGGTGCACCTGACTACAGATGCATGGACCAGTAGGCATGGCCAGGGACGTTATGTGTCCATCACGGCACACTGGGTGAATGTGGTGGATGCAGGGTCCACAGGCGACATCAATTTAGGGACAGTTGTGCCTAGCCCACGGTCTAGGAAACAGTTGGCTGTAGGCGTTCGCACCCCCTCCTCCTCCTCCTCCTCGTCCTCCTGCAGAAGCTACAGCTCTTCCACAGAACGCAGTCTGCCAACCACTCCATCGGCAGATGACACTGTTGCACACCAGTTGTCCCATTATGGGCCAGCTACTGCCAAGCGTCAGCAGGCTGTATTGGCTATGAAGTGTTTGGGCGACAACAGACACACCGCGGAAGTTCTGTCCGAGTTCTTGCAACAAGAAACGCAGTCGTGGCTGGGCACAGTAGATCTTGAGGCAGGCAAGGTAGTGAGTGATAACGGAAGGAATTTCATGGCTGCCATCTCCCTTTCCCAACTGAAACACATTCCTTGCCTGGCTCACACCTTAAACCTGGTGGTCCAGTGCTTATTGAAAACTTATCCTGGGTTCTCCGACCTGCTCCTCAAAGTGCGTGCACTTTGCTCACATATCCGACGTTCGCCTGTACACGCCAGCCGTATGCAGACCTATCAGCGGTGTCATGATCTCAATGGCAAGAGATCATAGCATCAGCATATATAGGAACTAGCTCTTGGAAGATGGAAACTGAGCTGACCATGAACTAAACCTAACGCACAACTAGCAGTGGCCGGGTAGCATGCCTACGTTGATTCTAGATGCCCAGCACCAGCCGGAGGACTAAATAAAGCTAGCAGAGGAAAATATTAGTCCTAGCTCACCTCTAGAGAAATACCCCGAAAGGAGACAGAGGCCCCCCACATGTATTGGCGGTGAATCAAGATGAAATAACAAACGTAGTATGAAAATAGGTTTAGCAAATTTGAGGTCCACTTACTACATAGCAGAAGACAGAAAGGACACTTTCATGGTCAGCTAAAAACCCTATCAAAACACCATCCAGAAATTACTTTAAAACTCTGGCATTAACTCATAACACCAGAGTGGCAATTCCTGTTCACAAGAGCTTTCCAGACACAGTAACGAAACTACAGCTGTGAACTGGAACAAAAATGCAAAAACAAACATGGACAAGAGTCCAACTTATCTAGTAGTTGTCTAGGAGCAGGAACAAGCACAGAGAGGCTTCTGATAACATTGTTGACCGGCAAGCAACTAACAGAGCAGCAAGGTTATATAGCGACTCCCACATCTTGATGGGAACAGGTGAACAGAGAAGATGAAGACACCAGTTCAATTCCACCAGTAGCCACCGGGGGAGCCCAGAATCCAAATTCACAACACAGCGGTCTTTGAACCTTCCCCAGCATCGCCTCATCATAGACGTTGCAACAAGGTGGAACTCAACACTGCACATGCTTCAGAGACTGTGCGAACAGAGGCGTGCTGTTATTTATTTGTGGGAGGATACACGGGCAGGCAGTAGGATGGCAGACATGGAGTTGTCAGGTGTGCAGTGGTCTAAGATACAAGACATGTGTCAAGTCCTTCAGTGTTTTGAGGAATGCACACGGCTGGTTAGTGCAGACAACGCCGTAATAAGCATGAGCATCCCCCTAATGCGTCTGCTGATGCAAAGTTTGACGCACATAAAGGAGCAGGCGTCTGCACCAGAGGAAGAGGAAAGCCTTGATGACAGTCAGCCATTGTCTGGTCAGGGCAGTGTACAGGACGAGGTAGCGGGCGAAGAGGAGGTGGAGGACGAGGAGGATGATGGGGATGAGTATATTTTTAATGCCGAACCTTTCCCGGGGGCACAGGAAATTGGTTGCGTGTCACGGCCGGGTTCTGGTTTTTTGAGGGACACAAGTGACGTAGATTTGCCTGCAACTGCCCCTCAACCAATCACAACCGGAGATTTGACAACTGGAACTTTGGCCCACATGGCGGATTATGCCTTACGTATCCTAAAAAGGGACACACGCATTACGAAAATGATGAACGATGACGATTACTGGTTGGCCTGCCTCCTTGATCCACGCTATAAAGGCAAATTGCAAAATATTATGCCACATGAGAACTTGGAACTAATATTAGCAACCAAACAATCAACTCTTGTTGACCGTTTGCTTCAGGCATTCCCAGCACACAGCGCACGTGATCGTTCTCACACGAGCTCCAGGGGGCAGCAGACTAGGAGTGTTAGGGGTGCACACATCAGAAGTGGCGTTGGACAGAGGGGTTTTCTGACCAGGTTGTGGAGTGATTTTGCTATGACCGCAGACAGGACAGGTACTGCTGCATCAATTGAAAGTGACAGGAGACAACATTTGTCCAGTATGGTTACTAACTATTTTTCATCCCTTATCGATGTTCTCCCTCAACCGTCATTCCCATTTGATTACTGGGCCTCCAAATTAGACACCTGGCCAGAATTGGCAGAATATGCATTGCAGGAGCTTGCTTGCCCGGCAGCAAGTGTCCTATCAGAAAGAGTATTCAGTGCTGCAGGTTCAATATTAACCGAAAAAAGGACTCGTCTGGCTACCCAAAATGTTGACGATCTAACATTCATTAAAATGAACCACAACTGGATTTCGAAATCTTTTGCCCCACCTTGCCCGGCCGACACCTAGCTTTCCTATGAAAAGCTCTTGCCTGTGAATTACTTTTCTAATGTCTAATTTGCTGCAGCTGATTGTACAGCATACGACATGTTTACACCTCCCTAAATGGCAAAACTCCCCACACGGGGCCGTGGTATCGCGACTTGGCGCAAGCACCCGTGAGACTGCTGTTTGTCTGAAGAGGTGGGTGTGCTCGCTTTTGGTTGACGGCATTGCTACTGGGCAGTGGCGTAACTACAAAGTTATGGGCCCCGGTGCGAACTTCCAAATGGGGCCCCCCCCTACCCCACCCCCTACCCCCCCCCTACCCCCCCACCTTCCCCCGCCCCCACAACCCCCCCACCTTCCCCCGCCCCGCTTCCCCTAGATACGCCTCGGACTGTTGCAGGAATCTCCTGCACTGCAACATGGTGTTGGGTGCCAGCACAGCCCACACAGTGGTATATCCAGCACAGCCCGCACAGTGGTATATCCAGCACAGCCCGCACAGTGGTATATCCAGCACAGACCGCACAGTGGTATATCCAGCACAGACCGCACAGTGGTATATCCAGCACAGACCGCACAGTGGTATATCCAGCACAGCCCTCACAGTGGTATATCCAGCACAGCCCGCACAGGGGTATATACAGCACAGCCCGCACAGGGGTATATACAGCACAGCCCGCACAGGGGTATATACAGCACAGCCAGCACAGGGGGTATATAGAGCACAGCCCTCACAGTGGTATATCCAGCACAGACCGCACAGTGGTATATCCAGCACAGACCGCACAGTGGTATATCCAGCACAGACCGCACAGTGGTATATCCAGCACAGCCCTCACAGTGGTATATCCAGCACAGACCGCACAGTGGTATATCCAGCACAGACCGCACAGTGGTATATCCAGCACAGCCCGCACAGTGGTATATACAGCACAGCCCGCACAGGGGTATATACAGCACAGCCCGCACAGGGGTATATACAGCACAGCCCGCACAGGGGTATATACAGCACAGCCAGCACAGGGGGTATATACAGCACAGCCCTCACAGTGGTATATCCAGCACAGCCCGCACAGTGGTATATACAGCAGAGCCCGCACAGTGGTATATACAGCACAGCCCGCACAGTGGTATATACAGCACAGCCCGCACAGTGGTATATACAGCACAGCCCGCACAGTGGTATATACAGCAGAGCCCGCACAGTGGTATATACAGCACAGCCCGCACAGTGGTATATAGAGCACAGCCCGCAGTGGTATATAGAGCACAGCCCGCACAGTGGTATATAGAGCACAGCCCGCACAGTGGTATATAGAGCACAGCCCGCACAGTGGTATATAGAGCACAGCCCGCACAGTGGTATATACAGCAGAGCCCGCACAGGGATATATACAGCAGAGCCTGCACAGTGGTATATAGAGCACAGCCCGCACAGTGGTATATACAGCAGAGCCCGCACAGGGATATATAGAGCACAGCCCGCACAGTGGTATATCCAGCAGAGCCCGCACAGTGGTATATACAGCACAGCCCGCACAGTGGTATATACAGCACAGCCCGCACAGTGGTATATACAGCACAGCCCGCACAGTGGTATATACAGCAGAGCCCGCACAGTGGTATATACAGCACAGACCGCACAGTGGTATATAGAGCACAGCCCGCAGTGGTATATAGAGCACAGCCCGCACAGTGGTATATAGAGCACAGCCCGCACAGTGGTATATAGAGCACAGCCCGCACAGTGGTATATAGAGCACAGCCCGCACAGTGGTATATACAGCAGAGCCCGCACAGGGATATATACAGCAGAGCCTGCACAGTGGTATATAGAGCACAGCCCGCACAGTGGTATATACAGCAGAGCCCGCACAGGGATATATAGAGCACAGCCCGCACAGTGGTATATCCAGCAGAGCCCGCACAGTGGTATATACAGCACAGCCCGCACAGTGGTATATACAGCACAGCCCGCACAGTGGTATATACAGCACAGCCCGCACAGTGTTATATACAGCAGAGCCCGCACAGTGGTATATAGAGCACAGCCCGCACAGTGGTATATACAGCAGAGCCCGCACAGTGGTATATACAGCAGAGCCCGCACAGTGGTATATACAGCACAGCCCGCACAGTGGTATATACAGCACAGCCCGCACAGTGGTATATACAGCACAGCCCGCACAGTGGTATATACAGCACAGCCCGCACAGTGTTATATACAGCACAGCCCGCACAGTGGTATATACAGCAGAGCCCGCACAGTGGTATATAGAGCACAGCCCGCACAGTGTTATATACAGCAGAGCCCGCACAGTGGTATATACAGCAGAGCCCGCACAGTGGTATATACAGCAGAGCCCGCACAGTGGTATATACAGCAGAGCCCGCACAGGGATATATACAGCAGAGCCCGCACAGGGATATATACAGCAGAGTCCCCACAGGGGTATATACAGCAGAGCCCGCACAGGGATATATAGAGCACAGCCCACAGCCCACATCTCATCTCATCCCCCCCCGATAATGGTCCCACAGTCCGGTTAAAAAGAAAAAAAAAAAAAAAACTCTCCTCACCTTTCCTTTTGCCCGCGCTGCTCCTGGCGGCTGAAGTCTGCCCAGGACACTGCAGGTGCGCGATGATATGACGTCATCGCGCACCCGCAGTGTACTGTCAGAGGCAGAGCGGGGAATGATGGGAGAGGAAGCGTCAGGTGACGCTCTCTCCTCCCATCATTGCATTGAACTATACCGGTGTCATAGACGCCGGTATAGTTAAATGCGGCGGCGGCGGCGGCACTGGGGGGGGTTCCGGGGGAGGAACAGTGCAGCGGCCCACTACTGGCATCGGCTCTTCTGGCATTTGCCAGAAGTGCCCGATGGCCAGCCTGGCCCTGCTCAGACCTGCCGGCCCGGGGCCCCTGACCTGCGGGGCCCGGTCGCAATGGCGACCGCTGCGACCGCGGTAGTTACGCCCCTGCTACTGGGTCCCTCATAGTACAATGTAGTGTCTCTGGCGGTGGTGGTGCGCACCCAACGTCAGACACACCGTTGTAACATGAGGGGCCCTGGGGCGGTCCCGCCGGCCTCAAGAGAGTTCCCCCCTACCCCAGCTCAAAATGTGCTCTACCACGTGCAAAATTATGTCGCACAGCTCCACCAATCTTTAGTCTATTCGCTGACATCATTCAATGTCTGGCACTGACAATACAAATTTGTAGACATCTATGATGCAACTTAAAGTAGTCTGTGTCTGTGTCCTATATTGGCACCATTAAATAGTTACTGCCAAATTACTATGTCAGAAACTCAGTAGATGAGCCCACCCCTGTACCTAAGTATGCCACCTTTTTTTTTGTTTTGGTTGTTTTGCGAGACATTAACATCTATTTATATTTTGGGAGTACTGGGACAGACACTCCTTGCACTACTCCTCCACTCAGTACCAAGCTGCCTGTGTATCCATGTAACCGCTGTAAAGCTGCCATGAGCCTATTGTTTGTTATTTTAGGCCTTTGATAGCCTGTCTGCGGTCCCTACTTTAAATACTCCTCCACTCATCACCAGCTGCCTGCCCGTGTATCCATGTAACCGCTGTAAAGCTGCCATGAGCCTATTGTTTGTTATTTTAGGCCTTTGATAGCCTGTCTGCGGTCCCTACTTTAAATACTCCTCCACTCATCACCAAGCTGCCTGTGTATCCATGTAACCACTGTAAAGCTGCCATGAGCCTATTGTTTGTTATTTTAGGCCTTTGATAGCCTGTCTGCGGTCCCTACTTTAAATACTCCTCCACTCACCACCAAGCTGCCTGTGTATCCATGTAACCGCTGTAAAGCTGCCATGAGCCTATTGTTTGTTATTTTAGGCCTTTGATAGCCTGTCTGCGGTCCCTACTTTAAATACTCCTCCACTCATCACCAAGCTGCCTGTGTATCCATGTAACCGCTGTAAAGCTGCCATGAGCCTATTGTTTGTTATTTTAGGCCTTTGATAGCCTGTCTGCGGTCCCTACTTTAAATACTCCTCCACTCACCACCAAGCTGCCTGTGTATCCATGTAACCGCTGTAAAGCTGCCATGAGCCTATTGTTTGTTATTTTAGGCCTTTGATAGCCTGTCTGCGGTCCCTACTTTAAATACTCCTCCACTCACCACCAAGCTGCCTGTGTATCCATGTAACCGCTGTAAAGCTGCCATGAGCCTATTGTTTGTTATTTTAGGCCTTTGATAGCCTGTCTGCGGTCCCTACTTTAAATACTCCTCCACTCACCACCAAGCTGCCCGTGTATCCATGTAACCGCTGTAAAACTGCCATGAGCCTATTGTTTGTTATTTTAGGCCTTCGAAGCCTGTCTGCGGTCCCTCCTTCCACTAGGCCTCCACTGACCAGACCACTGCTGCCCGTGTACCCCTGGAACCAATTTTAAAGTGCCTACAGCCAGCCCATTTTATTGTGTTAGGCCTTCGAAGCCTGTCTGCGGTCCCTCCTTCCACTAGGCCTCCACTGACCAGACCACTGCTGCCCGTGTACCCCTGGAACCAATTTTAAAGTGCCTACAGCCAGCCCATTTTATTGTGTTAGGCCTTCGAAGCCTGTCTGCGGTCTCTCCTTCCACTAGGCCTCCACTCACCTGACCACTGCTGCCCGTGTACCCCTGGAACCAATAATAAAGTGCCTACAGCCAGCCCATTTTATTATGTTAGGCCTTTGAAGCCTGTCTGCGGTCCCTCCTTCCACTAGGCCTCCACTGACCAGACCACTGCTGCCCGTGTACCCCTGGAACCAATAATAAAGTGCCTACCGCCAGCCCATTTTATTATGTTAGGCCTTCGAAGCCTGTCTAAGGTCCCTCCTTCCACTAGGCCTCCACTCACCTGACCACTGCTGCCCGTGTACCCCTGGAACCAATAATAAAGTGCCTAGAGCCTATTTTTTTATTTAATTTAATATTAATAAAGCCAGGATGAACTACGATATACCACGCTATGAGCTACCCAGTTGACAATTCTTTTGCGAGAAAAGCCATCCCACCCCTCCACCTGCATGTTAAAGACCGCATTGTCCTTGCATTCTGTCAATTTGTCAGTCCAAAGGTATACCTGACAACAGACACATGGACCTGTAGGCCTGGCCACGGAAGGTTACGTGTCCTTTGTGGCTAAATGGGTTAATGTATTGGATGCATGGTCCACACAGGGGACAGCCTGCAAAGTCTGTCTGCAGTCCCTAGTTCAAGTTGTCCTCAACTGAATAAAGCTGAGCTTCTACCTTCTGGCTCTGATTAACTGCTGTTTTTAAAAAAATTGGCTGTTCCGTCCTTCTAAAGGTGTCTGCCCCTGCCTGGTGTTGTCCTCAACTGAATAAAGCTGAGCTTCAACCTTCAGTTCCAAACATACAACAGAAAACTGGTACAATACAAAAAGTGGCCTCCAGCTACAAAAACTTTCTCCTACAAGTAGTTAACTGACAGTTTTTTTTCCAGTGAAAACACAGATATGGCATCCAACGAGTGTTGTCCTGTCTCGTCTTCTTTATATTATTGCCAAGAAGCTGCAACTGAATAAAGCTGAGCTTCAACCTTCAGTTCCAAATTACCATTTTTAAAAAAGCAATTGGCTGTTCCGGCCTACTAAAGGTGTCTGTCTGCCCCTGCCTGGTGTTGTCCTCAACTGAATAAAGCTGAGCTTCAACCTTCTGTTCCAAATTACCATTTTTAAAAATGCAATTGGCTGTTCCGGCCTACTAAAGGTGTCTGTCTGCCCCTGCCTGGTGTTGTCCTCAACTGAATAAAGCTGAGCCTCAACCTTCTGTTCCAAATTACCATTTTTAAAAATGCAATTGGCTGTTCCGGCCTACTAAAGGTGAATGTCTGCCCCTGCCTGGTGTTGTCCTCAACTGAATAAAGCTGAGCTTCAACCTTCAGTTCCAAATTACCATTTTTAAAAATGCCATTGGCTGTTCCGGCCTACTAAAGGTGTCTGTCTGCCCCTGCCTGGTGTTGTCCTCAACTGAATAAAGCTGAGCTTCAACCTTCTGTTCCAAATTACCATTTTTAAAAATGCAATTGGCTGTTCCGGCCTACTAAAGGTGTCTGTCTGCCCCTGCCTGGTGTTGTCCTCAACTGAATAAAGCTGAGCCTCAACCTTCTGTTCCAAATTACCATTTTTAAAAATGCAATTGGCTGTTCCGGCCTACTAAAGGTGAATGTCTGCCCCTGCCTGGTGTTGTCCTCAACTGAATAAAGCTGAGCTTCAACCTTCAGTTCCAAATTACCATTTTTAAAAATGCCATTGGCTGTTCCGGCCTACTAAAGGTGTCTGTCTGCCCCTGCCTGGTGTTGTCCTCAACTGAATAAAGCTGAGCTTCTACCTTCTGCCTCTTACTAACTGCTGTTTTTTTAAAAAATTGGCTGTTCCGGCCTACTAAAGGTGTCTGTCTGCCCCTGCCTGGTGTTGTCCTCAACTGAATAAAGCTGAGCTTCAACCTTCTGTTCCAAATTACCATTTTTAAAAATGCAATTGGCTGTTCCGGCCTACTAAAGGTGTCTGTCTGCCCCTGCCTGGTGTTGTCCTCAACTGAATAAAGCTGAGCCTCAACCTTCTGTTCCAAATTACCATTTTTAAAAATGCAATTGGCTGTTCCGGCCTACTAAAGGTGAATGTCTGCCCCTGCCTGGTGTTGTCCTCAACTGAATAAAGCTGAGCTTCAACCTTCAGTTCCAAATTACCATTTTTAAAAATGCCATTGGCTGTTCCGGCCTACTAAAGGTGTCTGTCTGCCCCTGCCTGGTGTTGTCCTCAACTGAATAAAGCTGAGCTTCTACCTTCTGCCTCTTACTAACTGCTGTTTTTTTAAAAAATTGGCTGTTCCGGCCTACTAAAGGTGTCTGTCTGCCCCTGCCTGGTGTTGTCCTCAACTGAATAAAGCTGAGCTTCAACCTTCTGTTCCAAATTACCATTTTTAAAAATGCAATTGGCTGTTCCGGCCTACTAAAGGTGTCTGTCTGCCCCTGCCTGGTGTTGTCCTCAACTGAATAAAGCTGAGCCTCAACCTTCTGTTCCAAATTACCATTTTTAAAAATGCAATTGGCTGTTCCGGCCTACTAAAGGTGAATGTCTGCCCCTGCCTGGTGTTGTCCTCAACTGAATAAAGCTGAGCTTCAACCTTCAGTTCCAAATTACCATTTTTAAAAATGCCATTGGCTGTTCCGGCCTACTAAAGGTGTCTGTCTGCCCCTGCCTGGTGTTGTCCTCAACTGAATAAAGCTGAGCTTCTACCTTCTGCCTCTTACTAACTGCTGTTTTTTTAAAAAATTGGCTGTTCCGGCCTACTAAAGGTGTCTGTCTGCCCCTGCCTGGTGTTGTCCTCAACTGAATAAAGCTGAGCTTCTACCTTCTGCCTCTTACTAACTGCTGTTTTTTTAAAAAATTGGCTGTTCCGGCCTACTAAAGGTGTCTGTCTGCCCCTGCCTGGTGTTGTCCTCAACTGAATAAAGCTGAGCTTCAACCTTCTGTTCCAAATTACCATTTTTAAAAATGCAATTGGCTGTTCCGGCCTACTAAAGGTGAATGTCTGCCCCTGCCTGGTGTTGTCCTCAACTGAATAAAGCTGAGCTTCAACCTTCAGTTCCAAATTACCATTTTTAAAAATGCCATTGGCTGTTCCGGCCTACTAAAGGTGTCTGTCTGCCCCTGCCTGGTGTTGTCCTCAACTGAATAAAGCTGAGCTTCAACCTTCAGTTCCAAATTACCATTTTTAAAAATGCAATTGGCTGTTCCGGCCTACTAAAGGTGTCTGTCTGCCCCTGCCTGGTGTTGTCCTCAACTGAACAAAGCTGAGCTTCCACATTCTGGTTTTCGCCCTATACTATCAGATATTAAACTGCATTTGGCCTACTAGTGTGGTTATGCCCTTGAAACAGTGTCTGCTGCTCTTGGGTTTGCTACTCCACTGAACAAAGCAATGCCGCCTGTTTAGTCCTGTTACCAATTTTGAACTGCATTTAGCCTACTTTATTCTTTGGCCCTATATCTGTTTCCTCCTCATCCTGCCCATTGCCCAGCCACTGCTAGATGAGTCTGCTGGTACATTGACCTAGACCACTACATTCCCCTTATACTCTACACAGCCAGAATCTGACCCTGCTGAAAGTAAGGTTCCCCTTCCCGCATGTTATACCACCTTACACAGGGACAGAGAGGAAGGTGCAGATGAAAGTGCAGGTTCCTTCATCAGGTGGGGGGGCATACTCGTTGGCGACGTCACTGGCACAGGGCCCCTCAGAGTACGCAAAAGTGTCGCTGCTGGTGGGAGGCGCCCCCGCCATGCAAACACACATCGCTGTACTTTGAGGGGCCCTGTGCCAGTGCCAATGCGAACGAGTGGGCCCCCCCTGCTTGCTCAGGATCACAGCACTTGCAACGTTGAAATACTTACCTTTCCCTGCAACACCGCCGTGACGTAGTCCGCATTTCCTGGGCCCACGAAAAACTTGAGCCGGCCCTACTCCCCCCACAACTTTTGCCAAATGACCCCCAATTCCCTATGCCCAACTATTATTATAAAGTTAATTAAGATTGACAAGCTTCAGAAACAAGAATGGATGTTTTTGGCATTAAAATGGGCACTGTAGGTGTTTTCCTGGCCTTCACTCACTGCCGACTATGCTTCCCCATTGACTTGCATTGGGTTTCGTGTTTCGGTCGATCCCCGACTTTTAGCGATAATCGGCCGACTGCACTCGACTCGACTCTGGACAAAATCGGGTTTCACAAAACCCGACTCGATCTTAAAAAAATGAAAGTCGCTCAACTCTAGTGGTTAAACCTTTGACGGATTTGACCAAGAAGGGTTCTGATGTGACTAATTGGTCTCCTGCGGCCGTGGAGGCCTTTCGGGAGCTGAAGCACCAGTTTTCTTCAGCTCCAGTCTTATGTCAGCCAGATGTCTCTCTCCCCTTCCAGGTCGAGGTTGATGCTTCTGAGATTGGAGCAGGGGCTGTTTTGTCGCAGAGAAGCTCTGATGGCTCTGTGATGAAGCCATGTGCTTTCTTTTCAAGAAAGTTTTCGCCTGCCGAGCGGAATTATGATGTTGGTAATCGGGAGTTGTTGGCTATGAAGTGGGCATTTGAGGAGTGGCGATATTGGCTCAAAGGAGCTAAACATCGTGTGGTGGTCATGACTGATCACAAAAATCTGATTTACCTTGAATCTGCCAAGTGCCTGAATCCTAGACAGGCTCGTTGGTCGTTGTTTTTCTCCCGTTTCAACTTCGTGGTCTCATACCTGCCTGGTTCGAAGAACGTGAAAGCTGATGCACTTTCTAGGAGTTTTGTGCCTGACTCTCTGGGAGTTTCTGAGCCGGCTGGTATTCTCAGAGAGGGAGTGATTTTGTCTGCCATTTCCCCAGATTTGCGACGAGTGCTGCAGAAATTTCAGGCGGATAGACCTGACCGTTGTCCACCAGAGAGACTGTTTGTCCCGGATAGATGGACCAGCAGAGTTATTTCCGAGGTTCATTCGTCGGTGTTGGCGGGTCATCCTGGGATTTTTGGTACCAGAGATTTGGTGGCTAGGTCCTTCTGGTGGCCTTCCTTGTCGCGGGATGTGTGTTCCTTTGTGCAGTCTTGTGGGATTTGTGCTCGGGCTAAGCCTTGCTGTTCTCATGCCAGCGGTTTGCTTTTGCCTTTGCCTGTTCCAAAAAGGCCTTGGACGCACATTTCCATGGATTTTATTTCGGATCTTCCAGTCTCTCAGAGAATGTCGGTCATCTGGGTGGTGTGTGATCGTTTTTCCAAGATGGTCCATTTGGTGCCCTTGCCTAAGTTGCCTTCTTCCTCCGATTTGGTTCCTCTATTTTTTCAGAATGTGGTTCGCCTGCACGGCATTCCTGAGAATATTGTGTCTGATAGAGGATCCTAGTTTGTGTCCAGGTTTTGGCGGACTTTTTGTGCTAAGATGGGCATTGATTTGTCTTTTTCGTCGGCCTTCCATCCTCAGACTAATGGCCAAACCGAGCGAACTAATCAGACGTTGGAAACTTATTTGAGATGTTTTGTTTCTGCTGATCAGGATGATTGGGTGACTTTTTTGCCATTGGCCGAGTTTGCCCTTAATAATCGGGCTAGTTCTGCTACTTTGGTTTCGCCTTTTTTCTGCAATTCTGGTTTCCATCCTCGGGTCAGGTTGAGCTTTCTGACTGTCCTGGGGTGGATTCTGTGGTGGATAGGTTGCAGCAGATTTGGAACCATGTGGTGGACAATTTGAGGTTGTCACAGGAGAAGGCTCAGCGCTTTGCCAACCGCCGCCGCGGTGTGGGCCCCCGACTTCGTGTTGGGGATTTGGTGTGGCTGTCTTCTTGGTATGTTCCTATGAAGGTCTCCTCTCCTAAATTCAAGCCTCGCTTCATCGGTCCTTATAAGATCTTGGAAATCCTTAACCCGGTGTCTTTTCGTTTGGATCTCCCAGCATCGTTTGCCATTCATAATGTGTTCCATAGGTCTTTGTTGCGGAGGTATGTGGTACCTGTGGTTCCTTCTGTTGAACCTCCTGCTCCGGTGCTGGTCGAGGGTGAATTGGAGTACGTGGTGGAGAAGATTTTGGATTCTCGTATCTCTAGACGGAGGCTTCAGTATTTGGTTAAGTGGAAGGGCTATGGTCAGGAGGATAATTCCTGGGTTGTCGCCTCTGATGTTCATGCGGCCGATTTGGTTCGTGCCTTCCACGCGGCTCATCCTGATCGCCCTGGGGGTCTTGATGAGGGTTCGGTGACCCCTCCTCAAGGGGGGGTACTGTTGTGAATTCTATTTTTGGGCTCCCTCTAGTGGTCACGAGCGGTACTGTGTAGTGTTGTCTTTCTGCAGGTTGGCTGCATCAGCTGGTTTGTTATCCTTGGTTGGTTTCCTATTTAGCTCACCTGGAGACTCAGTTCCTTGCCTGCTATCAATGTATTCAGTGCTCTTCAGATTCCTTGTGTCTACCTTGCTCCCAGTCTCTCCAAGACAAGCTAAGTTTTTGTTTGATCATTTTTTGATTATCAGTGTTCATTATGTTTTAAGTCCAGCTCGCTAAAATGTGATTTCCTCGCTTGCTGGTTGCTCTAGGGGACTGAGTTTCTCCCCCCCACACCGTTAGTTGGTGTGGGGGTTCTTGAAATCTCAGAGTGGATATTTTGTAAGGGTTTTTTACTGACCGCATAGATTCCCTTTTCTATTTTCTGCTATTTAGTATTAGTGGGCCTCATTTGCTGAATCTGCTTTCACCCCTGTGTATGTGCCTTCCTCTTACCTCACCGTTATTATCTGTTGGGGGCTTCTATATCTTTGGGGATTATTTCTCTGGAGGCAAGAGAGGTCTTTTCTTTCTCTCTAGGGGTAGTTAGTTCCTCAGGCTGGCTCGAGACGTCTAGGATTTTTAGGCACGTTCACCGGCTACTTCTAGTGTGTTTTGATAGGTTCAGATTTGCGGTCAGTCCAGTTTGCCACCTCCCTAGAGCTTGTCCTATGTTTGTTACTTAGCTGGAGTAATTTGTGATCCTCAACCACTAAGGATCATAACAGGTTACCCAGGGACCTCGGCATCGTTGGTAGCTGGAGAGCTGTCTGTGTGACAGCTCTCCAGCGACCAAACAGCGATGCTGCAGCGATCGGCATCATTGTCTGTATCGCTGCAGCGTCGCTTAGTGTGACGGTACCTTTAGTCCAGGCCTTAATCTTCTGTTTAATCCTAGCCACAAGCGGGGAAAGATTTAGGCGTTAATGATCTAATATGTTGTTTGATACATTGATACCCAGGTATTAAAAACATGACACTACTGGCACCTGTGGAGCTCTAACCACAATTGGGTCTAATGGTAAAATAGCAGACTTTTCCCAATTTATGGCCAAACCCGATATAGCCCTAAGCGCAGCAAAAAGTGACATTACTCCATTGAGCGATCCGTCAGAATCAGCCAAAAACAGAAGAATGTCATCTGCGTAAAGAGCCACTTTCTCTTCTAATGTCCCGTACCTAAATCCCTCAATTTCTGGGCTAAGTCTTATCCTCGAAGCCAAAGGCTCAACCGCCAGGGCGAAAAGCAGCGGAGACAGAGGGCAACCCCGCCTCGTACCCCTATACAGATTGAAGGGCTCAGATAACAGTCCATTCGCTCGTAATTCTTGCCAACGGTTCTGAGTACAAAAGCTTAATCCAACCAATAAAGCCTGGACCAAAACCCATGCACTCAAGCGTAGCAAGCAGGCATTTCCATTCCAAGCTGTCAAATGCCTTAGCGGCATCAAGGGACAGAACTGCCCTCCTCCCCACATTGTCCGCCCCCACTTGCATATTGAGATATAGTCTTCTAACATTTAGGGCCGTTGACTTAAGAGGCATAAATCCCATCTGATCCGAGTGTTCACTACTTGGACAACTTCTTTTCATACACCTCGCTTGGCTCCCATAAAATAATAAAGCTGATATTTATCTCCAGTGCTGGCACCGTTCCTGTGGTGTCGGCACTCGACCTCCCATGCTGTTGTTGTGACACGTGATACCAGAGCCCAATCCTTGTTTGGCATTAGAGGAGAAATTTAGTGTTTGGAGTAGATGGTTGGAGAGTAGTGTTGAGCGATACCGTCCGATACTTGAAAGTATCGGTATCGGAAAGTATCGGCCGATACCGGCAAAGTATCGGATCTAATCCGATACCGATACCCGATACCCATACAAGTCAATGGGACACCAAGTATCGGACGGTATCCTGTATGATTCCCAGGGTCTGAAGGAGAGGAAACTCTCCTTCAGGCCCTGGGATCCATATCAATGTGTAAAAGAAAGAATTAAAATAAAAAATAGGGATATACTCACCTCTCCGACGCAGCCTGGACTTTACCGCTTTAGCCGTTGTACCTAAGAATGCGCGCTTGAAGGGCCTTAGATGAGGTCACTGCGCTCTGATTGGTCCGTAGCGGTCGCGTGACCGCTACGCGACCAATCACAAAGCAGGGACGTCTTCTAAGGTATTTCAAGTGCTTGAAAGACCTTAGGTGACGTCATTGCTTTGTGATTGGTCGCTTAGCGGTCACGCGACCGCTACGGACCAATCAGAGCGCAGTGACCTCATCTAAGGCCCTTCAAGCGCGCATTCTTAGGTACAACGGCTTCCGGTTACAGCGGTAAAGTCCAGGAGCCGACGGAGAGGTGAGTATATCCCTATTTTTTATTTTAATTCTTTATTTTACACATTGATATTAATCCCGATACCGATTCCCGATACCACAAAAGTATCGGATCTCGGTATCGGAATTCCGATACCAGCAAGTATCGGCCGATACCCGATACTTGCGGTATCGGAATGCGTCAACACTATTGGAGAGTTGTTAAGGAGATTTCTGTGTGAAGTTGGTTTGCATGCTTATCGTCATCCTCTCCTATTTGGTTTCTCCTACCTATCTCTCCCCTGTGTTCCCATTTGTTGTCTTGTGAGTAGAGATGAGTGGTGTTCGAGTCGAACTGTTCGCCAATTTCAAATTCGAGCTGTTTTGGGCGGTGTTCGAGTCGTTCGTCGAACTCGAACAATTTGCTTAAAATTCGGCTGTTCGAGTTTCTGTTCGATAACTGTTCGTTCACCAAAAGCCTAACTTGATTTGCACATTAAAACTGTTTATCATTGTTAATAGACTGTTTCAGTGTATAGTTAGGTGGGGATAGTTCTGTGCTGAAATAATGCCGATCTCCATTTTTTTTTTTCCCCGCATTTACAGTGGGGCGGTGCAGTCTCTCAGCCTATTAGCAGTGCACACACACAGCAATGTGCATGTGACACACATAAGCAAGGGCATGTGTCTTTGGCTGTGTATGTCACATGTCCATGCCCTATAAGAACCAGCCATTTGCCCCGTCGCCACCATTTCTTCACTGCTACAGCTTAGTGTTAGACAGCACCACTGCTGCTGTGGGTGCTATAGAGTACAAGAGTGTGAATTGCGAGCGAATTGTCAGAGAGATAGGTTTAGGGAGTCGGGAGGAGTCGGGACTAGTTGTAATATCAGCCCTTTTCAGGGTAGGTTACAGCAGTTCATAGCACTGTTTGCCACGCAGGTGTGAGCCAGTGCTGTGCAAGTGTTTGTCACAGCATTGGTGTAATCTAGCTCAGCCAATCCTTTTGGGCTAGTAGCATTGTCTGATAGTCATCTGAGTAGCCCGCCTGTGAAGCTAGCTACACCGCCTGTGTATCTAAATTTTTACTGCATCTAAAGGCCCCGTCTCACATAGCGAGATCGCTAGCGAGATCGCTGCTGAGTCACTAGTTTTGTGATGCAACAGCGACCTCAGTAGCGATCTCGCTATGTGTGACACGTACCAGCGATCAGGCCCCTGCTGTGAGATCGCTGGTTGTGTCGGAATGGCCTGGACCGTTTTTTGGTCGTTGAGGTCCCGCTGACATCGCTGAATCGGTGTGTGTGACACCGATCCAGCGATGTCTTCACTGGTAACCAGGGTAAACATCGGGTTACTAAGCGCAGGGCCGCGCTTAGTAACCCAATGTTTACACCCTGGTTACCAGCGTAAATGTAAAAAAAACCAAACAGTACATACTCACCATCTGATGTCCGTCAGGTCCCTTGCCGTCTGCTTCCTGCTCTGAGTGAGTGCCGCCGTACAGTGAGAGCACAGCAGTGACGTCACCGCTGCGCTCTGCTCTCACTGTACGGCGGCTCAGTCAGAGCAGGAAGCAGACGGGCAAGGGACCTGACGGACACCGAAAGGCGAGTATGTACTGTTTGTTTTTTTTGGTAACCAGGGTAAACATCGGGTTACTAAGCGCGGCCCTGCGCTTAGTAACCCGATGTTTACCCTGGTCACCCGGGTGCTGCAGGGGGACTTCGGCATCGTTGAAGACAGTTTCAACGATGCCAAAGTCGTTCCCCTGATCGTTGGTCGCTGGAGAGAGCTGTCTGTGTGACAGCTCCCCAGCGACCACACAACGACTTACCAACGATCACGGCCAGGTCGTATCGCTGGTCGTGATCGTTGGTAAATCGCTATGTGAGACGGGGCCTTAACCCAGTAAATAGTTTTGGGCCTAGGAGCAGTGTCTGCACGCCTGTGTATCTAAATTTTTACTGCATCTAACCCAGTAAATAGTTTTGGGCCTAGGAGCAGTGTCTGCACACCTGTGTATCTACATTTTTACTACATCTAATCCAGTAAATAGTTTTGGGCCTAGGAGCAGTATCTGCACGCCTGTGTATCTAAATTTTTACTGCATCTAACCCAGTAAATAGTTTTGGGCCTAGGAGCAGTGTCCGCACGCCTGTGAATCTAAATTTTTACTGCATCTAACCCAGTATATAGTTTTGGGCCTAGGAGCAGTGTCTGCACGTCAGCGGAGTAGCCCGCCTGTGAAACTAACTACACCACCTGTGTATCTAAATTTTTACTGCATCTAACCCAGTAAATAGTTTTGGGCCTAGGAGCACTGTCTGCACGCCTGTGTATCTAAATTTTTACTGCATCTAACCCAGTAAATGGTTTTGGGCCTAGGAGCAGTGGCTGCACGCCTGTGTATCTACATTTTTACTGCATTTAACCCAGTAAATAGTTTTGGGCCTAGGAGCAGTGTCTGCAGGCCTGTGTATCTAAATTTTTACTGCATCTAACCCAGTAAATAGTTTTGGGCCTAGGAGCAGTGTCTGCACGCCTGTGTATCTAAATTTTACTGCATCTAACCCTGTAAATAGTTTTGGGTCTAGGAGCAGTGTCTGCATGTCAGCGGAGTAGCCCGCCTGCGAAGCTAACTACACCGCCTGTGTATCTAAATTTTTACTGCATCTAACCCAGTAAATAGTTTTGGGTCTAGGAGCAGTGTCTGCACGTCAGCGGAGTAGACCGCCTGTGAAGCTAACTACACCGCCTGTGTATCTAAATTTTTACTGCATCTAACCCAGTAAATCTTTTTGGGCTTAGTAGCAGTGTCTGCACGTCAGCGGAGTAGCCCGCCTGTGAAGCTAGCTACACCGCCTGTGTATCTAAATTTTTACTGCATCTAACCCAGTAAATCCTTTTGGGCCTAGTACCACAGTTTGGCCACTCAGTTCTGCTCGGTTTTCATCCATCAGTTGTTGTGTCAACAACTACAGATATAGAATTGCCAATTAGTTAAGCACCAAAATGAGTGGCAAAAGGCCTGCTGCTGGTGGAAAGGTGAATAGGCGTGTTGGAAAGGGAAAAAAAGGTTGTGTCCATGGGGTAGGTGGTAAAGCAACAGTAACATCTGCAGAAGAAAGACCATCTTCCAGCCAAAGTAAGATGTCTACTTCTTTTCGTGGACAATCTGATATGATCCCTTTCTTACGACCATCGCTACGAGCTTCACCAAAAATTCCAGATGAGGCACAAAAACAGCAGGTGCTTGAATGGATTTCAAGTGCTCGTTCAAGTGGGCTCTCCTCCATGTCAACTTCAACATCACAACTACTCCAGTCCTCAGAGTTGTCACCCCAATCGCACTTGCTTCCTCACAGCTCCCAAGTCTCCAGCCACCCGTCTGAGCATGGGGTAACACAGATGGTTGAGTCTGCAGAGCTGTTTACTCATACTATAGCCTGGGAATCAGAGGTCTGCTCCAGAGCTTCTGTGAATCCAGATGAGGAAATGATCTTCACTGATGCCCAGAATCTTTGTGAGTCGGATCCAGGCCCAGATGAAGAAGGTTCTGAGCATAATGTAGACCCTCGTTCCCAAGCTGTAACTCCTGTTGGTGGAGACAATGAGTAAGATGATGATGAGACTGAGATACCTGATTGGAACGAAAACTTGACTTTTCAGTCAGGGCAGGAAGAGGTTGGCTCTGAGGACGACGGGTGTGAAAACACACAGGATGATGATGACGAGGTTGGAGACCCCACTTACTGTCAACCCACAGTCCGCCAGTCCATGAGGTCAGCAGAGGAGGTGGAGGAGGATGCTAGTGACGAGTCTGACGACGAGGTTACGTTGCGCCTTCCTGGACAGAGATGGAGTACTGGAAGCACGTCAACAACTGCATCCTCAACCCCAACTGTGCCTCTGAGCAGAAGTCGTGGTGGCTCTTCAGGTCGCACGGGCTCTAAGCCTTGCATAGCCTGGGCATTTTTTGACATCGCAAAGGATGACCCAACTCATGTTGTCTGTAGGATTTGTCAACAAAATCTCAGTAGAGGCTAAAAAATGACTAGCTTGAGTACTTCATGTATGAACCGTCACATGGATATGAGGCATAAGTTGCAGTGGGAAGCTCACTGTGCTACAATGCGGCCTAGTGGGCCGGGTCAACCACCGTCTGCCCCATCAAATGCATCCGCATCCTCTTCATCCTCTGTGACTGTGGGGACAGCAGTCGCACATGGTTTTGGATGCAGACCTTCCACCTCTTTACCCGCAACAGCCAGTGTGATTGGCAGGTCGTCAGGACATTTGCAAGTGGAAACACCTGCTGGTGTTGAGCGCTCTCCGACATCGACACCACATTTTGATCAAGGCAACATAACATCTCCGCCTGCACCTTCCTCACAGACCAGCAGTTTGCCGGGGACACCCTATTCAACTCCGTCTAAGCACGGCAGCCAGCCCTCAGTCCCTCAGATGTGGACAAGTAAAAGACAATTTCCTCCTAGCCATTACAAAGCTAAGAGGTTGAGTTTCACCATCTGCAAGCTGTTGGCTACAGAAATGCTGCCTTTCTGCATTTTCAAGACCTTATGTCCGTCGCAGTGCCCCAATACCAGATGCCCAGTCCCCACTACTTCTCAAAGAAAGCTGTGCCTGCTCTACACCAGCATGTCGCACACAACATCTCCGCTTTCTTGAGAAACTCTGTGTGTTACAGGGTGCATTTCACCACAGACACTTGGACGAGTAGACATGGACAGAGGCATTACATGTCGGTGACTGGGCACTGGGTAACTATGGCGATATCAGGAGAAGGGGCTGCTGTCCAAGTCTTGCCGTCCCCACGAGTTGCTCGTCGATCCTCTGTATCTAGAAGTTCCTCCACTGCTTCTGGCTCCTCAACCTCCTCTCGGTCCTTCACCTGCACCCAAAGCCTGTCTGGTAATGCCACCCACATTCTAACTGCGTAGAAGGAATCCTGCACACCTCCTTACTATGCTGTCACCAGAGCTCAATGGCATCAGGCAGTGTTTACATTGAAACGTCTGGGAAATGTGAGTCACACAGCTGAGGAGTTGTAGTCAGCTCTGGAGACCGAGTTCCATCAATGGTTGTCTCCACTCAACCTGCAGCCAGAGAAGGCCATGTGTGACAATGCTGCACACCTGGGTGCGGCCCTTCGCCGGGGCAATGTCACACACGTGCCTTGTATGGCTCACGTTTTGAACCTGGTTGTCCAGCAATTTTTATCCCACTATCCCGGACTAGATGGGCTTCTGCAGAGGGCACAGTCGCTGTGTGCTCACTTCCGCTGTTCGTATCCCGCAGCTCAACGACTTACATCTCTACAGAAGTCGCTGGGCCTGCCAGTTCACCGGCTGAAATGCAATGTGCCCACACGGTGGAATTCAACTCTGCACATGTTGCAGCGACTGTGGCAGCACCGACGAGCCCTGGCGCAATACGTTATGACGTATAGCCTGGGCCAACGAGATCCAGAGGTGGGGCAAATCACGCTGCAGGAGTGGTCTCAGATCACGGACCTATGCACCCTTCTGCACTGTTTTGAAATAGCAAAGAAGATGTTTAGTGCTGACAATGCCATTATCAGCATGACTATTCCGGTGATTTACATGCTGGAGCACACCTTAAACAGTATTCAGTGTCAGGTGGTAGAACAAGAGGAGGAGGAGGAACAGGAGGAGTCATATGCGGAAGGGATAATATCTCCAAGGTCCAGACAGTTGGCAGCACCAAGGCGGCTGGCATTGGAGGCTGGGGGAGAGGGATTACCGATGGCGCATGGTAGCAGCCAAACTGTTGAGGAAGGTGCAGGAGGCAAGAAAGAAGTGGAGGACAAACTGGCGCTTGGCATGGAAGACTCATCAGATGAGAGTGACCTTGATCAAATTTCTGTTGTGCGAGGTTGGGGGGAGAGGGCAGAGGAAGGAAGCATGATTCTCACCTCGCCACCACCAAGACAACAAGGACTCCTGGATGCGCAAGACACATGAGTGCCTTCTTGCTGCACTACCTGCAACATGACCCTCGGATTGTCAGAATCCGAAGTAATGCCGACTACTGAGTTGCCACACTCTTAGATCCCCGGTACAAAAGCAAATTTGGCGAAATAATTCCTGCCATAGAAAGGGATTCACGCATGCAGGAGTATCAGCAGAGACTGTTACAGACTCTAACATCTGCTTTTCCACAAAACACCAGTGGTGCACATAGTGAATCTCTGAGTTCTAACTTGCCAACCGTGGGACTATCGAGTCATCACTCAAACCGTAACAGTAACATCATATCTGGTGGTAATAGTAACCAAAGAAAAGAAAGCCACTATGACATATGCACACCACCAAAATTTAAAGTGAATCGAACAAGCTTTTATTGATAACATATAAAAACAATTAAAACCATGCAAACAAAACTCCCTCCGTGTACATACTTCCAACACTACCCAGTACTACACACAAATTCCACATAATAGTGGAGGACATGTATCAAATATAACAGTTGGTCAATAGTATACACATTTTTTGGTAGTTACTGGCAAATCCGCCACATTATGCTCAGAAAAGTACCTGTCAATAGCAGAACCATGTCAAGCTGCAGCACGCCCGCAGTCTGTGGTCCCCCACAATATTGAACAAGGCACAGGACAATAGGGCAAATGATAGCCCCAGATGGAAAGAAAGGACAAGGTCTCTCCAACCTATACACACCTATCACCTGTGCTGAAAGTGAGGAGGGATCATGCTGCGGCCGCCAAAAAAAATAATCAAGGCAGAAGGCTCGCAAAAATCCTAGAAAATAGCAGAAACTGAGCAAACAGGGAATGAAGGATTGCAGAGGGAGTGCCCAACGCGTATCGCTGTTCAAAACAGCTTGGTCAGGGGAAGTAGACTCCAAGAAGATCAATAACACTTGTATATACCTGGTCTAATGAAGCGAATCACGATCCGGTGTGTAGCCGATCAGGAGTGGAAGCGCCAGAGGCAGCGGTAAGAGGGAACTGGCACTGAATCATCAAGATGAAGTGCGCATGCGCCGGCTAGCCAGACCGACGGATCACACAGAGACCAAAAGTAGGAGACCAGAGCAGGAGAAGAGAAGTGGAAAAAGACTGCTAGAGCGCGTGCGCGGCTCCTGGGAGCAGGCAATGTGACAGTCAAATGTACATGACTGTCACATTGACAAAGGGAAACAGACTCAGACATTAAAGATTAAAGAATGTTGCATTTATATCAAATAGAAATAAGAATATATACTGGATGGGGACATCATAAAGCCTGTTGAAGTTTGAATAAAGCACCACCATGTAAGCCCTATGGAAAGGCAAAAAGCCCCCCATGACCTAAAAGGGAAATGGCATGATTAATAAGACATAACCAATAATCCAAACATAACACACTAAATATTATGTGAACATGAAAAAAAGTGTCTAAACACATATACACCGATGGCACAGCCACATATATGTAATTGGAATCCATATTGGCGATACATTCATTTATGCAAGGTCGAAGGTGCATGGACAAATAAAAGAGAGGCCATAAATTTTCTTTGTTCATGTCCAAAGTTCGTCCTTGCGCTGTCATCCTCAGAACTGAGGAGGAATAGACCTCGCTCGCCAGAGTCCAATTCTTCGCACGTGAATACGGAAAAAACAAGCCAGCACACGGTCCCATATTGTCCAGATCCACATGATGCAAAAATCACTTTCACTAGACAAGGTCCCATTTTCTATCCATATGGAGAAGTCCCGTTTATCCCAGGAAACCTATAAATAAAAGATCTTCGTTAATCCCATGGGGTGCCATGGAATGAAGCAGGTAGATCCAACGGGACTCTACCTGCAACAACTTGGTCCGTAAAGATCCACCCCTGCCTGAACCTCTTAGATGCTCGAGTCCAACCACCCTCGTGTCCTTATAGCTCCCAGCGTGATGGGTCAGGTAATGGGCTGCCACTGTGGTTAGAACTTTACCTTTTTGCTTGTCAGCTGCTGCTGTGTTAATCGTGGAGAAATGCCCCTGAATCCTTCGGCGTAGCCCTTGTGAGGTTTGACCTACATACACGCGAGGGCAAGGACAGATAATGGCATAGATGACATTAGAGGTTTTACAATTGATGTAGGATTTTAATTTATTTATTCTCTGATCTATAGGATTAGTAAAACTGTCACGAATAGGGTTCATATATGGACATACCGTACAGTTTCCACATGGGAAAGAGCCTCTAAGTATAATGCCACGATTAAGTCTAGTGGTGGGCCTGGTATAGTGGCTCCTCATGAGCATGTCCCTAAAGTTTGGGGCCCTCATAGCCGTCACCAAGGGTCGTGGCCGGGGCTAATGACTTGCGCTGTTTGTGTGTCAGTAGTCAATATTCTCCAATGGTTATTTAAGATATTCCTTACCTGAGCCCATTGGGTATGGTACCCTGTGATAAAGCGTGCAAAATTATCCGCTTTTTTCTTTATGGGGACAAGTAGGGCATCTTGTGATTGTGACTTGGCTCCCTGGTATGCCCGAGATATGCATTTCTTGGGATAATTTCTTATTTTAAATCTTTCTGTAAGGTCATGTGCTTCCCTCCGGAAATCCTCATCACTTGTGCAGTTTCGTCTTGTCCTGAGGAACTGGCCTCTTGGAATTCCATCCCTTATATGTCAATGGCTGCTCACTTTCCCCAGTCCCACACACCCGGTGTCTCGGGGTGATCCTCGACTCTGCCCTCTCTTTCAAGCCACATATCCAAGCCCTTGCCTCCTCCTGCCATCTCAAACTCAAAAATATTTCCCGGATCCGCGCATTCCTTGACCGCGACACCACAAAAACACTAGTGCATGCCCTTATCATCTCCCGCCTCGACTACTGCAACCTCCTACTCTCTGGACTCCCCTCTAGCACTCTGGCACCACTCCAATCCATCCTACACTCTGCTGCTCGACTAATCTACCTGTCTCCCCGCTATTCCCCAGCCTCTCCCCTATGTCAAGCCCTTCACTGGTTTCCTATTGCCCAGAGACTCCAGTTCAAAACCCTCACAATGACCTACAAAGCCATCCACAACCTATCTCCTCCATACATCTGTGACATGATCTCCCGGTACCTACCAACACGCAACCTCCAATCCTCTCAAGACCTCCTTTCTACTCCCCTCTCATCTCTTCTTCCCACAACCGCATCCAAGACTTCTCCCGTGCTTCCCCCACACTCTGGAACTCTCTACCCCAGCACATCAGACTCTCGCCTACCATAGAAACTTTCAAAAAGAACCTGAAGACTCACCTCTTCCGACAAGCCTACAGCCTGCAGTGATCCTGAACCTACTGAACCGCCGCACAACCAGCTCTACCCTCTCCTAGTGTATCATCACCCATCCCCTGCAGACTGTGAGCCCTCGCGGGCAGGGTCCTCCCTCCTTATGTACCCGTGTGCCTTGTTTTTGCTCATGTTTAATGTATTTGTCTATATTTGCCCCGTATTTCACATGTAAAGCGCCATGGAATAAATGGCGCTATAAAAATGAATAATAATAATAATAATAATAATTATATGTCCAGGGTGAAAGCTACGATATTCCAATAAACTATTAACCGCTGTGGGTTTCCGATACAGGCAGGTGGACAGAATGCAATCCTGACACTTAACCTCAAGGTCCAGAAAATAAACTGCAACAGAAGAAAACTGGTAAGTCAAAAAAATATTAGGCCATGTTCACACTTTGCGGGTGACCTCTGCGGGTTCTCCCGCAGCGGATTTGATAAATCTGCAGGGCAAAACCGCTGCGGTTATCCCTGCAGATTTATCGCGGTTTGTTCCGCGGTTTGTTAAAGTAGGGATTTCCAACCTACTCAGGTATTCTGTCTTTTAGGTACCTACGCAATGAAGCAATAATCAGAGAGACACACGCTCGTTGTCTGTCCAAATATTCTCATGCTCTTTATTTTTAGGGCTGGGCTTTTAAAGGCCCAAGATCAAAAGGAAATGTAGAGTGACATAATAAATTGGCACACATACATGGGTTACACAATGGGTTGTCATATACATCCTGGAACACAAGATGGATGAGGTGAAAAGAATGTAGGGAGTCTTTGCACATGCCTGTGGTTTTATGAGATGTTGACTGGACATTGACATTTCTGGAGGTTTTTCGGACAGAAAAACATAATCTGGGCAATAACAACCTAACAACCAGATGTCCTTGAGATGTCCTTGATATTTTCTGGGAAAGATATTGGGGAAATGAGACTCAGATGATGACCTTGTGCAATACTTTGTTTTTTTTAGCTATTTTTCTGATATACAGTGCCTACAAGTAGTATTCAACCCCCGGCAGATTTAGCAGGTTTAATAAGATGCAAATAAGTTAGAGCCTTCAAACTTCAAACAAGAGCAGGATTTATTAACAGATGCATAAATCTTATAAACCAAAAAGTTTTGTTGCTCAGTTAAATTTTTATAAATTTTAAACATAAAAGTGTGGGTCAATTATTATTCAACCCCTAGGTTTAATATTTTGTGGAATAACCTTTGTTTGCAATTACAGCTAATAATCGTCTTTTATAAAGGCCCCGTCTCACATAGCGATTTACCAACGATCACGACCAGCGATACGACCTGGCCGTGATCGTTGGTAAGTCGTTGTGTGGTCGCTGGGGAGCTGTCACACAGACAGCTCTCTCCAGCGACCAACGATCAGGGGAACGACTTCGGCATCGTTGAAACTGTCTTCAACGATGCCGAAGTCCCCCTGCAGCACCCGGGTAACCAGGGTAAACATCGGGTTACTAAGCGCAGGGCCGCGCTTAGTAACCCGATGTTTACCCTGGTTACCAAAAAAAACAAACAGTACATACTCGCCTTTCGGTGTCCGTCAGGTCCCTTGCCGTCTGCTTCCTGCTCTGACTGAGATCCGGCCGTACAGTGAGAGCACAGCACAGCAGTGACGTCACCACTGCGCTCTGCTCTCACTGTACGGCGGCTCAGTCAGAGCAGGAAGTGGACAGCGAGGGACCTGACGGACACCGAAAGGCGAGTATGTACTGTTTGTTTTTTTTGGTAACCAGGGTAAACATCGGGTTACTAAGCGCGGCCCTGCGCTTAGTAACCCGATGTTTACCCTGGTTACCAGTGAAGACATCGCTGGATCGGTGTCACACACACCGATTCAGCGATGTCAGCGGGACCTCAACGAGCAAAAAAAGGTCCAGGCCATTCCGACACGACCAGCGATCTCGCAGCAGGGGCCTGATCGCTGGTACGTGTCACACATAGCGAGATCGCTACTGAGGTCGCTGTTGCGTCACAAAACTTGTGACTCAGCAGCGATCTCGCTAGCGATCTCGCTATGTGAGACGGGGCCTTAAGACCTGATCAGACCGGCACAGGTCTCTGGAGTTATCTTGGCCCACTCCTCCATGCAGATCTTCTCCAAGTTATCTAGGTTCTTTGGGTGTCTCATGTGGACTTTAATCTTGAGCTCCTTCCACAAGTTTTCAATTGGGTTAAGGTCAGGAGACTGACTAGGCCATTGCAACACCTTGATTTTTTGCCTCTTGAACCAGGCCTTGGTTTTCTTGGCTGTGTGCTTTGGGTCGTTGTCTTGTTGGAAGATGAAATGACGACCCATCTTAAGATCCTTGATGGAGGAGCGGAGGTTCTTGGCCAAAATCTCCAGGTAGGCCGTGCTATCCATCTTCCCATGGATGCGGACCAGATGGCCAGGCCCCTTGGCTGAGAAACAGCCCCACAGCATGATGCTGCCACAACCATGCTTGACTGTAGGGATGGTATTCTTGGGGTCGTATGCAGTGCCATCCAGTCTCCAAACGTCACGTGTGTGGTTGGCACCAAAGATCTCGATCTTGGTCTCATCAGACCAGAGAACCTTGAACCAGTCAGTCTCAGAGTCCTCCAAGTGATCATGAGCAAACTGTAAACGAGCCTTGACATGACGCTTTGAAAGTAAAGGTACCTTACGGGCTCGTCTGGAACGGAGACCATTGCGGTGGAGTACGTTACTTATGGTATTGACTAAAACCAATGTCCCCACTGCCATGAGATCTTCCCGGAGCTCCTTCCTTGTTGTCCTTGGGTTAGCCTTGACTCTTCGGACAAGCCTGGCCTCGGCACGGGAGGAAACTTTCAAAGGCTGTCCAGGCCGTGGAAGGCTAACAGTAGTTCCATAAGCCTTCCACTTCCGGATGATGCTCCCAACAGTGGAGACAGGTAGGCCCAACTCCTTGGAAAGGGTTTTGTACCCCTTGCCAGCCTTGTGACCCTCCACGATCTTGTCTCTGATGGCCTTGGAATGCTCCTTTGTCTTTCCCATGTTGACCATGTTTGAGTGCTGTTCACAAGTTTGGGGAGGGTCTTAAATAGTCAGAAAAGGCTGGAAAAAGAGATAATTAATCCAAACATGTGAATCTCATTGTTCTTTGTGCCTGAACTACTTCTTAATACTTTAGGGGAACCAAACAGAACTCTGGGGGGTTGAGGGGTTGAATAATAAATGACCCTCTGAAAAAACTTTTCACAATTTAAAAAAAAACAAACAAAGGAAATAACATTCTTTTTTGCTGCAGTGCATTTCACACTTCCAGGCTGATCTACAGTCCAAATATCACAATGCCAAGTTAATTCCAAATGTGTAAACCTGCTAAATCTGCAGGGGGTTGAATACTACTTGTAGGCACTGTAAATGAAAATGAAGATTAACCATTTCTTTAACAATTCCCCTCTTTTTATCATCTGATCTACCTTGCCCTAGCTGAACCCTTCCTGTTACTCAGGTCTGCAAGATAACCCTACTTCACGAAATACATAGCTTATCCAGTGTATATCATGGGATACCGACATGCTGTGTATCCATTCAAATTATACTTGTGGGTCAGACCTTCTGTTCCTTCTAACCCTATTTCTATAGAGGGATTATTATAAGGGGATGATATAGATAAATTTTTATGACATAGAAGTACAGACATTCATATTAATATATTAAAATATATGTTAGAAAATAGAATATAGTTTTTGGTTGTTAGTATAATTCATAGAGTCCATATTGTCAATGAGTCTTTGTAAGTTCTCTGTGGGCTCTTTGTCTTTTATCAGACCTTTGGTCTTCTGAAATACAATCCGCCAAGTCTACTGAAGTTTGCTTGTTGCAGAATATGCATTCAGGTTGGAGTGCAGTTATTGAGGTAGTCATCACTTGGGTCTGCTTTGTTATCAAGGTAATGATCAATTTTAGCTTTACGTTTAACTAGAAAACATTTACAATTAGACCTGAGAACTTTCTTTATTGCATAGCAAATAACTTTATCATCACTGCAATGATTAGTATCACTAAAGCTGCTTGAATTAGGACATGAATTACACCTGATATCCATCCACTTATTCCTTTGAACAGGTTCATGGGGTTTAACCATAAGAGCCATTCAGGGAGGGGTAAATCATCCAGTGAATTAGCTTTTCGCACCCCTTCCCTTTATCATTTCAAGTTATTCTATATCTGTAGTAATTCTCATTAGTCCAGAAGGATCTATATAGCGGCAACAGGCAGGTCCTACCACCTGACAGAAGCCTCCTTGAGAGGTAGTGAGATAATTGTATACTATAGAATGATGATTAATAATAGCTATGAGCTGTTTCATGTAGGCTGATTCAACATTTAGAACATCAAATAAATAATCAGTTATACTATCAAAATATCACCTAGTCGATACATACCAACACATTCATAGATGCCTACCTCTAGAAGCTGTGTGAAATTAATTTGAGGTAGCTGGAGCAATGGTCAGGCGGCGCACTTATCCCACATTTAGGCATACACAGACTACGCATCCCTATACGAATCTAGCAGCAGCACAATGGAATTCTGGGGTCACCCAATTAGCTTTTACCTAACTTACCATTGCATCTTTGGACTGATGGGATAGTCCATGAGAGAGAGCGTACATCATGGGGAACAGTGCCCTAGGAAGGCAGTACTTACTATCCATTTTTCACAAACCATCTTCTTCCTTCACACAGGAGTGCCTTTGCCAATCTTCTTTTCCCGTTGCAGAGACCTGATCTTGCAGGCTCTTAAGTAGTTGTAGGCCCATCCCCTCGGACACCTGTACAGTATATATTTCTGCGGGGAGAGGTAGCAGCGCAGCAGCTTTTGCTGCAAGGTCAGCTCTGCTGTTGCCTTCGGCTTCCCTAGTGTGCTCTCTAGTATGAGCCTTGATTATTGCACCTTTCTTTGGTAGTTCTAGCGCTCTGAGGAGCTGAGCAACCAAGTCTGCATTTCTAACGGGTTTACCAGAAGAACCAATAAACTTTCTGCTCCTCCATATGGGACCGCAATCATGGAAAATGCCGAATGCGTGGCACTATCAGTAAATGCTCTGCCATTATACATGCCTCAGCGAGTGCTTTCAATTCAGCTTCCCGAGCAGACATCCTAGAAGGTATAGCTTCACTTTTTACCACCTCATGTTGGTCAACTATTGCACAACCTCTATGAGGTGATGCATTTACACAAAGCTCTAGATTTACATTAGAGATTGGTGTCTCTTGCATATTGGCAAGTATCCCCCCAGATTTATGACAGTACAAACAGAAAGGGAGGTCATAACTTGGGATTCCTAGTGCTGGGGATGAGAGAATGGCTTCCTTCTGGTCCTTGAACCCCTCTTTTGCTTCTGGGGTCAGTTGGTAAGGTTGATCCTTGTTTCACATTGACAACACATCAAATAGAGGGAGCATGATTTGTGATGCAGAGGGAATCCATTCTCTGCAGTAGCCGATCAGCCCTAGGAATGTTCTCAGTGTACTTATGAACGTGGGCACAATTGCTTAGCTTATGGCCTTTTACCCTTTCTGGTATAATGTGTTTCAGCTGAGGTGAAGTGCAGCGACCTAAGAAAACAACTTTTTTCAATAATCGAAACAAAAACAAACAAACAAAAAAGCTACATAAATTTAACATATAATATTAAAAAGGTATCAATCTAAAATAATATTACTTTATTATTTATTTCGCTGTTTATCTCTTGGAACCTTACATCCTTCATGGTACAAAAAGATTAGCAAAGAATCTGTTTCAATTAGACATACCTGTTTGCTCTCTGCTCAGGGGATATTGTATAATACACACCGGTACAGTACCTGGCTTCAATTTGATGGATAATTGTGTTATCCTTAACAAGCCAACGTCTCTCTTATCCTTTACCCATACTGCAGCTGATATTTGCTCGATCATTTGCTGAATGTCCTCATCTTTGTCAATTTGCAGTTTTTCATCATCTAGCTGAATTAGTGACACCATAGTGGAGAGGGTTGCTCCAGACAATGGGCCTGTAACAGTAATACTTTTCTTCCAAACAATTAATAACTGCATTCATTGCACTCAGGATATCAGCACCTATCAAGGACATTTATCTGAGACTAGCAATTGGGCACACAAATCTGTGGTACATGCTATTCACACATTCTTGGGTTCTGTTCATGCAAGTGATGAACTGCCCCATCTGACCCTACACCCTTTACTGTTTTCCCTGTCATGAATCGCTGTGGCATATCCATTTTCTTATATTAGTACGACTCGCCCATGTATCAATCAGGCATCTTAATTGTGTGAAAGCGATAGCCATCCTGTGGGGGGGACCACTATTTTTGGTTACTCTTCTCTGGTGAGCTATCCCATCTTTCCTTTTCTTCTCTCCTCCTGTTCCCCTGTGATATATACCTGTCACCTGCACCGCAGTTTTCACAGCATTATTAAATACATCCGGAGGTATATTCACCATAACAGGAGTTGACTTTTGCTGCTTCTTTTGCTTTCCTACTGTTAATCTGGACCTCTATCCTCCTAAACATAGGATGGGACTGATCGAGTGTAGCAGAGATACATTCTAGCCTCACTCCTCTCTTAATCCTGTCAGGAACATGTTTTTAAGAAACCTAACTTCCCTAGGATTTTTCAGGCCATAATCATGATCTGTGAACACTGCTGTACATCTAGCATAAAATCTGTCATTAGGCTCCTCTAAACCCTGGAATACTTCTGGTAATTCTGAAGCTAATTACTCTGTCTGCTTTCTGGCAACCACAAGTATCCTGGCTAGAAATTGCTGTCCCGACTCCCTAGTTTTCTTGTCTGCTGGTATCTCCTGTATTATGGCATTTATGGCATTCTCCTGAACTGCTTTTATTTTCTCAGCTAGCGGCACCCCATCAGAGATGCGACATAATGGCTCAAAATCATTCCATGCAGCATCGTAGCTATCAGCTGTACCTTCCATGGCTTTATAAAACCCAAGGGAATTTTTTCGCATTGCCCTTTGATTCCCTTGCCTTTCTTTGTGGCTGTTAGTGTACTCTAGTGGCTGTAAGTGTGTGTGACTGCTTTCTGGAGCTTCAGTGGTCTCCCTGCCCTTGGGGTCCTGTCCTATACACCTCCATTCATTGTCTATTTATTCAGAACTAACCTTTTAACCACCCTACTATCACTTGGAGGAGGGCTGGGGGTCGTCTGTAAGTGGAACCAAACTTCACTCTGCCCTGTGGAAGTCTCCTGTTGCTGGGGACTATTTATTGGAGTGGAAAAACTATCTGGAGATCCCTTCGGAAGTCCAGGGTATTGGAGGGGAAGCCTCACAAGCTGGATAAGCTAACGGTAACTGCCCTGGCACCGGCATCCACCCTCCTCCCATCACGGGCATCCATGGTGTCCCTTGCTGGAGAAGCGGCTGCTGACAAATTACCGGGGTCTGCACCCCAATGGGAGATGGGAATGAAGGGGTGGATATGAAACTAGGCAAATAAGGTATTATACTAGCCACAGAGGTTGAAACTGGGGACTCAGAGAAGCTAGAACTAGAGATTGCTCCTTTTTCACACTTATTCTTTGCTGAGCTGATGTTAGAGGGGACACGGCTCTCCCTCCCTCCTACTGCAGGGGTGGAGGGCGATATCTGTTCTCTGACTCAATGAGGGAGGGGCTGCTTGTGTCTGCGCTGGCTGGGTCTGTAAAGGAGGGGCTGCCTGTTCCAGGGGGGGGACGAAGCTGCAGATTTCTTTACATACATCCTGCTCCTCAAATGTGCTTCATCACTATCATCCTCATCATCCTTCTCCGTATTAAAATACGGGTCATGTCATTCAGAGGTTCTGATCCACACTGCAACTTGCATCCCATAATCATTTTTATCAATCCATGCGGCATGCTTCTTACTTAAATGCTTCCATCTCTCAGCATCCAAAAATCCATTCCTTGGCATTCCTGCCTTTTCTAGAATTAGCGGTATCCTTATCTGCTTTATTTCCCACCAGGTCCTTTATCTTATATCTCGGATCCGTAATCTATTCTGACCTGGTTAATCTATCACCCATAACAGCTGTCAAAGGTAGCGACCCCTATCTTCAGCCCTGTTATGTATAAGCTGGATCCCACTGGTCTACTATGATAGCCAGCAATCCTGCTTTCAAAGCAATAAGCTGAACCGCAGTTCTCTGTTCTCTTCTAATGCTGATACAAATGCTCCTGAATAAGTAGATGTATATCACTATAAACAACAATTCCAAAGGCAAGCGCTATATATTCCTCATACATCGATATCCGAGTCTCACTACTCACTAGATATCCGAGTCTTCACTTGACCCTGAATATGCCAAATCAATTCCTGAATCTACTCCTGAGATTCCAAAGTAATAATCATGCGTGACAATATCCTGCCACTGTGGCATATACCATCTAGTATCAACGATGTATGTCCAACTTTTCGACAGCGCATGAGGGTGTGGTACTACGTGACAAGAGAACACTCTATATAGCCTATTCCCCCGTCATATTGATGCGGAACTACAGGCGTCAAATGTACTCTTTCTAAAAACCAGTCCACCACCCCTGCCACTCGTTTCTCAACTATAGTGACTGAACACAAACAGTTTTCACACAGCCTGCAGCATGAACATGAGGAGCATTTCCAATTCAAAACAAACAAAGAACTTTCTATCAATTATTGACTCTGGTTCTTATCACACTCAGCAATTCAACAATTCCACATACACATCCATACACACAGTACTTCTGTACTTTCTCGCTCTTCACATTTTATCAAAATGCTTTAGTGCCAATGGACAAAAACATAAATCCCATCTATTTGTGGAATGTCTTACTTGGTTCACTATGTCCTCTAATTCATTTCCTATCTGAGTACAGGATTGTATACAAAAATGAGCATTTATGTTCACATAGATTGTCTTCAAGTGCTCTTTCCCACTTCACTACAAACTCACACCTGGGACCTTCCTGTAAGTTTTTTCAAATAGCAACTAACCGGAGAGTTTATCTTACTCACTGCTTTTAATGAGAAGGCTATTTATACACTGAGCACACATCATTTAGTCTCCATACATCATATGAGCGCTGCTCCGTACCCCACAACATAGATTCAGCAATATATCAGAAACCCAGTGTAATCAGAACAGTTCAGCACAGCTCTATCAGTACTACTTATCAATTATCAACTGACAAGGCACCAATAAACTCAACTAATATAATTAACTAACCAAAAGCACAATAACAGTGGTAAAGGAAAGAAACAATAGAACAAACATAGGACAAGTATAGCAGAGCATAGCAGAGCAGGATCAAGACAATGTAATTACAATATTTACAGTATCAACAAACATTGACATCGTTACAAACAGACAGACAGGAACCCTTGTATAGGTACAGACAAAACAAATGATGGAAAATCATCGTACTTCATAATGAAACAAAAACAATTGTTAACAGCACTTAAACAAACATATAAAACAGACAAAAAGAGACAACAAAACAAATAACAGATACTTTCTTTTACCTGAGGGCTTTTCCCGTTAGAAATCCCCAAAGACTGACTCTAGAAAGCCTCCTTTCCCGGAGAGAAAACTGTGTGAGTAATAAATCTACTCACTTACCCGGGATTTGGTTTTCTGTTCAGGACGGAGGCAGTCAATTGTTCAGTCTAAGATGAATGTCGAAGGAGAAATTATATCCCGCTTGGGGCCTCCAAGTTGTTAAAGTAGGGATTTCCAACCTACTCAGGTATTCTGTCTTTTAGGTACCTACGCAATGAAGCAATAATCAGAGAGACACACGCTCGTTGTCTGTCCAAATAGTCTCATGCTCTTTATTTTTAGGGCTGGGCTTTTAAAGGCCCAAGATCAAAAGAAAATGTAGAGTGACATAATAAATTGGCACATATACATGGGTTACACAATGGGTTGTCATATACATCCTGGAACACAAGATGGATGAGGTGAAAAGAATGTAGGGAGTCTTTGCACATGCCTGTGGTTTTATGAGATGTTGGCTGGACATTGACATTTCTGGAGGTTTTTCGGACAGAAAAACATAATCTGGGCAATAACAACCTAACAACCAGATGTCCTTGATATTTTCTGGGAAAGATATTGGGGAAATGAGACTCAGATGATGACCTTGTGCAATACTTTGTTTTTTTAGCTATTTTTCTGATATAAATGAAAATGAAGATTAACCATTTCTTTAACAGGTTTTCGCTGCGGCATTACTCCTATACTATTGATGCTGCATATGCAGCAATATGCAGCATCAATAGTAATGTTAAAATAAAAAAAAAGTTTATATACTCACCCTCTGACGTCTCAATCTCCTCGGCACTGCACCCGGCGGGACGGTTCCAAAGATGATGTGCGAGAAGGACCTATACGGGTGAGTGTATCTCTGACAATAAACATGATACATTACAGATTATTAATTTGTCTCAGCATCAATTGACACCTACAGAAATTTCGGTCTTAAGTAGGGGATTAACATTTTCACCCGTACAACAGACTGATAAGTTCACCTTGATTAAGGACCTGTTTTTATTTTGTAGAAAAATTGTCCTACAGGTCTTGCATCATCAGCCACAGGTCATGTCCTCTTTGGAACAAACGGAGCAAAGGGTCTTTCAAGATCTTATGGATCTTCTTCAGGAAGGTGATTCGACCACAGGTAGGCCAAAATTCCCTTACAAAAATAAATCTACTGTCTCCCCATCCTTCTCTATTGTACCAGCTGTAAAGATTTTATTTTCTTTGAAATGGCGAAACAGGACATTGAAGCGTTACCTTCAAGGACATGTCCTACGCTTAATTTAACATTTCTGTAGCGACGGGCCCTAGCTGGCCTGCGATCGAACAACAAGTTCTTAATTAGGGAAGCAGATAAGGGGGGCAATGTTGTCTTATGGCCTCATGACATGTACCTTGAAGAAGCCCATAGACAGCTTGATAATCAACGCTTTTATCGGAAACTTCCTTCCAATCCCACGGATGTCTTTGCCACCAAAATGAGAACCCTGTTAGATAGGGCCTTTGAGCTTGGGATCATTAGTGCTAGTGAACGAAATTTTATTTGGGTGGAAGAGCCAATTACATCTACATTCTATATGCTACCCAAAGTTCACAAGAACTTGATGAAACCCCCGGGTCGGCCAATCGTGTCAAGTGATGGCAGCCTCTGTGAGAAGGTGTGTACGTACATTGACTTTTTTCTTCAGCCACTTGTGCTAAGACTACCCTCGTACATCTTGAGGTACCGTCACATTAAGCGACGCTGCAGCGATAACGACAACGATGCCGATCGCTGCAGCGTCGCTGTTTGATCGCTGGAGAGCTGTCACACAGACCGCTCTCCAGCGATCAACGATGCCGAGGTCCCCTGGTAACCAGGGTAAACATCGGGTAACTAAGCGCAGGGCCGCGCTTAGTAACCCGATGTTTACCCTGGTTACCAGCGTAAAATGTAAAAAAAACAAACAGCACATACTTACATTCACGTCCCCCTGCGTCCACTTCCTGACTGACTGAGCGCCGTACAGTGAGAGCAGAGCGGTGACGTCACCGCTGTGCTGCTTTCACTTTCACTTTGCGGCGCTGAGTCAGAGGAGGAAGCAGACTGCAGGGGGACGCAATGTGAGTATGTGCTGTTTGTTTTTTTTACATTTTACGCTGGTAACCAGGGTAAACATCGGGTTACTAAGCGCGGCCCCGCGCTTAGTTACCCGATGTTTACCCTGGTTACCAGTGTAAAATATCGCTGGTATCGTTGCATTTGGTGTCAAACACAACGATACACAGCGATCAAACGACCAAATAAAGTTCTGGACTTTATTCAGCGACCAGCGACATCACAGCAGGATCCTGATCGCTGCTGCGTGTCAAACTAAACGATATCGCTAGCGAGGACGCTGCAACGTCACGGATCGCTAGCGATATCGTTATAAAGTCGTTTAGTGTGACGGTACCTATAGATTCCTCACATTTTATCAGCACCTATAAAGGGATTACCTTATCTCCAGGCGAGATTATGGTCACTTGTGACATTGAGGGTATGTGCACACGTTGCGGATTTCTTGCAGAAAATTCCTGAAGAAAACCGGAAATTTTCTGCAAGAAATCCGCATTTTTTTTTTGCGTTTTTTTTCCGTTTTTTTCGCGTTTTTTTAGCATTCTGCAAGCGTAATTAGCTTGCAGAATGCTAAAGTTTTCCCTGCGATCTGTAGCATCGCTTGGAAAACTGACTGACAGGTTGGTCACACTTGTCAAACATAGCGTTTGACAAGTGTGACCAACTTTTTACTATAGATGCAGCTTATGCAGCATCTATAGTAAAAGATAGAATGTTTAAAAATAATAAAAAAAATAAAAAAATGCTTATACTCACCCAGACATCTCACCGGCGTCCGTTCCGTATAGCTGGTCTGTGCGCACAGGACCTCCCGTGACGTCACGGTCACGTGAGCGGTCACATGACCGCTCACGACCAATCACAGGACAGTGACGTCATTCGGCGAGGTCCTTCAGCGCACACCAGGTACAGAAACCGAACGGCAGCGTGCGAGGAGGCGGCAAGACATCGAGGGTGAGTATAGGACTGTTTGTTATTTTATTTCTTATTTTTTGACCACTTATATGGTGCCCAGTGCGTGGAGGAGAGTCTCCTCTCCTCCACCCTGGGTACCAACCGCATATAATCTGCTTACTTCCCGCATGGTGTGCACAGCCCCGTGCGGGAAGTAAGCAGATCAATGGACCCCTAGGTGTGCGGAATCCCTGCAATTCCGCATTTTTAATGAACATGTTGCTTTTTTTTCCGCTATGCGATTTTTTCGCGGAAAAAATCGCAACATTTGCACCAAAAATGCGGAATACCCTGTAAATAATAGGAGGCTTATGTAAGCGTTTTTTTTCGCGTTTTTATCACGTTTTTATAGCGAAAAAACGCGAAAAAAACGCTAACAATCCTGAACGTGTGCACATGGCCTGAAAGTCTTTATTCAAACATTAACCATGACAATGGTTTACAGGCAGTGATGTTTTTTTAGATCAACAGGCAAACTCGGACAGAATGCATGACTCTTTTATTATTGATTTATTGGATTTTGTTTTGAGACACAATTTTTTCTTATTTGATGGGACTTTTTTTCTTCAAACATCCGGCGTAGCCATGGGGGCACGCTGTGCCCCAGCTTTCGCAAATCTGTTTTTAGGGTGGTGGGAATCCACGGTCGTCTATGTCTCCAACCTTTTCAACAACAAGGTACGCCATTGGTCGCGATTCATAGACAATATTTTCTTTATTTGGTCAGGTTCTCCAGAGGAGTGTCTGGAGTTTTTGGATTCTCTTAATCAAAATCCCTTTAATATTTTTTTGACTCACCAGTTTTCTTCTGTTGCAGTTTATTTTCTGGACCTTGAGGTTAAGTTCAGGATTGCATTCTGTCCACCTGCCTGTATCGGAAACCCACAGCGGTTAATAGTTTATTGGAATATCGTAGCTTTCACCCTGGACATATAAGGGATGGAATTCCAAGAGGCCAGTTCCTCAGGACAAGACGAAACTGCACAAGTGATGAGGATTTCCGGAGGGAAGCACATGACCTTACAGAAAGATTTAAAATAAGAAATTATCCCAAGAAATGCATATCTCGGGCATACCAAGGAGCAAAGTCACAATCACAAGATGCCCTACTTGTCCCCATAAAGAAAAAAGCGGATAATTTTGCACGCTTTATCACAGGGTACCATACCCAATGGGCTCAGGTAAGGAATATCTTAAATAACCATTGGAGAATATTGACTACTGACACACAAACAGCGCAAGTCATTAGCCCACGACCCTTGGTGATGGCTAGGAGGGCCCCAAACTTTAGGGACATGCTCATGAGGAGCCACTATACCAGGCCCACCACTAGACTTAATCGTGGCATTATACTTAGAGGCTCTTTCCCATGTGGAAACTGTACGGTATGTCCATATATGCACCCTATTCGTGACAGTTTTACTAATCCTATAGATCAGAGAATAAATAAATTAAAATCCTACATCAATTGTAAAACCTCTAATGTCATCTATGCCATTATCTGTCCTTGCCCTCGCGTGTATGTAGGTCAAACCTCACAAGGGCTACGCCGAAGGATTCAGGGGCATTTCTCCACGAATAACACAGCAGCAGCTGACAAGCGAAAAGGTAAAGTTCTAACCACAGTGGCAGCCCATTACCTGACCCATCACGCTGGGAGCTATAAGGACACGAGGGTGGTTGGACTCGAGCATCTAAGAGGTTCAGGCAGGGGTGGATCTTTACGGACCAAGTTGTTGCAGGTAGAGTCCCGTTGGATCTACCTGCTTCATTCCATGGCACCCCACGGGATTAACGGAGATCTTTTATTTACAGGTTTCCTTGGATAAACGGGACTTCTCCATATGGATAGAAAATGGGACCTTGTCTAGTGAAAGTGATTTTTGCATCATGTGGATCTGGACAATATGGGACCGTGTGCTGGCTTGTTTTTTCCGTATTCACGTGCGAAGAATTGGACTCTGACGAGCGAGGTCTATTCCTCCTCAGTTCTGAGGATGACAGCGCAAGGACGAACTTTGGACATGAACAAAGAAAATTTATGGCCTCTCTTTTATTTGTCCATGCACCTTCGACCTTGCATAAATGAATGTATCGCCAATATGGATTCCAATTAAATATATGTGGCTGTGCCATCGGTGTATATGTGTTTAGACACTTTTTTCATGTTCACATAATATTTAGTGTGTTATGTTTGGATTATTTGTTATGTCTTATTAATCATGCCATTTCCCTTTTAGGTCATGGGGGGGCTTTTTGCCTTTCCATAGGGCTTACATGGTGGTGCTTTATTCAAACTTTAACAGGCTTTATGATGTCCCCATCCAGTATATATTCTTATTTCTATTTGATATAAATGCGACATTCTTTAATCTTTAATGTCTGAGTCTGTTTCCCTTTGTCAATGTGACAGTCATGTACATTTGACTGTCACATTGCCTGCTCCCGGGAGCCGCGCACGCGCTCTAGCAGTCTTTTTCCACTTCTCTTCTCCTGCTCTGGTCTCCTACTTTTGGTCTCTGTGCGATCCTTCGGTCTGGCTAGCCGGCGCATGCGCACTTCATCTTGATGATTCAGTGCCAGTTCCCTCTTACCGCTGCCTCTGGCGCTTCCACTCCTGATCGGCTACTGTCATGGTTCTCAATGGCAAGAGACCGTAGTAAAGCATACAAAAGGACTAGCTCTTGGAAGATGGGAACTCGAGCTGACTGTGAGCTAAACCTACCGCACAACTAACAGTGGCCGGGTAGCGTGCCTACGTTTTATCCCTAGACGCCCAGCGCCAGCCGGAGAACTGACTGACCCTAGCAGAGGAAAATACAGACCTGGCTTACCTCTAGAGAAATTTTCCCCAAAAGGCAGACAGTAGCCCCCACATATAATGTCGGTGATTTTAGAGGAAATTGACATACGAAGTATGAAGATAGGTTTAGCAAATTGAGGTCCGCTTACTAGATAGTAGGAAGACAGAAAAGGGAACTACACAGTCAGCTGAAAACCCTTTCAAAACACCATCCTGAAATTACTTTAAGACTCTAATATCAACTCATGACACCAGAGTGGCAATTTCAGCTCACAAGAGCTTCCAGCCTCAGAAATATTCAAACACAGAGAACTGGAACAAAAATGCAAAACAAACTTAGGACTACAAGTCCAACTTAGCTGATAGTAGTCTAGGAGCAGGAACATGCAACAGAAAAGCTTCTGGTAACATTGATGGCCGGCATAGAAATGACTGAGGAGCAAGGCTAAATAGACAACTCCCACATCCTGATGGAAACAGGTGAACAGAGGCGATGAAGCACACAAGTTCAGTACCACCAGTGACCACCGGGGGAGCCCAGAAACCAAATTCACAACAGTACCCCCCCTCAAGGAGGGGGCACCGAACCCTCACCAGAACCACCAGGGCGATCAGGATGAGCCCTATGAAAGGCACGGACCAAATCGGAGGCATGAACATCAGAGGCTGTCACCCAAGAATTATCCTCCTGACTGTAGCCCTTCCACTTGACCAGATACTGAAGTCTCCGTCTGGAAACACGGGAGTCCAAGATCTTCTCGACAACGTACTCCAACTCACCCTCAACCAACACCGGAGCAGGAGGCTCAACGGAAGGTACAACCGGTACCTCATACCTGCGCAACAATGACCGATGGAAGACATTATGAATAGAAAAAGATGCAGGGAGGTCCAAACGAAAGGACACAGGGTTAAGAATCTCCAATATCTTGTACGGGCCGATGAACCGAGGCTTAAACTTAGGAGAAGAAACCTTCATAGGGACAAAACGAGAAGACAACCACACCAAGTCCCCAACACAAAGACGAGGACCAACACGACGACGGCGGTTGGCAAAATGCTGAGTCTTCTCCTGGGACAACTTCAAATTGTCCACCACATGCCCCCAAATCTGATGCAACCTCTCCACCACAGCATCCACTCCAGGACAATCCGAAGACTCCACCTGACCGGAAGAGAAACGAGGATGAAACCCCGAATTACAGAAGAAAGGAGAAACCAAGGTGGCAGAACTAGCCCGATTATTGAGGGCAAACTCCGCCAAGGGCAAAAAGGCAACCCAATCATCCTGATCCGCAGACACAAAACACCTCAAATAAGTCTCCAAGGTCTGATTAGTTTGCTCGGTCTGGCCATTAGTCTGAGGATGGAAAGCAGACGAAAAAGACAAATCAATGCCCATCCTAGCACAGAACGCTCGCCAAAATCTAGACACGAATTGGGTTCCCCTGTCAGACACGATATTCTCCGGAATACCATGCAAGCGAACCACATTTTGAAAAAACAGAGGAACCAGCTCGGATGAGGAAGGCAATTTAGGCAAGGGAACCAAATGGACCATCTTAGAGAAACGGTCACACACCACCCAGATGACAGACATCTTCTGAGAAACAGGGAGATCAGAAATAAAATCCATGGAGATGTGAGTCCAAGGCCTCTTCGGAATAGGCAAAGATAACAACAATCCACTAGCCCGAGAACAACAAGGCTTGGCCCGAGCACAAACATCACAAGACTGCACAAAACCTCGCACATCTCGCGACAGGGAAGGCCACCAGAAGGACCTAGCCACCAAATCCCTGGTACCAAAGATTCCAGGATGACCAGCTAACGCAGAAGAATGGACCTCCGAGATGACTCTACTGGTCCAATCATCAGGAACAAACATTCTACCAGGCGGGCAACGATCAGGTCTATCCGCCTGAAACTCCTGCAAGACCCGTCGCAAGTCTGGGGAAACAGCAGATAATATCACTCCATCCTTAAGGATACCTGTAGGTTCAGAATTACCAGGGGAATCAGGCTCAAAACTCCTAGAAAGGGCATCCGCCTTCACATTTTTAGAACCCGGTAGGTAAGAAACCACAAAATTAAACCGAGAGAAAAATAACGACCAGCGCGCCTGTCTAGGATTCAGGCGCCTGGCAGACTCAAGATAAATCAAATTCTTGTGGTTGGTCAATACCACCACCTGATGTCTAGCCCCCTCAAGCCAATGACGCCACTCCTCAAAAGCCCACTTCATAGCCAAGAGCTCCCGATTACCAATATCATAATTTCGCTCAGCGGGCGAAAATTTACGAGAAAAGAACGCGCAAGGTCTCATCACGGAGCAGTCGGAACTTTTCTGCGACAAAACCGCCCCAGCTCCGATTTCTGAAGCGTCGACCTCAACCTGAAAAGGAAGAGTAACATCAGGCTGACGCAATACAGGGGCGGAAGAAAAGCGGCGCTTAAGCTCCCGAAAGGCCTCCACAGCAGCAGGGGACCAATCAGCAACATTAGCACCCTTCTTAGTCAAATCAGTCAACGGTTTAGCAACATCAGAAAAACCAGTTATAAATCGACGATAAAAATTAGCAAAGCCCAAAAACTTCTGAAGGCTCTTAAGAGAAGAGGGTTGCGTCCAATCACAAATAGCCTGAACCTTGACAGGGTCCATCTCAATGGAAGAGGGGGAAAAAATGTACCCCAAAAACGAAATCTTTTGAACCCCAAAAACGCACTTAGAACCCTTTACACACAAGGAATTAGAGCGCAAAACCTGAAAAACCCTCCTGACCTGTTGGACATGAGAGTCCCAGTCGTCCGAAAAAATCAAAATATCATCCAGATACACAATCATAAATTTATCCAAATATTCACGGAAAATGTCATGCATAAAAGACTGAAAGACTGAAGGGGCATTTGAAAGACCAAAAGGCATTACTAAATACTCAAAATGGCCCTCAGGCGTATTAAATGCGGTTTTCCACTCATCCCCCTGCTTAATTCGCACTAAATTATACGCCCCACGAAGATCAATCTTAGAGAACCACTTGGCCCCCTTTATTCGAGCAAACAAATCAGTAAGCAGTGGCAAAGGATACTGATATTTAACCGTGATTTTATTCAAAAGCCGATAATCAATACACGGCCTCAAAGAGCCATCTTTTTTAGATACAAAAAAAAAAAACGGCTCCTAAGGGAGATGACGAAGGACGAATATGTCCCTTTTCCAAGGACTCCTTAATATATTCCCGCATAGCAGCATGTTCAGGCACAGATAGATTAAATAAACGACCCTTTGGAAACTTACTGCCCGGAATCAGATCTATTGTACAATCGCAATCTCTGTGCGGAGGTAGTGAACCAAGTTTAGGCTCCTCAAAAACATCACGATAATCAGATAAAAATTCCGGAATCTCAGAGGGAATAGATGACGAAATGGAAACCAAAGGTACGTCCCCATGAGCCCCCTGACATCCCCAGCTTAACACAGACATTGCTTTCCAGTCGAGGACTGGGTTATGAGATTGCAGCCATGGCAATCCAAGCACCAACACATCATGTAGATTATACAACACAAGGAAGCGAATAATCTCCTGGTGATCCGGATTAATACGCATAGTTACTTGTGTCCAGTATTGTGGTTTATTACTAGCCAATGGCGTGGAGTCAATACCCTTCAGAGGTATAGGAACTTCCAGAGGCTCTAAATTAAACCCACAGCGTTTGGCAAAGGACCAATCCATAAGACTCAAAGCGGCGCCAGAGTCGACATAGGCGTCCGCGGTAATAGACGATAAAGAGCAAATCAGGGTCACAGATAGAATAAACTTGGACTGTAAAGTACCAATTGAAACAGACTTATCAACCTTCTTAGTACGTTTAGAGCATGCTGATATAACATGAGTTGAATCGCCACAATAGAAGCATAACCCATTTTTTCGCCTAAAATTCTGTCGTTCGCTTCTGGACAGAATTCTATCACATTGCATAATCTCTGGCGCCTTCTCAGTAGACACCGCCAAATGGTGCACAGGTTTGCGCTCCCGCAAACGCCGATCAATCTGAATAGCCATTGTCATGGACTCATTCAGACCTGCAGGCACAGGGAACCCCACCATAACATCTTTAATGGCATCAGAGAGACCCTCTCTGAAATTCGCCGCCAGGGCGCACTCATTCCAATGAGTAAGCACAGACCACTTACGAAATTTTTGGCAGTATATTTCAGCCTCATCTTGCCCTTGAGACAGGGCCATCAAGGCTTTTTCAGCCTGAATCTCTAAATGAGGCTCCTCATAAAGCAACCCCAAAGCCAGGAAAAACGCATCCACACTGAGCAACGCAGGATCCCCTGGTGCCAAAGGAAATGCCCAGTCCTGAGGGTCGCCCCGGAGCAAGGAAATTACAATCCTGACCTGCTGTGCAGGATCTCCAGCGGAGCGAGATCTCAGAGACAAAAATAATTTACAATTATGTTTGAAATTCTGGAAGCGAGATCTATCTCCGGAGA